>NC_066621.1:115956579-116268449 GCF_025201925.1 Gopherus flavomarginatus
CAAACTAGGGCTGCTGCTTTTTCAGGGAAAGCCCCTGGCAGGCCAGGTCAATTTGTTTACCTGCCACATCCACTGGTTCGGCTAATCACAGCTCCCAGTGGCCGCAGTTCACTGCTCCAGGCCAATGGGGGATGCGGGAAGCGACAGCAAGTACGTCCCTCGGCCCGTGCTGCTTCCTGCAGCTCCAGTTGGCTTGTTGACCCCCGTCAAAGAATTCTAGTAGATTTGGAAGGTATGATTTCCCTTTACAAAAACTATGTTGACTCTTCTCCAACAAAGTATGTTCATCTATGTGCCTGACAATTTTGTTCTTTACCATAGTTTCAACCAGTTTGCCTGGTACAGAAGTTAGGCTTTCCAGCCTGTAATTGCCAGGATCACCTCTGGAGCCTTTTTTTAAAAATTGGCGTTACATTAGCTATCCTCCAGTCAGCTGTACAGAAGCTGATTTAAATGATAGATTACATGCCACAGTCAGTAGTTCTGCAATTTCACATTTGCGTTCCTCAGAACTCTTGGGTGAATACCATCTGGTCCTGGTGTCTTATTACTGTTTAGTTTATCAATTTGTTCCAAAACCGCCTCTAATAACACCTCAAGCTGGGACAGTTCCTCAGATTTATCATCTAAGAATGGTGAAAATATAATGCCACTATATAAATCTATGGTATGCCCACATGTTGGAAAAAGTAATGGCAAAGATGATTAGGGTTATGGAACTGCTTCCATATGAAGATTAAAAAGACTGGGACTGTTCACTTTTGAGAAGAGACAACTGAGACAATGAGTTTTGATAGAAGTCTATAAAAGCAAGAATGGTGTGAAAAAGGTGAATAGGGAAGTGTTAGTTACCCCTTCACATAACACAAGAACCAGGGTTCACCCAATGAAATTAATAGGCAGCAAGTTTAAAACATACACAAGGAAGTACTTTATACAACACATTCAACCTGTAGAACCAGTTGCTAGCGATTTCTGAAGGCCAAAACTATAACTGGGTTCAACAAAGAATTAGATAAGTTCATGGAAGATAGGTCCAATAATGGCTATTAGCCAAGATCATCGAGGATACAGTTACATGCTCTGGGTATCCCTAAACATCTGACTGCATGCCAGGAGATTAATCACTGGATAATTGTCCTGTTTTGTTCATTCCCTCTGAAACATTTGGACCCAGCTCCTTTTGGAAGACAGGATAGTGGGCTAGGTGGACCATTGATTTGACCCAGTATGGCCATTCATATGTTCTTACGATGAAAACACATCAGTTGTCACCAAGAAGTTTTCTTACACCAAGAATCTTCAGTCATGAAAGTTATTCACCTGTATGAAAAAAGTGCCATATAGAGGAGCAAGTTACTTGTCTGATGCTGCTTACTTTTCATGTTTCATTTAATTTTTCTGATAAGTAATATTTGATGACTCAGAGGAAAGTAGGCAGCTGCTGCATCATACATGGCTTCAGCTCAGCCTGTACAATCACTAATCTCTGGAGAAATCTAGTGAGTCCTTGCATATAGAAGAGATGAAAGGGGTATAGAAGCTGAACACCGAGTACATTATTAACAAATAATAGGTTTAACCTAGAAACCACCCCCAAAATAATATTTGCATAATGTGAGCAAAGAGGAGAGAATTAAGGCACTAGTCACATGTATACCTTTGATGTTTGTAAGCTAGGTGTGCTTCATTTAGAGCTTTTCAAGGTGTTAATTTTCGATCCACATCATTTCAGTCAGTTTATCATATGCTTACAGATGTCCATCTATTTTTTAAATGGATACCTGATCGTGCTGTAATATAATAGTACTTGGACCACAATTATTACTAATATTAAGGCCTCTGGCTAACATGGGCAGACTTATTATCCAAATCATAGTGTTTCTTACAAGGTGTGGAGTATCCTCAACTTCTGTTGACTTAAAAATGTTCAGCATCTTTTCTCTAAAAAGAACAAACAGATGCTACATTTTTAAAGGCTTTTTGCTTCAGATATCTTATGGCCATGAAAGTAGGATTCAAAAAGCAAAGATTAGCAAAAAATGCTTTTAAATGAGATCACTGAGTGACAGGAAAGCAAATACTGACATGAAAATATTTTGAACAAGATGCTTCAGCATATTAACAAGGGATCATTTCCCAGAGAAGTAAAGTAACAGGGAAGTTACATTCATTATTAGTACTATTCATGAACTGAACAGAACAAGAGATTTTATGGTGTTACAGAATTAAGTTGAGGCACTGAATTGAAATGTTGCCTAATTATAATTATTTTTACTCTATAGGGAACTGTCAGTATCAAACAAAACAGCCTTGTAACCTCTCTACTGTACAGCAAACAGGAACTAATATTCAAGTCTTTCTGTAATAGTAGTTTCAGAGAGGAAGAATGACTGTGTGGTTAAGGCTCTAGGCTAGGATTCAGGCGATGTGAGCTCAATTTCTGACACTACCATGACTTTGTGTTGATTGTGGGCAAGTAGATTAACATCTCATTTCCCTTATCTGAGAAATAGAGAGAATAATAATTCCCTACCTTAAAACAGGGATATGAGGATAAATTCATTAATGTTGATGGAAGCCCTATGGTTTCTTTTGATGACAGTAGACTGATTGAGCAATGAATGAAATGGATATAGAAAGATTCCAATGTTAACTCTGAAGGATTTAGGTCTGACACATTAGATCATGCCTTAGTGTGCTCCTGTGTTATATTTTGAAATTTTTGCCTTATCTCATTCACATATCCCCACTGAGGTGTTTACCAGCGTGAATTGGAGTTTATTAAGCAAATGTATAACATTATATGTGCAATGTTTCATTGACTTACACCAATGGTAGATCTGGCCCAGAGATATTTAGCTCTTACATATTTGGCAGGAGTCACCAGGTGGTTCTGTTACATAGTCTTTTTACAAGTTTTTTTCTTAGCATGCAATCAAATCTTCGAAGAAATACTGCATTGGTGTTAGTTTTGTTACCCAATATTCCTTTGAGAGAAGCTGTGGTAGACAGATTGCTCTCTGCTTCATTCTCTATATTTGGAGACCATTCTTGTGAGAATAGCTTCCTTTGTATAATTAAATAGTGTGGCTGGGTCAAAGTGGAACAGCTTCAGTGGGAAAGACTGAAACACACCCCAGATTAGAATATCCAACAGTCTGGTGGGTAGGGCACTAACCTAGGATGTGGGAGAGCTGGGTTCAGGTACTTGCTCCATGGCAGTGATTTGAACTTGCATTGCAGGTGAATGCCATAAGCACTGGGCTTTTAGATATAAGGGCAGCTGCACCACTACCATTTTGTAAATGGTGCTTAAGGCCTGGTCTACAAAAAAAGTTGTGTCCACACCCCAAGCAACATAGTTAAGCCAACCTAACCCCCAGAGTTGACAGTAGTAGGTCAACAGAAGAATTCTTTGATTGATCTAGCTACTGCCTTCCAGTGAGATAGATTACCTACGCCAATGGGAGAACTGTCAGCACAGGTAGTGTTTACATTAAAGTGCACAGAGGCACAGCCGCAGCTGTGCCATAGCAGCATTTCAAGTGTAAACAAGACCTAAGTCTCCTTGGGAAGCTAGCCTGAAACACTGAA
Organism: Gopherus flavomarginatus; assembly: GCF_025201925.1. Taxonomy (NCBI): domain Eukaryota; kingdom Metazoa; phylum Chordata; order Testudines; family Testudinidae; genus Gopherus; species Gopherus flavomarginatus. The sequence continues at coordinate 115,960,177 of NC_066621.1, forward strand.
ATGTTTTGGAAATATTGAAGCAGTTTTTTTTAACCAAAACAACCCAGAACAACATGAATTTATGAACTGTGATATTTGGGCCAAATCTGCATTTTTTGGCAAAAAGTTTGTCAAAAAAAGTTTCATCCAGCTCTATTAGTAACACAATGTTTTAATAACAACTGGCAGTGAGAGGGGGGTAAGAAATAGATTACACCAAATACCCCCAACCTTGCCATAATACGCTAGTTAATTTTTTGGACACTACTTTGGAAGTTGCTTGTGACAACTATTGTCATCTCATGCCAAATGTTGGATGACACTATATATGGCTGTTATGTATGAGATGAGTTATAGTTGTATGTTACATTTACAACAGGTAGAATAAATAGGCTGCTTGTCTACATTGCTGCACTTCTTTTTCGAAACTGAGTTTTAGAAATCTTTTCACCAGTAATGGGAAGCTGTGAAACTGGTTAATGTTGGACTACTAATTGAATGTGACGTAAGAAAGGGACAGCTCAGTATTAAACAAACTAAAGATCCCACACAAGGAAATGACTACTGAAATTAAAGATATGACTTGTAGTCAACATGAAACAAAGCTCATTGGAGCATCCTGATCTGCCCTTAGTAAATGACAGCTATCTAGATAATTCTTAGTGCACTATTACATTCTCTACAACTGAAATGCAATTTTTGCAGCTGGAAAAATATTAAAGCAGAGCAGCACAGAAAGTTGAGCTATAAAAGAACAATATGTCCTATTCCCAACTTAGAAGCCTGATTTTCCGCCTTCTTACACCAGTTTTACTGCACTAATTTCACTGACTTCAGCAGAATTACTCTGTTGACACTGCTGTAAAGACAATTAGAATCTGGCAGTAGATTGCTTGCCACAAAATTTGTTCTTGTGCTGCTCTCAATTATATCTGTATGTGCTTACATGTTATTCAAAGAATAAATGTAACAGTTCTAATACCTTTAGCTTCATCATTCCATGCTTTCATTTAGCCTGCCTTTAATTTACGGCCGTGTCATTAGAATATGATTACTACATTATGAAACTGATTTTTCTGCTGCCATTTTTCATGACCTGTCTGGGAACTGAGATGTAAATTAAGACTTCATATAATTAAGGCTGCTTTTGCCCTGATCAGATTTAACTTTCTTCTGCAAGAGATTTCATTAACTTTGATTCATTGTTATTTTATCTCATTACTTCAGTTAAAGTAGTGTGGAAACTTTTCCTGGTTTTATTACACATTTATACCAAAGAATTAATTCTCAAGATTTAACATGACAAGGTGACAAATGTTTCATTCCCTGTAAAGTGTCAGCTCCAGTATATAAATAACTATGTCTAAGTGTAAGAAATAGACTTCTACACATTTATCTAGTGTGCCAGTTTGCTGAGCATTCGCTCTCAAAAAACAAGTTTATTCAATTATATTCCACATAAAACATATACACAAGGCTTGTCTAACATTAGAAGACATACCACTTTAACTACACCAGTATAATTAAAGCAGTACAAGCCCCAAAGTGCGGGTGCAGTATACTCATATAAAGGTAATTTATAGTAGTATAGGCACCCCCATATAGAAGGGAAATAAGCTATACTGGTGTAAAGGCACATTTTAAGTAATATAACTACATACATGCTGGAGTTGTACCACTAACTATTAAATGGTTAAAAAACGTATGCAGAATTAAGGTTGTCCAGTCATAGTTTGTACCATTCCAGAATGTTAAGTTCAGCAAAACTCAAGCTTCTGGAAAAAAAAACAGGAAATACAGAGTTAAGGTAAACCCCCATGCAGCCTTAACTCTGCCCTCTTTGAGCAGTGCCCCACAACACCCATACTCACACAACCTGCATGCACTGTACACTCTCAGACTCTTCTCCCCCAGCAGGAAACCACCCTAGAAAGAAGAGTAAGAAGTGGCTACAAGGTAAATAATAATTCCCTGTACGTCCTGGGATTTTTTCTATTACATGATTCTCTAGCTATCTGAACAAGTTATTCTAAACCTAGCATTCATAAATTAATGAGATTTATTCTGAGCTAAAGTTTTCTTTCCCTTGAAAGATAATATTTTTCTGACACTACTAGTCCCAATTTGATTATGTTTCTGGGGAATCTTTGTTAAATTCAGTAAAGGTACTAATACATACGTTCAGACTTAGAGATATCCATCCTTTGGTTTTCTCCTTTTATAGAAAAAATACCATCCTAGTGCTATGCATCTACACACAAATCTGTCATGGTGCATAGACTTTATTTCGTATACTGTTTTTATGATGGGGCTAAAAGGGTGAAAATATTTAGTTTTCACAACTGTTTATTTGGACACTCAGTAATTCATGGAAAGTTTGGGATTTATTTTTAAAATGATGGTTGTTTACATTTAAGTTAGTTTTTCTGTTTAATCTGTTATAAGAAGAGAATTATATTTTTCTCTGTAGTTGCTCTTGCCAGTTCATTTCATGGCACACCAAGAATGTGGCTATGGAATTTCTCCAACAGACAGAAGGTGAGTTACTTTAAATGGTGATCATACTTGTTTCTGATCATTAATGGCATAATAACCAGTAAGGAAAATGGAAGGGGGAAGTAGCTGTGTTTTCTAAATGGAAATGAATTGTACTCAAATACTATAAGGCTTGATTCAGATCTTACTTACACCAATGTAAGTCAGGGATAAAATGCAACAACTTCAATAATTACACCAGTCCCCTGCGTAACTAGGATCTAAATCAGACCTATTATTCAGCTACTGCCCTCTTGAGGTTTACCAATGATAATGCTCCAATTGAAATAACCCCACTGATCAAGTGTTGCAATGCTTGTCTTTGCACTTTAAAAGGAGTCTAAATCACTCCTACAATGACGTACTTTATGTTCCATGAACTCTCCCATGGACTTCTATGGGACTACTTATGGCAAGTAAAATTAAGCAAGTGTATAGTCTTTGCAGGATTAGAGTCCAAGTCTGTACATCTCAAAAGTCCTATTTTGATAAACTGGCATGTTGAGATGCAGTGCCTTTTCCAATGCTAACATAACATTCTGCTAAAAAATATAATCAAGTCAGAACAGTGGTGTCTAGGGATAACAAATTAGGAATCTGACAAAATAAGAGCACCCAGATTAATTTTGCTCAGGTCTGCTATTCCAAGTTACTTACAGTTCTACCTAAAGGGGAAGTCGTGGTCTAGAAAGGGAAGCAGACAAGAGTCATATGCTGAGGTATTTTTCCCTTATTAATAATTGCATTACAGTTTATTAAAATTATATCTAAAGTCTATTTATCAATACTTGTTATGCTATTTAATTAGTGTGTATATTTCATTCACCTACAATGGTGAAGCTGGACTGACATATTTATAGGACTTTTCACTTCCTGGTTCTCATGTACTTATAGACAGACATCAAGTTACGCCAGAGCCTGCTTTACCCACTATGAACCTGTCATAACCTATTCCCAGATTTGGACCTTAGCATCCAAAATATGGGGGTTAGCATGAAAACCTCCAAGCTTAGTTACCAGCTTGGACCTGGTAAAGCTGCCACCACCCAAAAAATTAAGAGTGTTTTGGGGCACTCTGGTCCCCCCAAAAACCTTCCCTGGGGACCCCCAAGACCCAAATCCCTTGAGTCTCACAACAAAGGAAAATAAACCTTTTCCCTTCCCCCCTCCAGGTGTTCCTGGAGAGATACACAGAAGCAAGCTCCGTGAATCTAAACAGAGGGATTCCACCCTCTCTATTTCCAGTCCTGGAAACAGAAGTACTTCCCCCTTCACCCAGAGGGTATGCAAAGTCAGGCTAGTAAATCTAACACACACAGATTTCCCCCTGACTTCCTCCTCCCACCAATTCCCTGGTGAGTACAGACTCAATTCCCTGGAGTTCCCCACTAAGGAAAAACTCCAACAGGTCTTAAAAAGAAAGCTTTATATAAAAAGAAAGAAAAAATACATAAAAATGGTCTCTCTGTATCAAGGTGACAAATACAGGGTCAATTTCTTAAAAGAAATATGAATAAACAGCCTTATTCAAAAGAATACAATTTAACACATTCCAGCAACTACACATATGTAAATACAAAAAAACCATATAAATCACTATCTGATCTTTTGTACTTACAACTGGGAAACAGAAGATTAGAAAGGCAGGAGATAGAAATCCTCTCATAGCCGAGAGAGCGTACAGGCAGAAGACAAGAACAAAGGACTCAGACACAAACTTCCCTCCACCCAGATTTTGAAAAAGTCTTGTTTCCTGATTGGTCCTCTGGTCAGGTGTTTCAGGTTACTTCTTACCAGGTGTAAGAGACATTAACCCTTAGCTATCTGTTTATGACAGAACCCCAAAGACAACTTCACTTCATAGTGACAATGTAGTTGGATAGATTGAGGCACTAGACTATCAAGCACTGGGAGCAAAGGTTTTTCGGTTGGCTGGGCAGCAACTGTGGAACATTTAGCTAGACTGAGCTCCAGAATGATATTACCTTTCAATGAGAGATAGGCACCTAACTCCTTTCTGTGCCTTTGAAAATCTTCCCCTTGTCTTTATTGAAAAGGTGTAGTGTATCTCCCAGAATTAATGTTGTTAAAAGTAATCATTAAAACAAAAAAACTCTTCACACACAAAGTCACAGATTTGAAATGGGAGTTGAGAGCACTCAGCAGCACCCCGCAGTAGGGTCTCAGCGCCCCATGATTGGGCTTAGAGTGTTACCCCCAAAAATCAGACTCCAGGTATCCCTACAATGGCCTGCCTATATTCATAACTTGATCCTCAATTTGTCTGTTTTTGGTAGGTAAAATGGGAAATAGTTTTACCAGGGGGTTTCCCTCCAACCTGTGGAGAACTCCCCAGAACAGACTACTGTTAACCCTTGGGAGGACACAGATATAGCCTTCCGCTCAAAGGACTGACGCTCATGCAGTAATTCTTTGAAAACAAAAATATTCTTTATTGAACACAATATTTCCTAGTACAGTAACTCTAAAACATAATATTATGAAAACAAACACAGCAGATCATTCACTCTAGCACCTTCCCCTCAGTCTGACTCAAGCCTCTCAGCTCTCTGCTTTATATACAGATTTTGGCTTGTTCTGATCGGTTATTTTTACAATCCTAAACATTCCCACCAATCAGGTTTAAGCCCTCTATCTGTCAATCAAAGACAGACCTGATTGAAGACCTGTGATATGCTTACCTGACCCCTCCCTTTAGGTTTTGGAGTGACCTTTGTCTCACCTCAGCCTGCCTGCTTGCTCTTGGCCGAATTTCTCCCAGACCTCCATTTTGGATTTCTCTGACTGCTTGCAACTGCAAGCTTGTTATCGCTGACCATAACCACCCAAAACTATCTTAATTATTAAACCTTTGTAATTAATAAACCACTCAATAGCTAAGAATACCCTAACTCTATGATTCACTGTCACCACTCTATTATTTTAAACAAGTTTAATTTCAATCTCTCTCTGTTTCAGCTAGTGGTGACAGCATAGTGCTTTCAGTGCTACATTTCTTACAAAGGCAGAGCAGCTAAAAAATCTCTTGTATCAAGAGGATCTGATTCAGAGGCCACTGCAGTCTATGATAGTCTTTCCATTGACTTCAGTGGGATTTGGATCAGGCCTACAGTTGTGCTGTATAGCAGTTAGCCTATGCAAGGGGTACCTCTGCTTGGTAATGAAATATCTTCGCAAAAAAAGGAGTTGAAAGTAGTGGATGAGCTAATGAGTCTTTGAGAACCTTTAAAGACTATCTCCTTAGATCTACTGTAGTTATTAAATGCATATCTGAATCCATGTTAATCATTCCCATGTACTCTGTCCCTCCTACTCACACCCCCGGTCCCTAGGACACAGAGAGGCATCAAAGCCACTTTGGGTGTGTCTTCACTGCACAATTAACCACAGACCTTACCCAGATTTTAGCTCCAGCTCCCTTGTGAAGTTCAGCCCTGGCAGAAGCTGGCAGAGTCTCTCCCCTCCACTTGCCATTCTCACAGGAGGGGAGGAGGGTGCAAAGAGCCTTGTGAGGCTTTGCTCCCTCCTGTGAGAAAAACAGAGAGAACAGCACCTCTGCTTCTCCCCACTCCACCCTGCAGCACCCAGCATGGGAAGGGGCAGACGGAGGTGGAGAGCCCCTGGAACTACCCCCTCAGCATGGAAAAGGGAAGACAAAAGTGGACCTGCTGCAGCCCCAGGAGAGGATGACCCTACAAGGAGCAGAGAGTAAGGCTGGGAGAGGGGGACCTGAACTGATGGTAGGGGATGAGAAGTGCTGCAGGGCTTGAGGGAGAGAGGCCTTGAAGGCAGCAGGAGGGAAGAATATACTATAATAAAATAAATTATTTTTAGCTATTTGGACAATTATGAGGTTTTTATAAAAATAAACTAAAATCATTTATTGTTATTACTAAATTATGTATATATTATGTAATTATCAAATTTATACAAAGAAAGAAAATTATTTTAAATTATTTTTGAAGTGTTTTCAATGTGACTGGATGGATTTAAGAAATATTTCAGAATTATAAATACAATTAAAGAACTGAAATATATAAAACCCTAAGAGCTGGTTGATCTTTTAACGATATTCTTGCATGTAAAATATTTGCAGCTCACATACACCTTTACTGAAAAATTAATGGAAAGTTTGATACATAGCGAGTGCACTTTGTGTTCCTTGGATGTTCATTTTCCAGCTCCATTTTATAACCCTTATATGATATATTTCTAAATATGTGTGACTTACATTTTTCCATCATATTTTAAACTTTACCATACCATAGAGCTCTCCATGGAGTACTTATGTTATACATATACAAAAAATGAAGTAGTGCCCTGTGAAATGGGTCTGCTCACCACAGGAACACCTCCTCATGGCTTGGCATAGCATAGCATCTCTCTCCCCTTGAATCCCCCTGCCCATGACTCCATCTCTTCGTTGGTCCTTCATCACAAACTTGGCCTCCTGGCTAGGTCACAATTTATTCCTCCCCTTCCAGAGTAACAGAAAGCCCAATATAAGATAGTCCAATGTCCTCACTGCAGGTCTTTGGCCCCAACTTCAGGCTTATGCCATTTTGCCAGTAGCTGGTATGGTAACTTAGGCCCTCCTACTACATTGGGGTCTAGTCCAGACCTCTACAACCAGCACAGTCCCACTCCTTCCTACTTTTCAGACCCAGTCTGCCTCAGGAGCTTCTTTCCCAGAGATTCTCTAGGTTGACCTTTTTTTAGGGATAGAATCCCTGAGCTTATCGTTTCCACTCTCCCAGTTTCTGCCTCATCACTTCTCTGTTCCCAGAGCATGACTACAGACTCTCTCCCTACAGCCCAATTTTAGGACAAACTTACTTTCTTTATACTTACCAGCCTGCTCCTGCCCAGCTGGACTGCATGATCAGTTAAGCCTGGCTCGAAAGTGAGTGGCCTGCTACTTAGGATGAGCCCAAATAAAACAAAGATTTACCATTTTGTATCTTCTCCATTCTAATTCTCCTTAAATAAGTTTGTGTACCTCCAATATAGACTACCTCGAGGTGCAGACAGATAACAACCGGGCTCTCAGGCCCACGTTAACCCCTCAGGGCCTATGGGGGGTACACATCTCATCGCATACCCCTTTTTCCCACCAGCATGGATGCCTTCCTTTCATTCCATCTCAATTTTTGAAGAAATACTTTTGAGGGGACATCCATCCAATAAATGAGACATCATTAACAGAAGCATTACAATTATATGAAAGTGAGTGGCCTGCTGCTTAGGATGAGCCCAAATAAAACAAAGATTTACCATTTTGTATCTTCTCCATTCTAATTCTCCTTAAATAGGTTTGTGTACCTCCAATATAGACTAAGGGCTGCTCTACACTATGGAGGAAAATCGATCTTAGATACGCAACTTCAGCTATGTGAATAACGTAGCTGAAGTCGAAGTATCTAAGATCGAATTACTCACCATCCTCAGGGCGTGGGATCGATGTCCGCAGCTCCCCCTGTCGATTCCGCAACTCCGTTCGGGTTGGTGGAGTTACGGAATCGATATAAGCGTGTTCAGGGATCGATATATCGCGTCTCGATATATCGATCCCCGAGCAATCAATTGCTACCCGCTGATATGGCGGGTAGTGTAGACGTACCCACAGTCTCCATCTGAGCAGCCAGAGAGAGGCTCGTGTGCATTAAAGGTTGACTTTTCAACCTGAAATTAACATGCACATCTTGCCAGAAAAGTAGAGGGGAGTTAAAAAGTCAGAAGAGACTAAAAACTGTGGTTTGATAATGTTTTATAGGGCCCGTGATTTTTTAGGATCTGACGATTATTTTTGATCTCTTGAGGTTGGGAATACGGCAACTGACAGAGAAAGAATCCTGGAGTAGCTCAGCACAAAGTAGCATGAGATACACCCCAGACACATACAAGCAGGTGCAGAAACAGTGAGGACACAGTAAAGCAGGTGCAGCTTTTGTTATACTAATATAATAAAAACCAGCAGCATCTTATTAAGAGGGATAAGGCAAAGATGCCACATTTATTGTAAATATAATAATAAAGCAAAAGATAAAAACAAACAATGTTGTTTAACTACTTATTCCTATCACTACTTATTCCTTATATACACACACACGCACACACATATATATTCATTCACACAATCATTCGTTCAGGTTCTGTATAGGTGTTATAGTTACCAGCCTAGACATTGCTCATGCCAAGTTACTGGCCAGGTATCTTGGTCATAAGGATGGAGCCGAGTCTGTGTCAGATGCACCTGATGCTCCTGGAGGTTGGTTGCAGAACCAGAGGCTCAAAGTCCTCAGTTTTTAGAGTCCATTTTTTATAGGAATTAATTCCTATGTTAGTTTATGGGAACCGTTTCATCCTGCTGTTATTGGCTCAATCAGCAGATGGCACATTCCTGGTGGCTCCACACTGTTTAAAGTGGCACATTCCTTCTAGGTGTTTGGAGTGGATCCCAGTTTACCCTCCGGGGGTTGTCTGGTGGTCTACTTGACACATTCTTCGGCCGATGGATCCTTTCTAGGCTGGCACCTCCCTAACCATTCACGTACATCAAACATTCATCAACACACATTCCATATCTTAACCATATTTTAATTTACTGTCTCCACCACTTTTGGGGTGTGGGTTAATTCCTATGAGATTCCTGGCCCTGTAATCACAGAGGGTGGAAGTCTGTTTGTTTACATTGTATCAATTACAGTTTAAGGCTAGCATAGTGTTTACTTCAAGAACAAAGTCAATTAACTTGTTTGTAAGTTTTACATAGTAATAGAATATCTTTCACAGGACAGATACAATCAGTGTTTTCTGCAGACAGGAGCTTACAAGTTTTAACATAAGAATGTAAAACATTTTTGTATTTGGTGAACCTGGGGGGATTTTTGTACTTGGTGAACCTGGGGGATCACTGTCACTTGGGAGAATCACTGTTAGTACCTTCTTTAATATCCCTACACTTTGCTGTGGGAATGCTCACACCTGAATGCCTATCACTCAGGTTAACTGCAATGTAGACAGAGCCTTGTCACCATTGCTTCAACTCTGAGGCTGCAGAAGCTCCCAAAGCTCCTGCATCTCCACTCCACAGTATCCTGTTGAAAGGATATGAATGATGGAGGTGATGAGTACAATTAAAAGCATTTCAGCTGTTCCCAAAGGAAAGGAAAGAAAGGACAGTGGACCGTTGTGCAGAAAATGCACATTTAAGACAGCCTTTGCATGGGAGCCCACTTTATCCTTTAGTTGGGTATCAGAGAGTACTTGGCTTGACTTAAATTGTGATTATTAATTGTGGGTAAAAAGCAGACAATAGAATTGGACTGGGGTTTTGTTTCTGTGGGTATTTGTGGTATACATAATGTATAAGATAAATCAAATGTGTTTCATCTTGTGCTAGCAATATTAGCTTCAAAATGTAACTTTGGTTGCATTCTAATTGCCCTGAGGAATAATGAACAGAACATGTTCTGCTAAACTTTCTTTACTATGCAACTGAAAACTGTAAGACTAGTCTGAGTTCCAACTTGGTATGGTTTTGGTAGGGTGACCAGATGTCCCGTTTTTAAAGGGACAATCCCATTTTTTGGGACTTTTTCTGATATGGGCACCTAATACCACCCAACCCCTATCCCTTTTTTTCACAGTTGCTATCTGGTAACCCTAGGTTTTGGTCAGTCCCATTGTTTAAGGCTATCGACCACTTTGACAGGGTAACAAACCTTGTGGATAAGGGGAAGCGGTAGACGTGGTATATCTTGACTCTGGTAAAGCTTTTGATACTGTCTCACATGACCGTCTCATAAACAAACTAGGGAAATGAAACTAGATGGACCTAGTATAAGGTGGGTGCAAAACTGGTTGGAAAACCATTCCCAGAGAGTAGTTATCAGTGGTTCACAGTCATGCTGGAAGGGCATAATGAGTGGGGTCCTGCAGGGATCAGTTCTGGGTCTGGTTCCTGTCAATATCTTCATCAATGATTTAGATAATGGTATAGAAAGTACACTTATAATGTTTGTGGATGATACCAATCAGAGAAAGATTGCAAGTGCTTTGGAGGATAGGATTAAAATTCAAAATGATCTGGACAAACTGGAGAAATGGTGTGAAGTAAATAGGATAAAATTCAATAAGGACAAATGCAAAGTAGTCCATTTAGGAAGGAACAATCATTTGCACACATACAAAATGGGAAATGATTGCCTAGGAAGGATTACTATGGAAAGGGATCTGGGGGTCATACTGGACCATAAGCTAAATATGAGTCAACAGCATAATGCTGTTGCAAAAAAAGCAACCATCATTCTGGGATGTATTAGCAGGAGTGTTGTAAGTAAGACACGAGAAGTAGTTCTTCCGCTCTACTCCATGTTGATTAGGCCTCAACTGGAGTATTGTATCCAGTTCTTGGTACCACATTTCAGGAAAGATGTGAACAAATTGGAGAGAGTCCATAGAAGAGCAACAAGAATTATTAAAGGTCTAGAAACATGACCTAGGAGGGAAGATTGAAAAAATTGGGTTTGTTTAGTCTGGGAAAGAGAACACTGAGAGGGGACATGATAGCAGTTTTCAAGTACATAAAAGGCTGTTACAAAGAGGAGGGAGAAAAATTGTTCTTAACCTCTGAGGATAGGACAAGAAGCAATGGGCTTAAATTGCAGCAGGGAAGTTTTATGTTGGACATTAGGAAAAACTCCCTAACTGTCAGGGTGGTTAAGCACTGGAATAAATTGCCTAAGGAGGTTGTGGAATCTCCATCATTGGAGATTTTTAAGAGCAGGTTAGACAAACACCTCTCAGGAATGGCCTAGATAAGGGGTTCTCAACCTTTTACTTTCTGAGCCCCCCATCCCACCCCACTATGCTATAAAAACTCCTGAGCCCAGCTGTGCCACAGCCACTGTTTTTCTGTGTATGAAAGCCAGGGCCAGTGTTAGGGGGTAGCCAGGGGCAGCTCCAGGCATCAGCATGCCAAGTGTGTGCTTGGGGCGGCAAGCCACTGGGGGGCGCTCTGCCTGTCGCCGCAAGGGAGGCAGGCAGGCTGCCTTCGGGGGCTTGCCTGCGGAGGGTCCGCTGGTCCCGCAGCTTCGGCGTACCTCCCGCAGGCGTGCCTGCGGAGGGTCCGCTGGTCCCGCAGCTCCATCGTGAGGTCCGCTGAATCCGCAGGACCAGCAGACCCTCCACAGGCAAGCCGCCGAAGGTAGCCTGCCTGCCGTGTTTGGGGCGGCAAAATGCCTAGAGCCGCCCCTGGGAGTAGCAAGCTGTGCAATTGCCTGTGGCCCCATGCCTTAGGGGGCACTGTGAAGCTAAATTGCTCAGGCTTAAGCTTCAGCCGCAGGTGGTGGGGCTCAGAGCCCCAGGCTACAGTCCCACGTGGTGGGACTCCAGCTTTCTGCCCTGGACTCTAGCGAGTCTAACGCCAGCCATGTTTGGCAGATCTCCTGAAACCTGCTCACACCTGCCCCCCAGCGGTCCCTGGACCTCTGGTTGAGAACCACTGATCTCGATAATACCTAGTCCTGCCTTGAGTGCAGGGGACTAGACTAGATGACCTCTTGAGGTCCCTTCCAGTCCTATGATTCTATCATTGTCATGTATCAAAAAGTGAAACACTCACTTCCTTTTCCTCCTCCTGTGAGAGTTTGGAACTTAGTTTGAAACCTGAATTTAGATACACACACACACTTGTTACAGTTGTGCAGACACAAAACTGCTAGGTTAGCGTGGATAATCTTTTAAATATTGTATACAGATATTGAGAAATGAGAAGGCAGATTATAAACATGTTTAAAATAGGTCAAAATTAGGCTGACCGTATTGCTTGATATTGTGAGCTCCTCTGGGATTAAAGTAATCACTCCACATGACTCTTTGACTGCCAAAATGGTGGATTTCCACAAGTGACCAGCCTTCCCTAGTTTTCACATTCACTTTTCTTATGGACAAGCAGAACTGAATTCACCACTGTGTTCCCAGATCGATGATAATCATGTTCCCGCAACAAAATAGCTTTCAGGGTTATTCACTGTTCTTTTAACTTTGTGTTATGCAGGAAGTAATGTTTTGACCACCTATCAACCTGTCATCTGTTTTCTGGAAAGGGTTCAATGTGAGCCCTTTTATATATTTTAATTATTTCATCCCAGAGCTATTTTATCGCTGTTAAATATCAACAGTGCTACATAACACTTAACCAGGCTACATCATTAGCCAGGTATGACAGCCTGCTGAATGAGAATAGCTTGCAATCAACAACTCCTTAAAATCTTCTACATGCTTCAATTAACCTTTCACTCTCTTCCACATGTGCTTCCAATGCTGATGTATGCAGCAAATAAAGTTCACTCTCAGTAGGGTGGCATATTCATAAGGTCATGGACAGTAAGTGCTTAAAATGTTCACTTTAAATTAGAACTGATTTTGAACTAGCTAGCGCATGCAGAGAGAAAAATGAGCTACATGCTATCCTGTGCTGATGGTCCAAACTCTGCAAGTTTGAACTCACAGGATCTGACTCTGAGCTCACACGCTAATTTGGTGCCAGTGTAAGTCTATTGTCTCACTTACAGGGGCGGCTCTAGACATTTCACCGCCCCAAGCACGGCGTCATGGTGCAGGGGGCGCTCTGCCGCTCCCTGGTCCCGCGGCTCCAGCAGACCTCCCGCAGGTGCCCCTGCTCACTTACTCTAGTGAAAGTATGAGAAGAAAGAGTGGAGTTGACAATGACTGCAAGGAGGGGAAAAGGGATATGGGCTATGAGGAAAGTAGATCTACAGGGAACTCACAGAGAATTCCTACTCACACACACAGAGCTGCCTCGTTTCCATCCTCCCCAGACATCCTGACTTGAAAGCAAGAGGTGCTGCATCTAGCTAATCCCTCTGTACTTTTGCCTTGCTCCCCCAGCAATGGGGCTGAGAGGTAAAAGGTGAAAAGAAGTAACTTCCAAGCAGACTTCCACCCCATCCTGTAGAGAGTTTGCCAGAGAGACCAGATTCAGCTGTGGAGTTGGAATGGCAGGACCTATGTGACAGCATCCTGGGGTCAAAGCTCTGTGTATTTGGCAGAGCTCTAACCAGGCATTTTAGCGTCCTGGGCAAGAAAACATATTTGCACCCCCTACTGGTTTTTTTAGATTATGTGAGTTAGGATATTATAGAGCAGTGGTTTTCAAACTGCTTGTCGTAAACCAGCACTGGGTCGCGGAATGTAAGGCACTGGGTCATGGCGGCTCTGGTCAGCACTGCCAGCTGGGCCATTAAAAGTCCTGTCGGCGGTGCTGCCCGGCTAAGGCAGGCTAGTCCCTACCTGTTCCAACACCACTCTGCACCTTGGAAGCGGCCAGCAGCAGGTCCGGCTCCTAAGCAGGGGGGCCACGGGGCTCCACGCATTGCCCCTGCCCCGAGCACCAGCTCCGCATTCCCATTGGCCAGGAGAGCTACGAGGTGGTGCCTGTTGGCGAGAACCTCACAGAGCTGCTTGTGTACCTCCGCGTAGGAGCCGCACCTGCTCTTGGCAACTTCCGGGATGCAGTGCGATCCACAGTGCCAGGATAGGCAGGAAGCCTGCCTTAGCACCCCCGCTGCACTGCTGACTGGGAGCTGCCCGAGGTAAGCCCACACCCCAACCCCACACCCCAACCTCTTGCCCCAGCTCTGAGTCCCCCCAAACCCAGATCCCCTTCCTGCACCCCAAGCCCCTCATCCCCAGCTTCACCCCAGAGCCCTAACCCCCTCCTATCCTCAACCCCTGCCCCAGCCCAGATCCCCCTCCCACACCCTGAACCCCACATTCTTGACCCCACCCTGCAGCCCTCACCTGTGCACCCCAACCCTCTGCCCCAGCCCTGAGCCCCTCCCACACCCCAAACCCCTCATCCCCAGCTCCACTGGGTCACAGGCATCAACAATTTTCTTCAACTGGGTCTCCAGAAAAAAATGTTTGAAAACCACTGTTATAGAATAATTTTAATGCATTTAATTTTTCATATTGGTACAGTACATAGATAATAAAAGCTACTGTAATCTGTTAGGTGCCACATTAATTTTCACACAATCTTTTAACATTCCTCCTGGGGGCATAAATCAACATTCATGTTGCACTCCCTGTCAGTATCCAGCCTGGGCTGGGGAAGTTAATGATCCAACCAGCGAACCAAATTTGGTGGTGAATCCAGATCGCATGCCACCGGAGGCACATTGCGTTTATGCTAAGAGGAAGTATCCTCTTACATAACCTTTAAGTAAACTCATTGATAGGTACTGAATAAAACATGGAATAAAATAATCGTAACATAAGTATGGATACTGCAATGACTTAATAGCATAAAATATTCAGAAAGACAAAAAATTGCATATCTGTTTATAAAAAGTGATTCTGACAGTTTTCCATCACCCCACAGTGAGACTGTGGCTAAAATAAACAGCTGCCTTGGAGAATAAAAGAGACTCAAGAGTAAACAAAGAATGAAATTACCACCAAGGTGGATTATCTAGCAATTGAATTACCAGCATAGCCTCTGGCTCTGCATAAGCAGAAGCCACACTTTCTCTGGCCTTTATATGATGGAGACAGCCTTTGGGGGGGGGCAGCAAGGGGGGGAGAAGGGGGTTAGGTTGTAGGATTTCTGGTTTTTTACCTTTTGCATTGTGATTTTATTTTTCTAAGAAGAGTACTGATTATCGTTTGCTCCCTGGTACAATATTATGGTTGGTTTATACCTGATCATTTCTCCTGCTCAGTCCTGCCAAGCAAATTGTGATTATGCCCCTTTAAAGGTGAAGGATTATAGCAGCCTTGCTTGTTTGTATAAGACCAGTGTGGGAAGTATCATTCAGTTGGGGAAGCTATGTTTTGACAGCTGAGAAGAGGCATGATGCATCCAGCATCTTGGCAGGGGGTTAGACTAGATCAGTGGTCTCCAGCTGGTCGATCACAATCGACTGGTTGATCCTAGAGGATCTCCCAGTCGATCACGATCTCCAGTGGTGTAGCGTGGCTGCTGCTAAGGCAGACTCCCTTTCTACCCCAGCCCCACACCACTCCCGGAAGCAGCCAGCACAGGCCCGCAAGTGAGGGAGCAGGGGTCTCCCTCCACGAGCCGTTTCTTGCTGCAAGCACCACGCCTGCAGCTCCCATTAGCCAGGAGAGCTGCATGGGTGGTGCTTGCAGAGAGGGACAGCACATGGAGCCCTGTGCCTCCCCCCCAGGGGCCACAGGGGCACATTAGCCCCTTCCAGGAGCGGCATGGGGCTGGAGTAGGCAGGGAGCCTGCCTTAGCCTCGCCCACTGCCAACCAGGAGCCGCCTGAGGTAAGTGCTGCTGGGCAGGAGGCCACACCCTAATACAGTGGGGGTCCCAGGTCACATGCCACCACATGCCCCCACCCAGTCCGGGTCCTGGGCCACCTCCCATCTCCCCCTCAACACCTTCAGCACCCTCGGACCAGCCCCCAGAGCACCCACGGCTCCCCAGCCCAAGTTTTAGTTAGGGGTGTAGAGTAAAAGTCATGGACAGGACCTATCCATGACTTTTACTAAAAATACCCATGGCTAAAATGTAGCCTTAACTATAGGCATAGCTGTAGTGATGCCAAGTAAAAGGATTAAAGTTAGAAAAGGTTGCAAGCAAATAAAGGTGAAAACATGCATCTAAGTCTAAAAGTTCATCTAACAAGGTACAGGCTTTATTCGAAATGATTTCTGTCACTAATCTTCCTTCTTCCCAGCCATGGCTGTCCTTCACTCAGTTAGGACCTTCTATAGAAGTGCAAGATGCTGGGTTCCCTCGTCTTCCTATCTGAAAGGTTTTTCTTCAGCAGGTCTCTCACCTATTTTCAGTTTCCAGAGACTTCAACCCCTCCTTGGTGGAAGGACCCATCTTTCTCAGCTTGCAAGAGCTCTATTCCCTTGTCTCTGGCTAGTGATGGATGCCAAAGATGGCGTCTGTCTTTGCTTATATCTTCCAAAGTTCAATTACCTCATTTCAAGTCAAGATGACCTCATGCTATTTTTCCCTTCCTAAACTTTTCCCATCTCCTTATATGTAAATAGGGCTTCCATTGTTTTGATTCCACCATGCTTAATTTACACAGGAGACAAGTAAACAGCTGCCTTCTCCCCAGTCTGAGGGGAACAGGTTTCTTAGTTGGCCACAGATTTTAAAGCATTATAACAGTAAGTATGCATATTTCCTCATATGGCATTATTACATAAAAAATCATCACCAATGTGTCATTAGCTTTCAGAAAAGACCTCACTCTATGCACTTTTATAATAGCCGGTTGGTTGAGTTGCTTATCACTTGAGGTTCAGCCCCCCCATCTTTATAGCCCAGTAAATCTCCTTTACCTTTGATAGTGCCTTACCTGTTGCTTGTAGAGTAGTTTAGTTGTTAGTTCGTTCTTTCCCAACTCTCCCCATAAAAAAAAAAATTCTGCTTTTCCGCCTCCTCAATCTACCCATTAGTTTGTAGTCTAAATTTTCTTTTCCCACTTCCTGCCCTTCCCAACCAGGGAGCTTTTCCTTCACCCTTAGGCCCAGCTCTCCTGGGGCTCAAGAAGTGTGTATCCTGCCAGAACACCTTCCCAGTAACAGACAGTCACCTGCAGTGCATTTGCTGCCTGAGTGAAGGATACGTCCTGCAGAAGTGTGCTTACTGTCACAACCTCACTCCCAGGGCCAGAAAAGTCAGGGACATTTGGTTGCGACTTCTCCTCATGGAGAAATCAGTACTTCCAGCTTCGGCCTCTGGCCCGAATACTTCCCCTCCATGATCCTCATGCTCCAGTAGGTCGTCTATCAACCCGTTTGCCATGTCCTTCCAAAATCCATAGGTAAATGGAAAGGAGTGGGCACCTGACCAAGAGCCAATGGAATGGCTAAAACTTTTTTAAATTGGGAAAAACTTCCCTTTGTCTGTTCTGTGGTGGTTCTCCAGAAAGAGGGGGCAGAGCAGAGACAGGGCTGGGACTATGCTGTAAAAAGCTTTTTTTCAGGTATGGAAATCATCAGATCATACCTAAAACCTACTCATAAATCAGAAAATGTCTAGAAAGATGCAATTAGGTTTATTTCTGATTGGCTTGTGGACTTCTCTGTGCTAACCCCAAATGCTTTTTGTTTGTACTTTAAGCTGGACCTCAAGGTTATTCTTGATATTTAATTTTTGAAGGGTTTTTTTTTTTAATCTAGCAAAAGCCTAAGTTCCAGATGTATTTTCTTTCTTTTTGTTTTTAATAAAATTTACCCTTTTTAAGAACAGGATTGGATTTGGGTGTCCTAAGAGGTTTGTGCATATGTTGTTTAATTAGCTAGGGGCAACAGCTGATTTCCTGTCTTTCTCAGCTCTTCCCCAGGGGTGGTGGTGAAAGGGCTTGAGGGTACCCCACAGGAAGGAATTCCAAAGTGCGCCTTCCTGTGTTCCAAGGGGTTTTGCATTTGGGTGGTGGCAGCATCTACCCATCCAAGGTCAGAGAGAAGCTGTAACCTTGGGAGTTTAATACAAGTCTGGAGTGACCAGTATTAATTTTTAAAATCCTTGCAGGCTCCCACCTTCTGCACTCGAAGTGCCAGAGTGGGAAATCAGCCTTGACAGTGTCTTAGAGATGACCCATTTAAGCAAGAGGGAATTGTCACCTCACCCAAGTCAGCTGGCAAGATAGACAATAGAACCTTGCGCTATCTTACCACTTAAAGATAGAAAAGAAACCAAACAACAATGCAGGAGTTTATTTCAGTTCACAGGCAGGGCAAAGGGCTGTTTTCAATATAACAAAGTGTAGGGAAAAGTACTCTGGATCCATTCACTGAGGAAAATCCCTGGCAAAAGGGAGTGCTTTCATGAACATTTGGATCTTGGCTCTTGAGAAAACAGCCACCTCTGCAAGACTGAACTTTGAGGGGGAAACCTATGTTCTTAGATAGGAAAGGTAACTATTGATAAGTGTTGACCAGATTTGCATTTGATGATTTTGTTTTTTATTGTAACCACTTGTTTCCACCATTCTCTCTTGTTCCTAGTTAAATCTTTATCCTTTCCTAAAAAAAATGTTTGTTTGTAATGCTTACAAGGTTGACAAGAGCATTGGTTTAAGGTAAAACTGGTAAACTGTGGCAAGCTGAACCTTTGGGTGCAAAGGATCTAGAAATTCTGTGAGTAACCAGTGTCGGGGCTGGATATCACAGGGGAACGATTCAAAGGGATTCAGGGATTGGAGTGCACCTATCGTTAACTTGCAAGGCAGAGGAAGGGCTGGTGTAGCCCAGATGAGAGTGCTTGAGTGGCTGAAGAGTGTCAGGAAGCTGACACCCAGCTACCACAAGGAAGACACCCTTTTGCTGGAGGCAGGAATAAGAAGTTCACTCAATCCTGGGTACCCGGAGAACCTGTCACAATTCATGCTACCTAAATAGTCAGTGATTGGAGCCCCTTCTGTATTTCTAGAAACCAAGATGAAAGTTTGATGGCTACAGTAGCAAAACTATACAATTGTGTAAATATACAAAATATGTGACGTTATTCTGACTTTCTATATCTCCATCTTTAGTACCACATCTGCTTTTAGACAAAACAGTTTATCAGATGCAAATATACTCTACCAACAGTTAAGTAAATACCAAAACAGTGAGAGAAAAGGTATGCTTTATTTGAGCTTCTTTTGGCACAGATATAATCTCATTTAGATAAAAGAAAATTAAGGAAATAAAACTAAGCTATTGATTTCATCAAGTTTTACAGAATTTACAGACAAACAGGAGAAAACTCATGCCTATCTCACAAGCATATAACTGGATTTCTAGGTCAAAATTATCTCTCTTCCTTCAGTCATTGCACAACATGTTCTTATTATCCACTACCAAATTTTACATTTTTGCTTGTCAAAATAGCATCAGCAATGTAAACAACTGTTCCATATGTAAACTTTAAACAGTAAATGTGAACACATTAAGTTACAAAAAATATCAAGAACAGATTATCACCAAATTTATTATAATTATGGCATATAACGCATAATACTGTTTCAACAAAAATTTGCAACCTACTGAATTTATAACAAAAAGGAAGCAGAAACAAAAAAGCATATGTGTAGTGCCACACATCAGAGTATTATTATTATAAGGCTATAACAAAAAAATCTATGTATCCTAGGGAAAAAGTATATTTTACTGGCTAAGACAAATCAAGACTACATTTCTAATCACTTCACAACTGTAGTGTAGGGTTTTTCTTAGAACAATCTAAAATGTATCAGATATTATTCTCCTTTGCCTTGAGTATATTCATGTATGTTAGTGTTTGATAGTACTAACTGTAATAGGGTGCAATTATTGGCAGAGATTCAACATGTGGATTGTCAGGTTTACACTTTGGACAAGAACTGATTTTTTTTTAATTGTGCTCAAATTCTTTAAAAGGAAAGGAGGAAAACAATCTGTTACCAAAAAAAGCAAAAGTAAAAAATAAACATAAAAAAAGTCAATACTTGAAAGAGAATTTTTTTTCTAAATAATCACCACACAAACACAACTGATTATTGAAGAAATTAAACGTTCTAGACTAAGTCAGAAAGAGTGAGTTTATATTATTTATTTTATATGCTTTTTCTGTATCTTTGTTTGCTTTTTGTTCAAATTAGTGAAGAGAAATAGTCACAAGGTAATCTAGAAAGCTCAGTGCCACTACAGATTTCCTTTGTAATGTTTAACATGTCTTTGTAGTGCAAGGCAGTCACATTCTCAACCATTTAAAAAAAATATCACATTTCAAAGTTATCATCAATGGTCTAAAAATAATATATATATAAATCATCATGGTAATCAAAAAGACACTTTTCTTTGTCCCCTAATTATATTTCATTAAGACATTTGCTGTTAACAAATGCTTTCTTGAAAACTACACCACTCTGAAATCTAGTTAGGCAGCTTTTGCATATCACAGCGTTCTGTTTGCAGACACATTGAAAAAGATAAAGGAAAAAGAAAGCTGAAATATAGTTCAGCTTGTCAATGTCTGTAACGTGTTGCATCATTTTTAGGCAGCACTGGAGACGGCAAGTTTCTTCAGATGATCCATAAAGACTTGCAAGCTGACATCATCAGTCAGAATGGGTGCTCCAGATTCCTCCAAGAGAAAGTAAAAATAAGGAGAATTCATTAGATTATATTAATTATGAAGCAAGTGTAGTTGGAAAAAACAATTATTCCACAGTATGTTCTGTAAAATAATCATTTAATATTTTTAAAAGGGGGTTACAAACATCATGACAAAAATGCAAGATTGTAGGTTTACATACATTTAATATATTTGCATAAATTCAAGTATAAACCATCACAACTATTTTCCTTCCCATCTTAAACAGATTCTGCAACAAGACAATGTGGGGGAAGCCTAAAGTTTTAGATAGTTGACAAATATTGAATATACATTTTATAGAGAAAATAAATAAAAAGTCATGCCATATTTCCTACACTGTTCCTATCTTAGTGCACTAAATAAGAAAAGAAAGACAGAGAAATGCCTGTTACTACCACCATTAAATTAACTATCATTTAACACACACACCCGAAATATCAATGGGAAACACAAGATAGCAAACTGCCCAGGGCCTGATCCATGCCCTCTGAAGTCAAGGGGTATGTCTACACATTGGCATTCACGTAGCTCCAATGTATAGATATAGCTAGCTTGGGTACTGAAGCAGTGAAGCCCGGGCAGCACTAGCTTCCGTATGAGTAATACATTCCAGGTGGGCTAGTACAGTCCATGCTGTCATGTCTTCATTGTTGCTCCAGTACCCAAGCCAGCTCAGGGCATGTCAAGATAAGCTGTAATTACACCCCAGGATTCCAATATAGACATACCCAAATGGAGAAGTCTTTCCATAGACTTCAATGCATGCTGGCTCAGAGCTAAACAGCAGTTCCATTCCGCGGTTCTTAAAACCAGTAATAATATCTAAAGGTCATACACTACGGAGTCAGGGATCAAAAAGATGATATCTCTCCATTTTTTTCTCTTTGCTCTCTGACCTCAGGGAACAACTTGAAGAATTCCAAGAAGCTCCCTATGATGTGCTCATGGCAAAATACAAGCTTTAAGAGGATGAAATGAAAAAAAGGAGTGTGGATATTAAAGAGACATATTTGCTTAGACTCACTTGGGAGAGAGCCTTAGATAGCTAAGTCGTCAAGGAAACAGACAGTATATTTTCAACATTTTAGTGTGAGTGCTACTTTTAAAAACACATACAAGTGGTTCTCTGATTTCATACCAGATCAGCCCATACTAAGCAATGAGCCCAGCATTAGAAAACAACGGGCAAATTATTCAAGTTCCAGGTAAAAAGGCCAAAACCTGTAGTACATAAAGAAAAAACAACAAACTTGGCAGCCCTGCAAACATTATGTAATTAAAGCTCACGAGACCTCTTTTAAGAAGGTCAGTGTCATTATCCACATTTTACAGAGGAGCAGGAGGAGCACCTCATAAACACCAGCAAATCTGTCTCATTGTCCTCCCTCAAATCCCTCCTTAAACCCCTCCTTTGCTGTGATGACTACAAAAAACTCGACAATGGTTAGGCTGTGGTTGTGCTGAGACCACAGTCTCTCATGCTGACCTATACTGTCTTTGTGTACTCCCACATCTATCTGTCTGTCCATCTATTATATTTTTCCTTACAAACTGTAAGCTCTTTGAAGCAGGGACCATCTTTTTGTTCTGTGTTTGCACAGTGCCTAGCATAGTGGGGTCCTAGTCCAAGGCTGTGGCCCCTAGGCACTACAGAAATGCAAATAATAATACAGATAAAGAAGACAGACAGAGCACAGAGTTTAAGGGCCACATTTTCAAACGTGCTCACTATTTTGGGGTACCTGTCTTTGCATGCCCACCTTGACACAACTAAGACTTCATTTCAGAGAGACATCCATAACTCCAACTAAGGTCAGTGAGCTGAATGGGTGTTCGTGACACTTTTCATGAACAGGAAACAGGTGTCTAAAGTAGGGCACTAAAATTAATAGACTTTTTTTAGAACTGGCCAAAGCCGCAAAGTGATCAGTGGCAGAGTCGGGTTTAGTAGTTTAGTCTGAATTCGACTCTCCTTGTGCAAGGAGCAGTAAAAGGATTATAAACAGACTGTCATTGAGGAATCAGAGTGTGACTCACCACTCCACAATTTTTGCATTGGAAGAGAACTCAACATCACCTAATAATTCCCCACCAATGTAGCTGAAGACCATCTAGAGAGTAGTTCAGTAAACAACAAATCGAACACTTTGTCTACTGAGAATTCTGGGCTCTGTAGAAAACTATGTAGAAACCAATGAGAAAACTAGCAAGGCTTCACTGTATGAAACTGAGAAGTACATGAAAATTAGCTTTGTGTTTGCACAGGCCACACAAAGATATAATTTCTATTCATTTAAAAACCTAGCACTGTTGCATGCAAACATATACAAAATTTAAATGTAACACAGGCAGACATATTGATGCCAAGAAGTTTGGAATTACTAGAGACTTAAGACATTGTAAACAGCTTTTTCTCTTAAAAACTGTAAAATGCAAAGTCACCACCAAAGAAAAAATACAGTTGAAAGCAGTGTCAAGCACAGTTAGATATTATCTTGTATCAAGTTCAAATGAAATTATTACAATAGTTTAAAAAGTAATTTGAAAATGTACTTTCAAGTAAATACAATGGAACTCTCTATTGAAATTTTAAGTTCTTTTTTTCTGAATATGTTTTAAATAGAGTAAATGCACATACAGGGCCAAAGTCTGAAAAATCTTCACTTACAATATGATAATTAAAGGGTAAACTATGTGACTCATTGTCTCCTGAAACATGGTTTCAATGGTGTGCAGGTGCCCTCTTCAGGACAATGTGGAATATCAAATTTTACTGGTGATTTTCACCAATTCAGACATCAGCCAGAAATACATGAAACAACCCAAATAACTCAGGGAAAGGTTAAGAGCAAAATTAGTTAAGTTTAAAATTTAGTTTAAAATTGCAAAAAATGGTATATATCATGTGATAAATGGACGACTTTATTTGGTTGACATCTGTTTGCACAAGCTACTGAAAGCTAACCTTGCAGGAGTTCATGCAGAAATTATATAAAACAGTGCCAATGGGAATGTGAAAAATTCTATTTTTACTTTGCAGCTGAGTCTCTGTCAATAACATTGGTAGGGGAAGCTTACCTTTTCCTTTCTAACTAAAGAAGAGTCTAATTTGTCCAGCCTGAAATACAGCTACTTAGTTTTTAAATTGGGTCAAACTTTGGTTTTGGTTACATTATACATTTAATGAGATATCAAAATATTTCTCCAGTGTTTCAGACTGAATATGCCCTTCATCAGACTACTTGGCAAAAGCTTCCACTGTTTTGGTATCAACAACAGAAGCGTGTACAAACCTAATGTGTACATTTTTATTTGACAATGCCACTAATTTAGCATTTATGCACAGTGATATTTCTTTTCCTTTTATGAAGTTCAAAGCTGGAAGGGTGGGTAGGAGATTGGGATGCAGAGCTGTTATGGCAGCAACAGAGTCAGGAAAGTGAATTGCTGTAGGTAGCCCTACTTCCTGAATTTCTGTATATTTAATAAGCTTTCTTCCTGGAGATAGGACTTGAAAAGCTAATTTTCCTGGTTACTCAATGGCAGCCTGGACCAGGGGAAACCTAGGTATCAATAAAATAGTGGTGCACTGCCCTGCCCTTGTTAAACCTTAATCTCAGAGTCTAGCAGTTTATAGGACAGTTTTCTGACACTTTTTGGTGATCAATTCCTGAACTGTATTGCTGAGATGAATAACAGATTTTCTGGATGCAAAAAAATTCTTTGCCCAAGGATTAGTGCCCTCTCATTCTTTACAGTGAAAAGAATTTGAAGACAGTCTTTGATTTGGGAAGACATCTCAACTCAAGCCTAAGAGACATTTCCAAGCAGCAAACTGGACCAATTTTTTTCAGGGGAAATAAAGCAGCCATGAATACTGTATTTTTTCACATTTTGTATTAACTGTGGACATTACTGCCAGTATGCAGCTAATATTTCACTGTGTCTAAAGCTGGGAAACTGAACATAGAGAAAAAAAATACTCCTTCAAGCATAATCACCAATGAAATAAGCTTAGCACAATGTTTTGTATGCTTACCTGTCCCCAGGCATACATGTTGTTGTGAGTCTGAGAGGGATTGACTTTAGAAAGCAGGAAGCGGGCCTTTGAAAACATAAACCAAAGGGGAAATAAATCACTACATTTAAAACAAAAGAAACCTTATAGCCACAGAATTTAACCTTGATTATCTGAAGCAAAACATGCATGGTTGTCATTTTCTTAGTATTTTCTTTTTGGTAAAGTTAAGTTTTTGCAGGGAAAAGTGAGTAAGCTCTAAGTGACGGTAAATGTGAACCGAAATATAAAGATCCCTGGATTCCATAGCTACAACACACAAATAATCTGAGACGTTGACAATTTTTCAAAGTTGTGGAAAATTTAATTAAAATAAAAAACCTAGTAAAATAAATGTAAATAATAGAATACTAAGAAACGTTTCAAAATCCAAAAACTAATGCAAGAATAATAGTGTCTAAAAAAGGGACTCAAACATTAAGTAACAAATTACTTCTATATACTTATTTCTGTCAGAATTTCAACCTCCTAATTGCTAAGTCACCATTTATATATCTATCCACTAAATCTGTTTTAATAATTAAATGAACGTTTATAACATCTTTAATTTAAACATTAATGATACCTCATTTCTTAAACCTATGTATACAGTTCACTGTACCTGGCTTCCTCCATGCTCTGTATCAATGTATCGGGGCATTGGGAATCTGGAATGGAGAATTTCCTGGGCATCATCTATTGGAGCTTGTAAAAGATTTCGGAAATTTTCATATTCTGGCATGTCTTGGTAGCCT
Source organism: Gopherus flavomarginatus (assembly GCF_025201925.1). Lineage (NCBI taxonomy): Eukaryota > Metazoa > Chordata > Testudines > Testudinidae > Gopherus > Gopherus flavomarginatus. Next base: position 115,985,665 of record NC_066621.1, read on the forward strand.
GACTTGCGCCACTGAGCTATGGTCTAGAGAATAAAAAATTTAAAAAGCATATCACCATCATCATCTGTATTATCATAGTGCCTGGGATCCCCAGTCGTGGGCCAGGACACTATTGTGCAAAGTGCTGTACAAACAACAGAACAAAAAGACAGTTATCCATTCTCACAATACAGTTGATATAAATAGGACTTTCAGAGGGGAATGTTCCAATGCTCACCTCTACTCCACCATTCTTGCCCTCTTGCTAGACTTTGCTCCCTCCAACTATTAATACCTATTAACTTATAAAATTGACACTCTAAACACAAGATCTAACAAAATGTGTATGTAAAAAAAGCAGGTAATATAATCTTTTACCTGTGTAGCCACTGTCCTTGCCCATACTTTTCCCCACCTTTGTCTGTCAGGCAGAGGTGAAAGTAAGCCGGTACGCCGTGCTTGAATGGACCGGCTTCTGCAGCAGTGATTTAAAAGGCCCAGGGCTCCAGCCACTGCAGGGAGTCCAGAGCCCTTTAACTCACTGCTGGAGCTCTGGCAGCCAGGCTCGGGCAGGGATTTAAAGGTCCCGGAGCTCCAGCCCCTGCAGGGAGGCCTGGGCCCTTTAAAGCGCCGCCCGAGCCCCGCTGCCAGAGCTCCGGCGGCAATTTAAAGGGCCTGGGGCTCCTTGCAGTGGCCGGAGCCCCAGGCCCTTTAAATCCCCACCCGAGCCCGGCTGCCACTACCCTAGCTGTTCTACATAAAAATTCAGCATGCTGATATCATGTAGGACAAGTTTTAGCGTGAAGTGTGTGGAAGAAAATAAACTTTAGCCCCCCCTTGAAAAACAGCATTTATAATGGAAATAGCAAATAATACCAGATGCCACTATATTAAATCAAATTAGGCCATAATCCTCCGAACGTTTACATACATGTTTAATTTTATGCATGAAAGTAGTTCTATTGGGTTCTACTCATGTACACACAGTTGAAGTACTGTAGTAAATGCTTGCAGAATTAGAGCCTTAGTTTGGTAACAGAACATTTCTACAATGAGCAGGATGTATTCATAAGAATGACTGGATCTTACCTCTCCATGATAAATAAGGATCTGGAAAAAGGTGTCCATGAGAAGAATGCGATCTGGCAAAATGCTGCTGCTATCAAGAAGAACAGGCTAAGATAAAGGGAAAAAAATTCAGTTGAATATGCAGAACAGAGTAATCCAAGTATTTTACAAGCCTCTTTGAACAGATCACCAACTTTTAGGAAACGCTTTTCTTTAAAATTACTACTAGTTCTGCATCGTTACTTCTCAAAATTACACAGCTGTAACTCTCATAATTTCATTTTAAAATTAGACTGCTTGATTCCAAATACACAATATTTCATGAACATGTAACGTAAAAAAGTAAATACAGAAGTCAAGAGCTGGGAGAATTCTTTCATCACTGTGCCTTTGCCTTGTCTTTCAAACACCTCCATTTTATCAATACCACGTCACCAGGCCCACGGACAGCAATTCCGGGCCCCAGGGCAGAACAGTCAATGGGCCCCCTAGAAAGGAATGGCTGAGGTTTGATTCGTGCAGGGTGCGCTGAAGCCAGGCCCCACGCTGCTGCTGGCCCGGCATTGCCACATGGGCGTAGAGCTACCACATGCGGTGGCTGGTATACACACGCACAAGCCGCAGACACGGTCTGCCTCACATTTGGGGAGTGCTGCACCTGTGCTGCTGGGCACGCTCTTCCAGCATGGCCATGGCTTCCACATGCCTGCCCGGCTGCCTTCACCACTGCCAGTACCACCCCACACGCATAGAAGCCCTACAGCTCGCTTGAGCGATTTAAAAAAACCCGGGGCTCCCAGCCACCTCCGCTACCTAAGCACCTGGGCAATTCCCCCCTTTGTCCCCTTCTCCTCCCCAGCCTTGAAACTGTTTTTCCTAGTAATTGTGTAAAATCCTTCACACCTATTAAAAAGTAAAAACTAGTGTTAAAAATAGGTTTACACCATGGGGAAAATCCTGATATCATTGGAATCAAAGGCAAAACTCCCATTTGACTTGAAAGGGGCCAGAATTTCATCCCATGTGTCTTGGTTTGGAATGACATCATACAAAAAAGTGAGTTATGCTCTCAAGGCTATTGGGCAACGATCAGATCTCATTGTTCGCATAACTGCCTTGCTCACAATTTTCTGTTTTATATAAAATATATTACACACACACACACACACACACACACACACTTTCACAGGCGATGATGCATAAGGTTGTTTTAATACCTACATAAATATCTGCAACATGGCCATGAATACAAAATCCCACATCTAGTGCACTTTTGCCCTATAGTTGAATTAAATATTGTCATACCTCTGGAGGTCCACTGAAAGAGTAGGCATAGAGGATTGGTTGAATCATGATAAGTGACTGGGTTAGATCTTGACGCATGAAATGATGTCGATAGTATGAACTCTCATCAGGGCTGTTGTTAAAGACTTGCAAGAAAGGGGATCTCCTTAAGTGAAACATAAACTGCAAAACAAAAAGTCCAACAGGGTTGGACAAATAAAATTGGAAAAAATCTGTTTCCAGTAAGATTATCACACTACTGGGTAGTGCAACATTAGAAATGTACCACTCACAAAACTGCATTTCAAACAATTTAACATTGCACTTTTCTATGAAAATAAAATAAATTCACTCTCAAAATGGGTAGGCACTAAAAGGAGAGTTTAACATCTCTTCTCTCCCCTATATTTATACCTAACACAGAATATTCTATACTGTTATAATCTTTACGGAAACAGCATGTGTAAATTAACTGTACAGTTTTTAGGAGTTAGTGTACTATGTTTTAAACACAGAAACTGGGCAAAAAGCAGTTTTACTATGAGAAGGAATACAGTTATAATCAACTGCAAATTTGGACCTTTTAAAAGTTTGGACCTGGAAAGCCCAAACCCTTTTATAGCTGGACCAATATTTCTTCAGCACAGCCAGTTTACACTGAAAGTGCTTTGAGGTCAATGGAAAGTCCAGATGCAATGGGGTTTAACAGTGCTCTGGAAATGGTTATTTACTAAATGCACAATTCCTTTTAACCTCAACTGCATTAAACTAACAAAATGTCAGAGAAATGTTTCCTCTCATCAATTTAAATATTTTTAAGTAGTAAATGAAAGACATCACCAGAGCAATCCTGTATAGCATGAAATTTAAAATATTAGTTAATTTCTTTTTTTTTTAAATAGCTGTCCCCAAAATCTATTTAATATTATTATTTGTATTACGATAGTACATAGAGGCCTCATCTAAGAACAGCCCTCTATTATGCTAGGCACTGTATAAACACATTGTAAGAAACAGTCCATGCCCAGAAGAGCCCTAAACAGACAAGAAGAAAAAGGGTGGGAAGGGAAAAAGAGACACAGAAAGGTGAAGTGACTTGCCCAAGGTCATACAGCAAGTTAGTGGCTAAGCTGGGAAGAGAACCCAGGTCTTCTGATTCTGAGTCCCAATCCAATGTCCTATCCCCTCCACTACCTCCTAAATCCATGCTTTTCCCCTACTTATTTACTTTTTACCTTTAACACCTTCTTTCTACTCACCTGTGGATAAAGTGAGAAGGTTTCTGAAAATCTGAAGGAGCCTGGATCATCTTTGTGATATTCTCCAAATTTCTGACACTGAAGGAAAAGAAAAATGAATCTAAATTAGTATGGCAGCTTTGTTTATGCCACTATTCTATTTTCAAATATTTCATTTTTATAATCAATATTTTTTCCTTCCCCAAGTTTCCTTTACTGTAGAAATGTGGTCCAGGATGAAACATGATACAAATGCTCTTCTTGGTAAGTAATTTCCTTCCATGTTGGGTTGTGGAGTTGTTTTTTCAAATCCCCAAAGAGGAATTACAAAATTAAATGTTCCCAGAAAAAAAATCATTATGACAGTTGTAAATAAATATCACTTACATGTGGGAGGCAAACTTAATAGAACACTGAATAAAGTACTCGCTGAAAATATTTCACCCACCTCCAGTCACAGTACAGTAAGACTGGCATTACTAATAGACAGCTTAGAAAATTACCACACATTTTAACTTTGGCAAAGGATTTCTCTAAGGATGCATTTATTTGGTGCTTGCATAAGGAGTTAGTGAAGCTAGAAATAGCTTTTTGCAACTTATCTAGATGTAGTTTAATAGTATACAGGCATTTAGACAATCCATAAGAAACCAATTGGGAGAAGAGAGGCAAAAGAAGGGGAGTTTCAGATGGCTATATCCACAGCCATCTTAGCCACTGAAGATACAGACTGTATTTAAGCATATACACTTCTCAATATACTCCCCAAGTGTAATCAATTTCTTTTCATGTCTTATGTGTCCATCCTAACTGTGGTAAGCTACACTTCAACTTTCTCGGTTGCAAAATTAGGCTGAAATGCATACTTTTCTTCTTTCTCTCCACCCCCACCCAGCTTGACATTTCCACTCCCCAGAGCCAGATCTTTAATCTTATTTTAAACTTCTTGATACTCGGCTGCTTCAGAGCAGTGACTCTGTGCTGAGAGTTGAACACATACTATCTAAAAATCTAACTATACTATACTAACTAAAATCATAACTACTTTAATTAATAGGAAATTTTCATTAGCGATGCATTCTTGGTGGTGGTGGTGATGAAGTATTCAGTCTCTCTGTATACAGCATTTACAGCTTACCACTGGACATATAAATTACTTTAACAATGTAAACTTGGAGAGAAAAACCTGATTTAACACTTTTAGTATGGTCTTCTTACCAGTCGTATCAGCTGTCTGTCCAGCCACCTAAGTACATCAGGTCCTTCTTCTGTCTCTGCCCTATAAACTGCCAATCTGGCCATAAGAATGGCAGCTGCCTCTTGGTCAAAAGAAGCAGCAATGTTTTGGATCTGTGTCTGAGCATCTGCCCAGCTGTAAAAGAAAAGCAATCATTTTTACCATATCTAAAGGAAAAACATCCAGACTCAGGATATTCTATTAAAATTAAGGTAAACAGCCTAGCTGTAGCAATTTCATAACAGACAAGCCCATGTTGGAATTCCAAGATCTTAGTTCAGCTGGACTCTTTACTTCCCAATTGCCGCTTCTCTTCAGAATTCTCCTAATTTTGAATCAAAATGCAGCTCCACCCACAAAAACATAATGTAATGTCACTATTATTATAAGTAATTTACATCAAAAATGCTGAATTACGAAAGGAAGGTTATAGAAAATGTTAAATTGAAAATTAATCACATTCTGATTCCTAAAATAATAACTGCCTTATGCCTCTCATTCTGGGTCTGTGTGTCATTCTGTGCCCTAATTTTGGGCCCCTGCAGATAGTGAGGAATGAGTGTACTGTGTGCATGCAATGTCTGTTCTACTGAGTACTGAGAAGCTGTTAATTAAATATAATGTAATAAGTGTAAGTCAACCTGGGACTCATGCTAACAGTGACTGCCAACACCTCCTTTGTTAAGGGGAATCTACAACGAAATTAAACATGCAATAGTCTGCCCAATACTAAAGAAAACATCACTCAGTGTTGCAAACAGCCTTCTTAATGTCTAACCTCCATTTTCTAAGCAAACTAATTGTGACGCTAATTGAACCTATGAAACTGCAGGTGAGGGTTTTGGTGGTGGAGGAGCAATTGTATATAACAACCTTCTGATAGATCTAACATTCATAGATTTTTAGATCATAAGGGACCATTATGATCATCTAGTCTGAACACCTGCAAAACACAGGCCATAGAATTTCGCCCAGAGATTCTTTCTTCATCTACAAGGATTTGGGTCATTTCCATTCAGCCCCGCAACTTCTTGGAAATCGGATGCCTTATAGCTCTTCATCCAGAAGACATACATAGTGTCAGAGGCACAATCCTTGCCATGTGCACTGTACATCCAAAAGCACTCAATTGGTTAAATAACTGAATAATTCTATTTGAAATGCAACAGATGTGTATCACACTGTTGCTAAATTAATTCATCATAATTAAAGCTTACTTTCTGGCAACTGTGGTTACTCTGATACGTCTCTGTCCACTTGAATGCTGGTACTGAGTCACAAACTGGATTGCACCACGTCCACCTTGAGGAATTGGAGCATTGTGCTGTGTTTAAAAAAAATTTAACAAAATCTCACTAAGATTCTGTAATATAATCATCATATTAGGATTCCTATCACTGCCAAAATCCATTCTGAAATTAGAAATTATATGAAAGAAGCTACTTTAATAAATCTAATATGCTCAGCAAATGTCTAGTGGATAAAAAATGTAAGCCAGTAAACTCACTGTCAATCTTGAGCTACAGATTTAAGTCCAAAATTTGTCTAACTTTAAAATTACAGTAACCTAATGGAGAAAGTCCTACATTACAAAAAATCATCATACCAGCTGCAAAGTTTTAAAGAGACACTGTTGATTTGAAAAATCCAATTTCTGTATAATTGTTTTTAAACCTACCAACACCACCCAAGATTACTGTAATGGAAAGACGTTAGAGAAAAAGCAATATGCTTTTTTTCTTTTTGTTCATTTTGTATACTTGATAGCTTTTGGTGTGTAGTGATAGGATTAATACGCTTCACCTAACGTAGGTGCGAGCTGGGGGAAAGATCTGGAAAGAGGATGTATTGTCAACTCACGATTTTATTGCAAGTGTCACAATATTGGGTGGTTCTACTTAAAGTCACAGGTTCCAGGTTTGTGTGATTACATGAAAGTCTCAGCTATCATTAGGAAAAAAAGGTTCTAAACTTCATGTGTACTGTGAAACGCTTAAAAAATGTGACCCAACTGCACCGTAAAGGCTCAAAAACCAAATGGCAAACTCAAAGAACCCAAAACATTTTAAATTCATAATTTTTAGCTAATCTCACGATTTTTGGGGATATGGCTCATAATTTTGTTTTTTAATATTTGGAGTTGGCAATACTGAAGATTTCCTCCTTAATTTCCTGAGAGGAAACTATTGTAAAATATATAAGTTCAATATTATTTTGAAACTAGTTAAACTACCCAAATATTTGCATTCCTGAAAGATATAAGGAAGTAACTTTAGTGTTGCTTGTAAATGTTACCATTGTAAAGCACAATATGGTGAATCAATGTCTGATATGAGTAATTTCTTAATGGTACAGTGAAACCCCGCTATAATGCGATGTTTGGGATCCAAAAAATTCCATCACGATAAATGTGGGGTCGCGATATAGCGGGGTTTCAAGCCGGTCAGTTTAAGTCTGTGGTCCCCCACGCGGTGCATTGATGTGCGCCGCCTAGTGCCCCTAGTGCCCAGCAGGGGAGAGGAGCCGCGGTCCCCCGCCTGCCGGGGACAGAGAACTCCGAGGCTGCTGACGCCAGTGCTCTTTGTCCCTGGCAGGTGCAGGGCTGCGGCTTCTCTCCAGCTTCAAGAGAAGCTGTGGCCTCGCACCTGCCGGGGAAAGAAAGCACTGGCGCCTGCAGCCTCGGAGTTCTCTGTCCCCGACAGGTGCGGGGCCACAGCTTCTCTCTGCCATGGTGTTGGAGATCACTGGTATTATGCCTTAAAGGGGAGCCAACCTATGATCACGTTATACGCGATTTCACATTATGGCAGGGGCGTTATTGTGAGGTTTAAAAGAGTTAAAGGAATTCTATTTTTAAAGATTAAAAACAACTGATAATAAAATAACAAACGATGTACAATTATTTGTCATTGTCCCTTAAACCAGAAGTAGTGAAAATGCTTAACAATAATTTACAGCATGTCATAGAAACTGGAATTCTGATGCAAACTAAAATTTCAAAGCCCAGATTAGTAGAGTCACAGTACAGTATATAACTGAGTGAGATACAGAGTTCTGTAAGCTTGAAAGCTTGTGTCTCTCTCACCAACAGAAATTGATCCGATAAAAGATATTACCTCTCCCACCTTGTGTCTCTAATATCCTGGGATCAATACAGCAACACCACCACTGCATATAACTAGTAAAGTATGACTCTTATACCTCTGAAACAAGTATCCATCACTTTAGTTTTCAAAATATGCCTGACATTAAGTGGATACTGAGAAGTGTTAGTTTATTAAATCTCAGAGGGGTAGCCATGTTAGTCTGGATCTGTAAAAGCAGCAAAGAATCCTATGGCACCTTATAGACTAACAGATGTTTTGTAGCATGAGCTTTCGTGGGTGAATACCCACTTCACCCACAAAAGCTCATGCTACAAAATGTCTGTTAGTCTATAAGGTGCCACAGGATTCTTTGCTGAGTTTATTAAATCGTCATTTTACACACTCTTCTGTGTAAGGTTGACTTTTAAAACTATGTTAGCAATTGTTAAATCCCAAAACCATAGATATGATTTACAAAAGTTTATATACAAGCACGTATAGAATGATCACTGGCTAATGCTGATTTTATGTTAACTTTCCCCCATATCACAGTAACTACTGATATGCTAAACTCCTTATTGTTTGTATGAAACTTTTTGTGACAATCATATTTCAGTAGAAAAGGAATGCAATACGATCAGTGCTGCAAACATCTGGGTTAAATCTATGTTTCAACTCAACTGTACAAAAGAACGTAGCATACCAGATATTAATGTATATAGATTAAACAACATGAAATGGGGGAAATACACTGAAAACATCATACTCTGCAACTGAAGGGGAAAAAATAGCAGTTCGCCTTTTTCTACAAATTAGGATTTCTCAAATGAACGGCAGTACAAACCTAACAGAAATAGAAGTAAACCATAAATAGAAGACTACCTTGTTAAATGTAAGTGAAGCATACGATACATCTCTAACATACTATAAATTTCTTGGGGGTCGCTGTCTAGTGAAAATTCACAAAGAGGAAGGCAAATTATATCCAATTCATCTTAATGAAGGCAGATATCATCCTAATTTTAAAAACAGAGGCTTAACATTTTATTTATGTGACCCCTTTCATGTTGAAGGATCCCCTGAGTGCTTTACCAACTATACATGAAACATTTCACCTACCACTGAAATGCAGCAAAAAATGAGGTATAATGACGAAGCTGTTCAATAAGAAAAGCAATATTACACCACAGTTTCAGACAAGGAGGGAAGAATATGTATCCATCTGCTAATGCAGAGAGAGTAAGTGGGCAGAATGTAATTATTCTAATAATTATGTAGGACACTGGCACTTTTTGCAAGAGTGTAAAAAAAATTAGGTCCACAGGGACTTTAATAAGTAAATCTAAAGTGAATGTAAATCATCAATCACTGAGCAGGTCTCTTTTCAATTTTTATTTCACAAAAGCTGTCTGTCATATCTATTCTTCCAATGCTTATAACCACTTACTGAATCTAAAAGATTTTCATACCTTTTCATTTGAATTAATCTTAGTTTTAAAAATGAGGATTGCTACAAGTCTTGCTCAGAACTTATTTTGCATCTCTGTTCTCTCCTACTATATCTGGGTGCAAGATACAGATTGTCATGTTTGAAATCTTTGCCACAATGGCTTGAGGAAACAGCGTCCTCCCTCTTCAGAGATGAACGGAATAAAACTTTCGTTTTCTTCAAGTGTGAAGCATTTCCAGTTAATCCATAACACTTCCAATAATTAACAATTTAAATATGCTTCAGGAATAACAAACGTAGATTTTTAAAACCCCCTATCTAGACTGAAAGAATAACCAGCAGTTTGATAGTAGAATTTCATACAAAGGACCACATTTTCAAAGTTATGTGGGGGTAGCTATTTGTGTACATCTAATTTATACATGAAAATCAGATGTTTGCTCATGCAGATAGCAAGTAATTGGCCAATTTAGGTACATAAATCCCTGATTTATATGCATACATCAAGTATTTGTTTATGTTAGGCATGTACAAATGGATGTGCACAACTGGAGGTGCCTACATTTTAACATCTGATCTATAACATTCAATCTGACAACCAAAACAATCCATATTTTAAAACAGAAATACAGTACAGAAAAATACATTCACTTACTACTAAAGAACTACATTATTTTCCAAACTCTCAACATCTATTTGGTAATGCAGAGCTCTTACAATTGCTGTTTGTTACATATGGGTATTTTGAGTCAATATTACTAAGGATTTTAAAGAGAACATTGTACTTTTGCCTATTAAAAAAAATAAGGAATTATTTTTTCTCTCTCTTCTCAGGAGGTACAGAATAGATTTCTCTGCAAATTGAAATAAGTCTTTATTCATCTGGAGCAGAACCCTTTGCCTTCACCTAAAGAGAGAGAGAAACCTAAAATATCAGCAATTTATTCCAGGAAGTACCACTCTGGTTTCTGTTCACAAATGTACTGGAAAATCAAAACATGGGACTGCTTAATTCAATCCAACAATGCATATTAAAGAATGTTTACAATAATCTGAAAAATTGCTAAAATATTTATAAAGATCAGAGATTTGTTTTGGTGTTTTGTTTTTATTTTTGTTTTGTTTTGGTTTTGTTTTTTTTTTAACTAATTTAAAAAAATGCACAACAATGTAAAGCTGCATATTCATATATCTGGTTAGAAGCAATGTACAATGTAACTATCCAATTTTTCCTCCAACTACAGTATACCAATTCTTCTCTCATCACCAGAGTATCTGTTTATTGAAGCTTACAATTATCTAGGTTTAGAGAGAGAGAGAGAGAGAGACAGATATAGATATTTATAGATGTATATAAATAAAAGTAAACACTTTACAACTAATAAACACTTATTTGTTTTTCTATCTTCTGATATCCGTCATTCAGTAAATGGATCGCTGCTGGTGTACGTAATGTATCATTTATAAACAAAGTCAACTCAACTTGACTGAGGATGGTAATAGATTGTGTGGGAATGGTTGAGGGAGTAGTAAAAATAAAATACAGTATTCAAGATTTACATAAAAATAAAACCACTGTGTTTTGAGTTTATTATAAATGGAGTGAAACTCCTCTTACCTGATTGACCACCTCAAAATACAGCGCAAGAGTTGTATTGGGATTAAGGCCACAGATCTTCCATTGACATGTACCTCCTGTTCCTATCTCCTGTAAATAAATTATATAGAATAATTTTTAAAACAGGAATATTTTGTTGTTGTTCACTAATATACCTATAGAACAATTAAAAAATGCTGCACTTCTTGCATCTGATCACTATAGGCCACTGTTTCCACTATTTCCTCTGTGTTATGGATCCTCAAGGCTCCTTCTGCTGGCTTCTAGAGGCAGAGAGGCTGCCAACATGAGCAGCAGCTGCAGGCCAGTTCCCTCAGAAAGAGCAGAAGAACAGGCACAGTTGGGGGCAGAAGAAATCAAAACAAATCCACATGGAAGGCAATAAGGGACACTCCCAAGATGGCACAGACAGCGTATGGAAGGATAGACATCACAGGAAGGGAATGGAAAGGGAAAAAGAAGGTGGTATCCCTCCATCACAAAGGTGGCAGCAGGAAAGTCAGATAGAGGTAACAGGCTACCAAACTTCCTCTAAGAAAGAGGCCAGAGGTATAACTGTATGGGAACAAGGTTGGCTTAGGAGAGAGATGGTGATTATGCAAGGAAGGTTCTTGGGGCTAGATAGAAGCTACCATTGGGTGAAATAAACTCCTACATACTGGATACTTATCAAACTTCCTAAATGTTGAATTCCCCATTACTGGTTTAATACTTATTTTTGCTATATACCTCTACCTTGGGAGCCAAAAAAATCTTACCACGTTATAGGTGAAACCACGTTATAGCAAACTTGCTTTGATCCACCAGAGTGCGCAGCCCCCCCCCTCCGGAGCACTGCTTTACCACGTTATATCTGAATTCATGTTATACTGGGTCACGTTATATCGAGGTAGAGGTGTATTTGTAGTTGGGTGGTGCATGTTTTTGTGTGTTTTTACATTATATCATATTGATAGACTACCACATATTGATGCAACGTCATTATACAACATAAATGGGTCACAGGATGTAGGGCTTCATGGTACTGTTGTCTTATGACAGAGCAGAGAACACAGTGAAAAGACTACCTCACTGTTGGTGTCCATCCAAAACCAGAGAATTAAAATACATCCAATATATTTAAAAAACCTAACCACCTAAATTCACCAGACTCTGTATATAGCCCTCTGATGACTGAGGGCCTTGAGGCGTGAGTCAGGAGCATATCTGAAAAACTGTTCATGAACAAATTTTAAAATGCTGATAACGATTTATACAGTGGCTTTGATCCAATAATTAAGTAGTACCAGTACATTTCTTTACAAATCCATAAAACCTAGGTCTTATTTTCTGGCAATTCAAAATTGCACTCACTTACAACAAACATACTTACATTTTCTGACACACAAGGTCCTTTGGAATTGAGAGAGACACAGGGTCCAATAGCTCCTGAAATCTTGATTTCTCTTGAGGTCTTTATATTTAAAAGAAAAACAGGTCACATATTGAGCTATGCTTACTCATACATTCAACACCGATAAAATAACATTTTTTTTTTAACTAGGCATTCAGTGTTTCATCCACACCTTTAAAAGAGGTTATAAATACGTAGGATGTTCAGTACTTTTATAATTCTTTCAGCAAGCAAAGCCAACTGCTGCTGCAAACATGCCTAAGTCTAAAGAGTGAACTCTGCTACATGTGTAGTTTTCTAAGTCTGAAATTGTATTGTTTATGAATTATAGCATATAAAGAACACCGGCTACTACTTAGACCTCTGAGAGCCCCAGAAAGCACATTATGGGTGATGTCTACATCACACAACTAAAGGCATTTTCTACTGTAGATACAATCGTTAAAATATTCATGATATGAGGCTCAGATGAGGGGCTGTGGGATGGGCCATATGATTGTACAAATATCATATTACTATTCTGTATCTCCTAAACATGCTTTGGTAAAAGCAACATCTAATAATTTAAATGATTCTGATACAATTGTACTGTACAACGGTGTCCTGAAAGAGTTGGGTTTCTCTATTTATCCTTGCCAATTTCTTCAGCCAAATTCATAGCTAAGTTCGTACAAAAGAAGGCCAGATCATTACTTCCAGTAATAAAATCCTCCTGAGGGGGGCTTTGGGAAAGGAAATACCCAGGAGCAGGCCCTCTCAGAGGTCCAGAGAAACCCACGCCAATTCCAGCTTTTGAGGCCCCTAGCCATAATAAAAATAGAAAATGACGATACATGAAAACAAAATAAGGCACCAAAAAAAAAGAGTGAGATATAATTTGAATATTTTTTTATTTAACAAATGCTTTTCTAGCCTTTTTCTGTGCAAATGTACTAATTATTGAGGGAAAATCTAGCTTTTGTGCAATGTCACAGTTGATATTAAGCATACAGCCCATTCAAACGCTCTTGTCCCATAGCTGAACGGTGATAGTTCTTTACCTGCTTCAACACATTGAAGGTGTGTTCACTTGAAGCCACTGATACAGGCAAACTGACAAAAATACGCAATGCAATTGTGATATTAGGAAACATCCCACAGAGTCCAAGTTCGAGTATTTCTTGAAGCAATTCCTTTGACTTGCAATCCAATTTAAAGTTCATGGAATATATTTGTTTGACTACAATGACCTCGTCACTGAGATCTTTTGAGATTTCTTTGTTGTGCTGTTGCTGAAATCGTTCAGCTGCAAAAAGTAGATCTTCATTACTCAGTCTGCTGAACTGCCAATGAAACCCAAAAAGGGTACAAATTAGTCACTGTGACTCAAATCAACGTGTAAGACCTGATTGAATAGAGTCGATGGTTACAAGGAAGACATTGACTCTGTAATGCTGCTCGACATCAGATTCAGTAGGTAAATTGCGATCGGTGGAGAACTCAGATGAAATGCCAATATTCTCTGCTACTAATTTGGATTCAGTCAGGATCACATCCCATTGTTCACGAATCAGCTGAATGTCATTGATAAGACTTTCAATGTTATCCCTCTCAACATTAAGTGTAGCATTGCGTTCTTCAATTACCAGATTAGTTTGGTGGATCATTATAAATAGCTTCATTCACAAAGATGACATCAGAATGCATTCAAATGTGGACATGTGCTTCTGAATGGACTGAAGTTCAGTTAGAGCTTGAGCAATGAGACTGAGAGATTCAAGCTCATTTAAAGTCTTTCTCACTGAATTCAAATGCTGTGCAACTGGTTGACAACCATCAATCCATGCAGACCATCTAGTTTTGGATATCCCATGCAGTGAAACAGGAAGATATTGCTTCAGAATCTCCCACCTTTGCGGACTGCTACTGATGAGATTGTACATTTGCTGAACAGTTCCAAAGTAAGTAATTGCCTCCTTGCATGAGTCAGCACAGTTAACACCTACAAGGTTTAATGCGCGGTTTCCACAACTGGAGAAAATACAGTTTGAATTATGCTCAAGCAGAACTGCGTGTACACCTTTGTACTTCCCAGCCATATTAGATCCATTGTCATAGGCTTGACCAATGCAGACTTGAAAATCTAACTTAAAACCTTCTAGAATTGCTAGCACTCAAGCAGCAATTTCTTTTCCAGTTTTTCTTGTGAAATCATCAAACAAAATAAACCTTTCTTCAATTGAAAATTTTGAGCTATCTACAATCTTAACATACTGAATAACCATAGTAATCTGTTGCCTGTGAGAACAATCAGCAGTGATTTAAAAATATTTGGCATTTTGAATCTCATCAAGAATTGTTGTTCGTACGGCTGACCCACATAGCTCTATAAACTCGTTCTGTATGCATGTGGAGAGATAATGGACTTGCATGCGCTTTTGACTCTCTTGCGATTCTCGAACACTATTTACGTCCTCTGATAAAAGTGGGTCGTATCTGCTGAGGAGCTCAACTATGCCTAGAAAGTTTCCATTTGCACGATCACCAATACTGGAACCAAAGAAAGCCAATCATCGCTCAGAAAGAAAGAGGATGACATTCAGGATGCGCTCAAGAAGTTCCTTCCAGTTATTAGTTTCTGTACAGAGTTCAGTCAAGAGTAAATTCTCAACTGAACTTTCAGTTGGTGCTGCCTGACTGGCTGATTTCTATGTAACGTAGTTTTCTTTCTGTGATGTTAAACTCTCATGTGATGATATTCGGTCTTTCAACTTCCTCCAACCTCTGTTGATGCTCCATCCTGATTGATCAGAGAGAATTAATGCATTTGCAGCACTTTTGTCCAAAATGAAGCGGGGTGCACAGTCCTGCATCCGACGAAGTGGGTATTCACCCACAAAAGCTCATGCTCCAAAACGTCAGTTAGTCTATAAGGTGCCACAGGACTCTTTGCTGCTAGTACTGAGATTGTTTTTCCATATTCCAGCATAACCAGTCTCTTGTGCACATCTCACCACTTGGAAGAGTTTTTGTCAGCAGACGAGTAGGGAAAGCATGATTATCAGCATCTCGTGGAAAGTTACTTGAAATTTCAAAACAATTAATTTGAAGAAAAGATTGCATTTGGGCAGCATTGCTCTTGTCAATAATTCCAATGTCAGTCACAGTCAAGCCTGTAGTACTCATGAATTGCTCTTGCTGCGTAAGATCTACATCTTCCTGTTGCTGTTGAATTTATTGATCGAACACGGGCTCTTCTTCTGCATCTGTTACTGTTGGCACATCTCCTTCTTGAATCTAGGCCTACAGACTATGAAAGTCAATGACGATGGCCAAGCTACCAAGCTAGGGCTCAACCAACCAACCGTCACATCTATTAGCTACCATATGAAGATAATAATGAGGAATTCTCACACATAAATAATGCCTTAGTCAACTAGACATAAACTATAAACACTAAATTGTAACAATTGTCTATCTTTCAACACGCACTTGATCCAGCACCAGCCACTAGTCATGGTTTGTTTATATAATCAGCTGATCTGAGGGGACACGTTCATCACGGTCTAATCTTGTGCCATCAGAACCAATATATTATTATATTGATAATATATTACATTTGTATTAATATTTATCAATAATATATTATACCTATATTATATTATACTTTTATTAATATTTATGAACATTTTTAATTCTTTAATGATAAAATCTGTATCAGTTAACAAAAAAGTTATGTCTTTTACCAAATCAAATCTCTTATTTGCTTAAATTTGAAGATCTAAGCTGAGAGCGTGCATCACATTTTGGTCTGATAGCAATGCACATAAAAATAAGTTGCGAAACTTATCAAATGCCAAAAAATTAACACAAGTCTAAATCTGATGCCCCCTTTGAGCTTGAGGTCCAGGCCAAATGGCCCTCCTGGTCCCCCCCCCCCCCCCCGACTGGACCTGCCCATGAGAACCTCATCATTTTCCTGATGGGGCAGGTCCCCCCCGCCACAAGAAAAAGCCCTCGGACCCCACAATTGACTCTCGAGGATCTGTGGGAGGCCAGCGTGCATGTACAATGATGGCCCTTGTACCTCCACACCAACTCTGGGCCCTGGCAGGACACCTCTGTTGAAGGCATGCTACCAGGAACTCTCCCTAGTCACAGTTGCTCCCAGGTTTCTGAGCCATACATAAAGGAGGGGACAAACAAGCACTGAAAGGTACCAAACAATCATCTGACCTTTTGAATTCCCACTACAGCAGACCACATTAGTTTTCACATTAGTTAAAATTTGCTTCACGCTTCCTCACATTAGCGTGCCTAGTATATTATTTTGTTTCTTCTGATATATAACAAAATCTCTCAGGACAATTATCCATGTATATATCTGAATTTAGGATACAGATTCTACTTTTCATTGGATCCTAGCCTCTACTGTACAGGTGCAATAGCGGGAGGAAGGCTGGGAAGAAAGAATATAGAAAGTATTTTATCCCAGTGCTAGCAACAGAAAAGGATCTCTCCTTAATGCTCAAAATGTGCTAGGAGGGCTAACTACCATGCCTGCCCACACATTGTAGCCCCCAAGGAGGCATGTTGTGCTGGATACGCGTAGCCTCAGATGATTAGCAGGTATGTGGGATTAAGGATAGTTTTGCCGAAATAAGAGAAACAGGATTCCAAACACTCTTGCCTCAAGACCTTATTTTTATGGTAAAGTAATAAATCCCTAAAAATAAAGGTTTAAAATGAAAAGTTACTGAACTGCTACTACAAGCAATGCAAAGACAACACTAGAATTAATATGTTAGAACTTCTGAATTTCTAACTTATGCATGAGTTAGAGTCTGACCACATCTGCAGTGGTACCTAAGGGGAAGTGGAAGGAGAGAATACAACACCAGACCCTAATAATATTCATATTAAATTTTGACTCTTACCTTTATTTCTAAAGTGCCACCAAATCCCATTTTAAATTGCCCTTGCATATCTTTGGTAAATACTCTCTGAAATGTTTGTTTGAATAAGGATGTATTGAAAGAGTCTCCCATTACCATGTAGCCTCTGGATGAAAGACCAAAAAAATACCAAGATAAAACACACAGAAACACAACTTAAAAGCATCTGGACTACTTATTATGCATTCATTTAGCAAACAGGATATACTTAACTTACCTCTCAAAGAACTACCAAAGACTATATCTTCACTGAAATTAGACACCTATGGCTGGCCTGTGCCAGCTGACTTGGGCTCGGGGGTTTGGGTTGCGGAGCTGTTTAATCGTACTGTAGACTTCCCTGAGGGTGCTAGAGCCTGGGCTCCAGCCCAAGCTGGGAAGTCTATACTACAATTAAACAGCCCCAAAGCCTGAGCCCACGGGCCTGCTGCGGGTTTCTAACTGCAGTGTAGATATATCTTCAGAGTTCAAAGTAAAAACAGTTCATTCTGAAACACTCAAACATTTTCTTCAAAATCACCTTAACAGGGACTACTTTCAATTATCTCATTATAAAGCACAATGGGGAACTTTGTAAACAAGTTTCTTACAAGATCAGCACGTCAAGGTCATCAGGCCCTTAATACAAAACAAAAGCTTCAACTGGAGAAAACATTGCACTGGAGTTTATCATTACAGCTAGTTTTTAACCCTGCCTTATGGAAATGCATCCGTTGATTAACTTATCCTAATATTCTGATACTTTCCCATATAATTTTGCCTCTGTCAGATAAGTAATTATTTCAAACCTGAATTTATTCTCATAAAACACATTTTGTGTGTTAGCTCAGCAGTGCTCAGTGACGATGAAATTACTGTGATTACAGATTGCAGTGCAACTACTCATACTAAACAGTGAAGGACTTTTAAATCTATCTGATTAGCATTTAAGAAATGAGCGTAAAAACACAATTAATGTTGATCCCCAGTAGTGCTCACAGTGTACAAATATAAGACATCCATGTTTTATAATACATTTGATAAAAAGTTGTGTGTTAAGTTCTGGCCTCCAACTTTCCCTTTATAAATTAACTAGTTTCTGGCAGTCATCACAGTAGAAGTGGGTCTTCAGGAGTTATTTAAATATGGAGAAAACAACTATGGGGATCAGCTCAGAAAGAACAACCCTATGCCTAGCAGGCAACACAGCAGCAGACAGTGAAACAAGTAGACAAAACAGGATGTCAAGGCTGGTATTGTTGGAGAGGCCAACGTGGGATGGGGCATTGCAGAAAGAGACAGAGGATGGGGCAGAATTACATAGCACCTTGACTCCAAGTACAAGAAGCTTGAACTTGATGTAACAGAGGAACAAGAGCTAGAAGTGGGATTCAAAGAGGGGTTGACATGATCACATTAAGGCATGGAAAATAATCTTAGCAACAGAATTTTGTACTAATTGTAGAGGGGTAGGTAACATGAGAGTCCAGGAGACCACAAAGCAAGAGGTTACAGTAATCAATATGGGAAATTATGAAAGCCTGAGGGAATTTTAGCTGTCAGGACTGAAAAGATGGATCTTAGAAAAGTTGTGCAGCAAGAAGTGGCAGGATTTGGACATGTGAGAGGCAGTGCAGATAGATTAACCCCATGCTATGGCCTTGAGTGACAGAAAGGGTGAAGGTGGTGTCCATAGTGAGACAGAATGGGGGAGAGCAGAGAGTTTCACCAGAAAGATCAGTATTTGTTTTGACCATGGTAAGATTTACTGGTGATGCCATCCAGGAGATGTCAGAGATATGACTAAATGGAGACAAGTCAGGAGTGAAGAATTTGAGAGTCATCAACACAGAGACTGTAGCTGAAATCTGCATGAGTGAATCAGAATGTCCAGAGAAAGGGTAAGCAAGAAGATGAAGGCGCCAAGGACAGATCTCAGTGATATCCCCATGGGCAGTGGGAAAAGAAGGAAGACAACAGCCCACTCCTTCTCCACCCTCCCTCCACAAACCACTCAGAACAGCTAGAGAAGGAGAAGAATCAAGAGAGGGCAGTAATATGAAAGGTGAAGGAAGGCAAGACACTCAAGTAGGGTATGACCCACAGTGCAAGGCAGTAGAGAGGTCAAGGATGATAAGGAAGGACTAAAGAACTGAAGATGTGGCCAAATGAGGGCTGTTTGAATCCTTGATGAAAGTAGTTTCATCAGAGTGAAATGAGAGGAAGTTGGACTAGAATCAATACAAAATATAACACACTGTTCTGAAAAATCTTACTTTATTACCCAACACAACATCAATAGTAAAGAGAATGTTTTCAGGGAGGTCAAAAACACACTATACACAGTACATCATGCACCAAGTTATAAATCTTGAAGAGATTCAAGACACTCAAAAAAATGACATCTAAAGAAGTAAGGTTTCCCCCTCAATCAAAGGACAAAAGGAAGAACAAAAATGTAAAAGAAATAAAAGATCACTGTGAAAAAGTTGTGTGCCTGAGCATTACTGAAGCTCAAGATACATATATGGAAAATAAAAATAGATTATTTGGCAACAGTACATAGGCTAAATATTTTAAAAAGACATTCACACTATTTAAGCCCCAAATATTTAATGTTAAAAATAATGAGAATAAACACCCTCATAATTAAACCCAAAATTATGATGGTAAATTCTTCTCAGGCTCACAATAATTTGGGTCTATATGCAAACTACCCACAATCACAGTATACAGACATGGAGTCGTGATTTTTTCTTCTATCGTTTGGAACTAAAACAAAGCCATTAGTATTCTTTGTAATGTAATGAGCACAATATTTGAAATACTTTAAAAAGAAAGTGCACTTTCATACACTACTTTAAACAAATTAGACACATACCCAGTATAGTTGGGACAGCACTTCATCTCCAGAAGACCAGTCTGATCTAGTGCACATGCATATATGTCAATAACATGACCAGTTGTAGCAGCACGATTAGCCAGAGCTTCAAAATGCTAAATACAAGATTAAAATGTATTTATAACAATATGCAAACTGAACTCGTCATACTTAAAACAGAAGCTCTAAGAATTCTTGTACAACAGCTAAATTAAATTGTATCCATATTATACTCTAACATTGGCTAAAAGATTTTTTTTGAGAAGTAAAAACTAGGTGAGAAAGGTCTAG
Organism: Gopherus flavomarginatus; assembly: GCF_025201925.1. Classification (NCBI taxonomy): domain Eukaryota; kingdom Metazoa; phylum Chordata; order Testudines; family Testudinidae; genus Gopherus; species Gopherus flavomarginatus. The sequence goes on from NC_066621.1 coordinate 116,006,103, forward strand.
AATTTTTTATGACTATTCCCTGCTTTTCCCAGCCAGTTTAAAAGGTAATTTGTGGTAGGCTGTTCAAGGAGGCAGTCTACTTAAAAATCAATGCTAACATTCTAGATCACTGTGCATTAAGGCCCTGATCCAACTCCTACTGAAGTCAGTGGAAACACTCCCAGTAACTTCAGTTGGAGTTGAATCAGGTTCTCACTCAATGTACTGAAAATCCTTATGAAATTTTGAAAGATATGTAGTTATTCAAGGAACATTCAACAACAACAACAAAAATGTTCGTAGGTTCTATATCACTTTATTCATATAGGAATATCAAATGTATTATTCTAATTATCTGTCAAATAAAAAAAATTTACATCGCTCTTCCCCATATATTGTTAAGTCTTACCTTAGTAGCCTTTTTAACATAATTGGCATTGTCTTTTTCAATGTCGTGCCATGATCTTATAGGTAACTTCAGTTCATCCCCTACAACCATCCCAGGTCCTTGAGTGCCTGGTCCTCCAATGAACATCAATATATGTGCACCAGTGTTAGGGAAAGTACACTGTAGGACAGAAAGAAAATCTCAGAGAGCAACTCTTTCTGCTATAAACAGTTACTACATAATATTAATAGAGGAAACAACTACGAATTTGTGTCTGTTGTATTGCTTGGACTAAAGTAAACAATTAGAATTTCTTTTTCAAAATTCTGAGTAGTAGTTTAACTTAAAATACCATTCTTGCCTCACTAAAACTAGTGTTTTTAACTTTTAAGACAGTTCTACATATATCAGAGGTCTGATCCTCTGAGGGTCACCACTCTACTGACTTCAACTGAGCTAAGATAATTTACACAAATTGAGGATCTGGTTCATGGTGTTTTGGGCATTTCCCCTTCCCTACTAGTTATTACTAGGAATAGCTGAATGGGGGGTGGGGGGGAGGAGACTATCTTAACTTTCAAGATTTTATCTGCTTCCTTATTCTGAAATCACAACCTCCTCTTACTGCCATTACGTCAACTTGTTACTGAAATGGTTGTCCTCCCAAAATAATGATGTAATATGGAAAATAAACTGCAGAAACAAATGGAATCTTTATACAAAACATCCTGTTTCCATGCAAGTGTCTTGGGAGATAAAAATATAAGAGAGGGGAAATATTAGATATTGGCAGAATTGTTCTAAATAAAATGTTTTTTTCAGTTGACTTTTGTGCCTCTGTGAAACTAGTGGTTAGAAAACAAGTAGCTAGTTTCTACTCGAGAGGTGTTCACCACACAACTGGCAGTCATGCTGGCACTCTCAGCAGAGAACTGAATGAGTATGGAGACTGAACTAGTTTCTCCTCCTGAGAGGTGGACTCTCCTGGAAGCTGCATAAAAGCAAGGGGAAGCTTGCAGTTTGTTGCCCAAACTCCACCTCTTCTATAGCTAAACAGAGGACTGTCATCACCAGAGCAACCAACCTGGCAATTTTCACTAGCACTGAATTCACTTCCTTAAATTAAAGTTTGTTCCAGTTGGTGTCAATACATCTTTAATGACATAACAAGGAACAATAAAAGTTAAAAGGACCCTGGGCCTGGGAGATGCCAAAATAGAATAATCTCAAAAATGGATTTTCATCATAGAAAAAAAGCAACAGTTCCCCAAATCTTTTAAAGCTAAGCTGGGATATAAAACATGCTCACTCAACTTTCTGCTATGTTCTTTTTTAAAAAGCCATCAAATATGTGCATGCACATGAAACATCTCAGTTAAACGTAACCAAAATGAGACCCTTCCCATGCTGTACAGATTAGTTGGGGAGAAAAAAAAAAACACATCATAAAGAAACCTTCTAGGTTACTCCTGCAAGGAAATACAACCTTTAAAGGGAAGTAAAATTATGTAAATTAAATCCCATTAACAAAGAAAGAGCACAAGGATAGGGGAGAACATAGGCAAGATTTCACATGCCCAGCAGTGAACCATCAGCATCTTGACAAGCTGCCTTCACTACTTTTAACTGATATCATCATCTGAACATATGACTACAAAGACTGAAAAGTAACATTACAGGTAAAGAAGGCTGCGCTGTTTAGAGACTCGAAAGAAGGAGCTAAGACAAGTATGCTGCCACAGTACCATTGGCTTTCAGTATCCAAAGCAAAGGGACAATTCTTAAAGAGAAGGGAATGGGAAGAATAGACTACTGGCTAAAGGTAAAAAATTGCAGAAAATAGTGTTAAATAGTAAAGAGTTATAACCAAACAGAAGTCACAAAAATCAAAATGGGAAAGAGTTAAAATAGGAAGGGAATAAAAACAACTAAAATAGAAATTAAGGAAAAGGCTAAGAAATTACAAAACACTGAAGAATTGAACAAAAATAGGTATTAAAGAGAAAAAAGATTTGTAACAAGTAGCAGAGTCAGAGCAAACAGGCATGATTTAAACAACTAAAAGACAAAGGGTAATAAAAATAACTGCGTAAATTAGTCAAGAACTAAGAAAAAAATGCATTTTTAAAAATCTTGGGCTGCATCCCTTTTCCTTCTCCCTCTTTGCTTAATACACTTTCAATACAGATTCGCAGCTCTTTGATCGGGATGGTATTCTTGCTTTGTAGAGTGTCCCACACACTTTTGGGAACAATATAAATATTAAGTTAATATAGTAATAAAAGATTGGTGGACTTTCCTTTAATCTAGACAAGAAGGCAAAAAGTTATCAACTAAACAACCATAAAGTACAGTAGTAATGTAATTGTGTTGAATATAAAAAAAGAATGAAAAGCATGCACTCAGATTAAAGAGAGGAAAATTCAGGATATGTCATGTTTGTCTCAGTCTGAACACAAGACTAATAAACATGAATTACAGAGACTGTTATTGTTATGTTTTGATTGCAGCATCCACCATAGAAGGTTTTATGTAGGACAATGATCTAGTGACATTTAAAAACAATTTTGGGTAAAACTATTACCTCAAGGAGTCCTACAGCTATAGAAAGAGCCACTCCAGAGGAACGCAAAGGTCTTTTCCCTTGTGGAACAGGCCAAGGATCCCGTTGTAATTCACCCAAAAGATCAGTAAGATTCATATCAATTTTCTGCACTGGCTGTAGGAATCTAAATACAGATAAATGGCATTATGTTAGTTTTAGGATTCTTTTGGCTATACAACCTTTTAAAAGATAATCAGGACTACTAATTCATTGGCAATGTGTTAGATTGCAATGACAAAAATCCAAATCTGGGTTCAGACCACAGTCTCTTGCTCAATAGGCTGGCAAGGTCTGGAAGCACTACATACACGGTATGCTCAGCCTGAGGAGACAGGAAGCTCCACATGGAGCACTGCAGGTAGAAACAATGCCATGAGACAAAAACAAATCAGGTCACCATGGGAATCTGAGACAGACACTAAAGAGAAGAGGATAATCTTGGAGGGAAGACAAAATGAAAATGTGAAGGGGTAAAATTTTCAGAATTGTCCAGGAATCTAAATCCCAATAAATTATTTGGCAAATAGCCTTTTTTGTCTATCATCATATCTAAGAGAATGAAAGATCAAATTATATATGGATAAACACTTCTGTTGATATATTTTAAAATGTTGGATATATTTGTATACATAGGAAGACAGAAATGGCACTTCTATATATTCTCAAATGTGCTGAAGCACAGTAAGTTTGTTAAAATACATCTTTGGAAGAAGTCATGATAAACATGTCAAAAGCAATGGAAATGGTAGAAGGGCAACAAATATTGATGTCTGTAAGCAAACTACCCTTGTAGACAGGGATCTTTTAGTAAAATCTTTTTGAAGGGTGAATCAAATGCATTCTTAGATGTGGAATCCCTTCTCCTTTTACTCTAATTCTCCTATACCAACTTTACAGCCTAAGAGCCCATCTACACTACAATGTTAGGTGTTCTAGTTATCCCTTGAAATGGTTAAAGCAATTAGACTATTAGAGACCCCCACAGAATGACCAATATGTATGGTAAGAGGGGGAGTCTTATCTGGAACAGACTTTCCCCATTCTTTTCCAATGGGAAATGTATTATTGTCACAACTCTTCCAGTCTCAGCTTCCAAAGCTACATTTGCGGTCTCTAAGAACAGCCAAGCTAAAATTCTGCTTCCCAGAAACCTTCTCAGATGGTCCTTAAACCTGAAAAGCCATTTGCATTAAAAGAGTAGGATAATACACAGCACTCACCCTACTAGAGAGGGGTGGGCAACCTACAGCCTGGGGCCACATCTGGCCCTTCAGATGTTTTAATTCAGCCCTTTAGCTCCAGCCGGGGAGCGGGGCTTGCCCTGCTCCACATGTTCTATGGCTCTGCATGACTCCCAAAAGCAGTGACATGTCCCCCTCTCTGGCTCCTACGCACAGGAGAAGCCAGGGGGCACCGCACATTGCCCCCACCTCAAGCACTGCCCCTGCAGTTCCCATTGGCCCAGAACCACAGCCAATGGGAGCTGCAGGGGCGGCACCTGTGGACCGGGCAGCACGCAGAACCACCTGGCCACGCCTCCACATAGGTGCCGGAGGGGGGACACGCCACTGCTTCCAGGAGCTGCTTAAGGTAAGCGCCACCTACAGTCTGCACCCTTGACCCCCCTCCCACACCCCAATCCCCAGCCCTGATCCCCCTTCCACACTCCAAACCCCTCGGTCCCAGCCCGGAGCACCCTCCTGCACCCCCAGCTGGAGCCCTCATCCCACACCCCGACCTCCGGCCCCAGCCCAGAGTATCTTCCTACACCCTGAACTCCTCATTTCTTGCCCCACTCCAAAGCTCACATCCCCAGCTGGAGTCCTCACCCCCTCCAGCACCCCAACCCCCAATTTTATGAGCATTCATGGCCCTTCATACAATTCCCATACCCAGATGTGGCCCTTGGGCCAAAAAGTTTGCCCACTCCTGTACTAGAGCAACAAAGTGCATGACCCTCAATCACACAAGAAAAAAATAATGAGGTAAAGTTTTCTGGTAAAGCAATTTAGCAATGAGTTTGGTTTTTTTAAATAATACCTGTTAGAAGGTGGTGGCTGCTGTACCTGAGGACCCCGGCCTACTTGTGAAACAGATACTTTAGTAAGCCCCAACATTTCCTGTCCAAAAAATATGGAGAGAGAGAGAGAGAGAGAATTTGATTACAGATTATTTTATCATAGAATATCAGGGTAGGAAGGGACCTCAGAGGTCATCTAGTCCAACCTCTTACTCAAAGGAGGACCAATTCCCAGACAGCTTTTTGCCCCAGATCCCTGAATGGCCCCCTCAAGGATTGAACTCACAACCCTGGGTTTAGCAGGCCAATGCTAAGATCACTGAGCTATCCCTCCCCCCTTCCAATCATTTTCAGGGTTTGAGGGTTTTTTAATTGTTTTTTTGTCTATTACCTGAAGTTGTTTTGCAGATAGGTCCTTTGTGCCTCTGAAGACATAGCTTTTTGAAATTCCTTCACAACCAAGCTCATGGACCTGCACCATTCTCCCAAATGTAATAAGCCCTACCAAAGCAGTTGGTGGTAAGAGACTTAATGACATTTGCATGGATTCCTTCAAGGCTTGCAAATCTTCATCTTCCATGCATGTGTCCACAACGTAAAGAAATATCAAAGGCATCTGAGGACCACGCTTTAAGAAATAATAACTGAGTGAACAAGCACATTGTGCAATATATAATTGTACAGAAAATAATTAAATTACAAAAATAAACTTTGTTCCAGTTATATTAATTTTAGTAAATATAGAATTTGCCACACTAGCTCAGACCAATGCTATATCCAATTTGGCAACCCCACCTCGGGCAGTGGCCAATACCTAATGCTGCACAGGAGAGTGAACTCGATACCATAATTAACTCTATCCAAAAGTGCAATGCTGAATATAAAAGAAAAAATTCCTTCCAGACCTCACCAGATAACATTTCATGATTCAAAATTATTAACCTTACAAGATAAAAAACAAAGTATTACTCAAAGTGCTGCTAGTGATCATTAAATTTATCCAAACTTAGGAAAAAAAACAGAAACAGTATTAGATCTTCTGATCCTCTGTTACATTTCATTCCATACTTTGTCTCTATAAATTAGCAGTTCCCCTCATTCCTTCTAAATTGCTTCCCCTGTAATTTCAGCAAGTGTTCCCTTTTATCTAGTATTACAAATCTAGCCAAAAAGACGAGCTGACAAATTTTAACTTTACCTTTCTTAATTTCAATGCCTCACTGCAGTCCCCTCAAACTCCTTCCTTTTCCGGTCTAATTAACCTTAGTTTTCACAGTTTCTTGTTACATGGCTTTTTTCCTCCACTAATCTCTATTAAGACACTCCCATGCCCTACCATGATAAAATGGAGACAGCTAAATTATGTTAGCTATGCCTGCTTGGTTGGCACTCTGTCACTAATAGCACCCAGCCCAGCTTGAGACTGATGAGTCTGCTACACCGTTGGCTAAGGGCCACATAGCTTTTATCTCATGCAATAAAGGCTCACACACTAAGCTTCAGAGGTCCCAAATTCAATCCCACTCACCAACAACCAGGGTCTTTCAGAGTTACAATTAAATAAGAACATCTAAATTATATTAACTGATAGGCCAAAAAATGGTTATCTGGAAACATACCCAGTTTACTGCTCACCACCTCCTAGAAATAAATTGGTTCCAATATCAATCTATGATTATTCAGATATAATCTTCACTTCAAAGACCATTCACTAAAACTTAATCTAAATTATGTTGGCAAGCAGCAATAAAACGATTTTCCCAAAACAAGCACAAGTGAACTCAATTTCTCATGAAGAAACACATCCCAACAGAAGCTTAAATCTCTAGAACATATAGAACTTCCCTCTCTTGTATTGCCCTTAATAATTAGATAATGTTCCTATAATTTTATTATAGTCACTATAATCAAAAATAGTACTCTCCATTTCCAGTGGATGATACTGGTTGAAGGTCTACAATTGAAAACATGTAGATTATTCACTGCATTTTAATCACTACTAAAACAAAACAAAAGTAAAAGAAGCCATATTCTACATAGCTAGCGTCAATCTAATTTAATGTCAAAGATTTTATTTGGTGTTTTTTTTACCTGTACTACATATTCAATACTAGAAAACTGAGGTAAAAGTTCTGCAGGCTGGTTCATCTCTGATATACCAGCATAAGTAGGAGGAAACTGCAAAAGCAAAAAAAAAACAACAACAACACATATTAAGTACACATTTCAAAATTACAAGTTACAGAAAAAACACTGAAAAATAAACATCTGCATATATTATTTGTTTCTATAAAAAACGATAGCTATCACTACTGTAAAAGCTCTCAAGTCTAGTATCTCAGAATGGGCAGACATCCATATGTTGAGCAGCCTGTTGGCAATTCCAATTCACATGTATAATTTTAAGAATGGTGAATTTCATTTCCCTCCTATAAAAGAAGGTCATTCTATAGTCTGAATACTTCATTTTCTTACCTGATTTCTTTGATAACAAAAATTGCAAGCCCAGAGTTTTGCTCGATAATCCACTTGGCTATAAAAAGAAAATTAGAAAAGTTAATGTATTATGAATAGTTTGTTTTATATTACCAAGGGGCTTTGACACTAAATACATATGTTGTATGTACGACATGGATTCACCCTTTATCTGTTTATCATGCCCTTTTTCCTAATTGTCAAAGAGGTGTGTGCTTCAAACAAGATTTTTCCCCCTCACGATGCATCTTCTCCTTAATGAGCCTGCTGTAAATTCACAATAAAGAATGTATAACTTTGTAATTATGTCAGTAGCAGAAGACTGATGTAATTAACACAGTATCATGGCTATTAGAGAGGAAGGATGATAGTTAAGGCATTGCACTCAGATGTAGGAGGCCAGGTTCTGTCCCAGCTCTAACACAGACTTCCTGTATGGTTTTAGGCAAGTCACTCTATCTGTCTCAGTTCTCAACCTGTAAAATGGGAAAAGTAATACTCCCTTTCTCTTACCCTCCATCTATCCTGTTTAGTTAGGCTCTTGGGTTCAGAGACCGCGTCGTACTATATGTATATACAGTGTCCAGAACAATGGGTTCAGGACTGTCGATGTTACTGTAATACAAATAATAATAATAATGGCTTCACTCCTGGTCCAGACAAAAGGAGAAGTTTGCATGATAAAAGGAAAACTCCTATTCAAAAAAGATTCCTTCGGTACTAACGGGTGGTGGAGAGGGTTAATAGATTTTTTCGAATAAATGTTCTTATTTTCCAAGTATGCCCAAGAGCAAAAGTCCCTAATTGAAGGTAAACCAAATACCTATAATTTCTTAAGTCTTCCTAAAAATTTAAACAGATACGCGCATTTCAAATTACACCAGCTCTACTATCTGCAGTAACGTAAACCATGTTAGACTATGCAAACAGAAAGGGTATATGCCAACTCTGTCTACCATATCCCAAATCAGCTGATCTTCAGAGGCATTATTTTCTCAGCCTTCTTTTTGCAAACAGGATATTAATGCAACAGCTTCCACTTAGACATGATAAAAAAATAATTAACTGAGTTTAAACACAACAAATTTCTTTAATAGAGGGACACACCCTAAGACAGCTACATCATATATTCAGTACGTCCAAAATTCAAAAATTTTAAATACAGTTCACCATTTGATTTTTTTAGTATATAGCACCTTTCATCTGAGGATATAAAATTACAGAAGTCAGTTATTATTACTACCCCATAACAATAATAATAAAAGTAAATGGAACTAGTGCTCCCAAGACACATAGGTGCTTTTGAAAATCCCACCCACTGTCTTTAGACAAATAAGTAGTATGTGTTTCCTAGTACTTTTTTTAACCTTATTCCTATCTTCTCCTGACAGCAGCAGTAATAGGGCAGAACAGTTAATGAAAAATGACACTAAAATTTTTGGATCAGATCCTCAGCTGCTGTAAATAGGCATAGCTCTACTGAAGTTAATGAAACTGTGCCAATTCATACATTTTAACACCAGAAGGGACGAGCAGATCATCTCGTCCGACCTCTTGTGTAACACAGGACACAGAATGTTACCACATTAGCCCTGTACTGAGCCCAATCGTATATATTTGACTAAGCATCTCTTCCAAAAAGGCATCCAGTCTTTATGTGAAGACATCAAGAGAGGGAGAATTCATACTAGCTGAGGATCTGACCCTTTGTTTACAAATTTTGTTTAGTCATACTTTTAATTTACATATAAAAAATTTTACATATAAATAATCTTGAGTGGAATGTAATGCTTCTGATAAGGATAAGCTTCCACTAGACCTGACTTCAGCTATAAGCAAGTACTGTAAGCAGCTTCAAAACATATCACGGAGACCTCTATCCTGACACACCACTTTACAGCTGTTAAAGTCCACCCTTTGTCTCCCAAGATGGGGACGCTGAGTCACATAAAATTGAGCTAACTGATTTTATGATGTGCGCAAAGATCTAGTACAGTAAGGACTAGCTGACAATAATGAATTTATTTTATAAGGAATATAAGTCACATAGGATCCAACTAAACAAAAGATGAAAAGTTGTTACACTAACTCACCTCTTCATATTTATTTTCTAGAGATAAAAAAATTTAAAACTGTATCTACTATCTCATAGACTCATAGACTCTAGGACTGGAAGGGACCTCGAGAGGTCATCGAGTCCAGTCCCCTGCCCTCATGGCAGGACCAAATACTGTCTAGACCATCCCTGATAGACATTTATCTAACCTACTCTTAAATATCTCCAGAGATGGAGATTCCACAACTTCCCTAGACAATTTATTCCAATGTTTAACTACCCTGACAGTTAGGAACTTTTTCCTAATGTCCAACCTAAATCTCCCTTGCTGCAGTTAAAGTCCATTGCTTCTTGTTCTTTCATTGGAGGCTAAGGTGAACAAGTTTTCTCCCTCCTCCTGATGACACCCTTTTAGATACCTGAAAACTGCTATCATGTCCCCTCTCAGTCTTCTCTTTTCCAAACTAAACAAACCCAATTCCTTCAGCCTTCCTTCATAGGTCATGTTCTCAAGACCTTTAATCATTCTTGTTGCTCTTCTCTGGACCCTCTCCAATTTCTCCACATCTTTCTGAAATGCGGTGCCCAGAACTGGACACAATACTCCAGTTGAGGCCTAACCAGCGCAGAGTAAAGCGGAAGAATGACTTCTCGTGTCTTGTTTACAACACACCTGTTAATGCATCCCAGAATCACGTTTGCTTGTTTTGCAACAGTATCACACTGTTGACTCATATTAAGCTTGTGGTCCACTATGACCCCTAGATCTCTTTCTGCCATACTCCTTCCTGGACAGTCCCTTCCCATTCTGTATGTGTGAAACTGATTGTTCCTTCCTAAGTGGAGCACTTTGCATTTATCTTTATTAAACTTCATCCTGTTTACCTCAGACCATTTCTCCAATTTGTCCAGATCATTTTGAATTTTGACCCTGTCCTCCAAAGCAGTTGCAATCCCTCCCAGTTTGGTATCGTCCGCAAAGTCTCATGTGACTTGCAGTTACAGAAAACTTCAGACTCTTATAACCTGATTCAAACTAAAGTTAACGTAAATCAATTTAATTAACTGGATAATTTTTTGTCAATGTCTTCCTTCAAAACAACTATGAGCTGGATCCTGAAATCCTTAGTGGTCGGTCTGGGCCCTACACTTGTGCCTAGAGTATGCAACATTTTATAAATAACATAATTTATGCACGAGATGCAGTATTTTCAAACCACCATTATGAAGGAAAGTTTTGAATAAAAAATGTGAGTATTTTATATATATTAAATATTAAAGTATTATCTAAGTTATTTATTATGATTACCATAAGGGATTCAGAACTGCACGACAGGTGGTCCTACTGCACAGAACTGGCTCATACTGAATGGGAGGCAAATCAGGACGCTCTTTCAGTGGTGTAAAGAGGGAAGCCACTGGGACTACCATTCTTGTGGCTTCAAGGCGACTTGAAGGCCAAACATTCCAGCTGAATCTAACTCCATCTCTGTCTTCATTCTGCTGGATGAATTCCAGGAAGGTTGCCATTGTTAACCTCTTTTCTTATTTCTGAAATAAAAAAGTATAAATTAACAGGATATATGTGGATTATATTTTAAAAGAAAAGAATCACAATCAGAAACAAAAGCTTTAATTACAAGCAATATTTACTGGTTAAACACATGATAAAATGCCACACATGCTGAAATGTTTTGTATTCAGTTTAAAAGCTTTCATAAATTCCCTAAAACTTCTATAATTCTAAATGAGTTGTACAGAATTCCAAGAGGAAATGAAGAAAATAAAACTCTCGGGATGCAGCAACATCATGAAAAGTGCCAAATGTTTGCAGAGTTTGCAAAGTTAAAATAAATGTACTGTACTGAGAGATCATTTTAAACTCATGGTTTTACATTTTCTGTTTTGATCAAAAATTTATAGGAAGGTGCTAAGAGCACAAACAATATTAAGAGACATAACACACCAACATTTTTTTTTTAAATAATGCACACTACTGAGCCCATCCACAAATATAAATGTGCAATCATGGAGTGTTCTACTATGGTTAGGGAAGTGCATGTTCTGGGACAATAAGGTCGCATAAGCTTGTTAGGGAATAGTGTTATAGGTGGTGCATGTAGTACCACCTTATACTTAAGGCTGCCCAAATCTTTCTATTACCAGACCTGGTTTTCGGTTGCTTATAATTTTGCCAAACTTAAATTCAACCCAAACAGTTTCTCCTGGCAGGTGTCTGCTTCAGGTTGAATTTTTTACATTTCAGCTAAAATAGTTTATTTCAAACAACAAGGCCAGCGGAAAATATGTTCTTTTATTCATGTTAAAATATTCTTACAACTGTTTCGTTCACTAGAAACTCTGGTACCTCGAAGCTTAGCAGCAAGAGCTTGAAATTTGGCACAGGATGGGCACCCTAGTACTAAGGATGTATAGTTTGCTATTCCTGTGATTATCTGTCCAAATTTGGCCAAGTTATAAGCCTCCACAAAATCTCAGTTCACATATCCTCAGTAAAGATTTGTTAGAGTACAGCAGCAAAAAGCTGAGAGCTCTTCTGCACAAAGTATGCTCCATCCCAACAGAGCACCTGCATGCTGACCCACTAAGGATTTTCCCTGCAATTGCTACTGCTGGGTGGGCACCACTGTGGCACCACACACCGGAACTGAAAGCAAGGACACTCTCTTCTGTGTTCTCAATGCTCCCCTTGGTTGCACCTAGGCAATGAGAAGGACACAACCTGACTCTAATGCAGAAGGGTAAGGAATAGGAGGAGGGGGAGAGGATACAACAGGGGGTTGGGAGGACAGGAAAAGGAGCTCAGGGAGACAAGGGATAGCAGATGGAGGAGGGAAGATGGAGAGTCGCCATAAAATGGATGAGGACAGAAACAGGGACAGAAAACCATTGGAAGGAACTGGGGGGTGGGGACACTGGACAACAGAGCAGAATTTAGGCAGTAGGGATGGGACGGGCAGAGGTCCAGGGATAGCAACAGGGGAGGGGCCAGGGAGCAGTTGAGGGGACACAGGCAAAAGGTCAGTAACCACTAGATTACATTCCCTATAGCGGTTAAAATGCGAGTGGACCAGTCTACTCTAGCACTGTCACCACTGATAGCAGTGAGGCTGCACAATGTTAGACTCAACAGCAGAAGAATTCTCTCAAATTTTCAGCATAGACAAGTCTATACAATTACAGAACTGAATATATGCAAAAAGAAAACAAACAAAAAGTCCAGGATCAATCCATGTGGATCCAATTGCAGGACTGGAGCCATAGTGTGGCTAGGCCCACAGTTTCATATACTTGCTTAGTCACTCGAGTGATAAGTAAATTATTTACTTTCTAAGTTATAAAAATACTAAGGGTCAGAATCATCCCCATGAGCATAGATGAACAGGAAAGAAGATTTGCCTTGATGGAGAGCAGGCAATGGAACACAGAAGGGGTAGGGGTTCTCAAAGAGGAGGGAAACTTTAAAATATGATCAATACAAACCATCTAAGCGGAGGTTGCCTCAGAAGAGTCTATAAGGATCTAATTCAACAAGGTGCTTGAGTCCATCTGCAGCTTTAAGAACACAAGTAGTCGCATAGATTTCAGTGGAACTACCCACATGATTAAAACTATTCACTTACTTAGGTACCTTGCTGAACTGCAGCTTAAATCAGCACTTTTCATGGCTAGGCTGGCTCCATACCTATGCTTTAGTGGGTGCCTGAAGCAGTGAGCAACTCTGAGCATGTCTCCTGGCAAACTTCCCATTGCCAGGGATCTGGCTCTCATTTAGAAAAGTTTTAATGTTTCATATATGGCATATACCACTAGTTTACAGTGTTGTTGTAAGAGTTCAGATAATACTTAAATGGATGTCAAGTTTTTTAGTTCTAAAATATCAGTGGTGAAAATTATCCAGAAGGTAAATGTAGTATCTAGTTTTTTGTTTCATTGTAAAGTGCTATTATTCCATTATTGAGGAACTTAAGAAACAACTGCCAATGAAAACTGACAATTTGAAAATGGCCCACAGTAACCATTCCCAAAACTGACTGTGCACATCACAATAAAATTGAGATAGTCTATTTGTCAATGTCTACAGACTGGATCCTTTTCCTTAAACTCTTCCACAGTTGCTACCCCCAACACTGCTCCAGTTCAATGGTGGGAGCACCAGGACAGACTAGCTGCCAGTGTTTTAACAACCATGTCATATAATCTACTATGAGCAGGTCTACAGGACATGATAATTAAAATGCAGGGAACTGTCAGGAACTCTGTCCACACTAGCACTCCATTCATTGCTACTGATAGTAGAGGTACATCAGCAGTAGTCAGGGTGGGAAATTTTAAGAAAAGTAGCCTAGTGTAGACATAGCTATGAGGTAGAGAGGGAAAGTGCAGATTGGGGGAGCACACAAAAACTAGGATGTATGTGGGGGAAAGAACAGAGAGAGGAGAAAAATAAGTCAGTTAAGGAGTGAGGGATAGGCTGGTACTTAAAAAGAACTAAAAAAAAGCCTTCTCCCCTAATATTTCAGGATCCATCACTGTAATGTTGGGAAATAGATAGGTGGGCATGGGTGAGAGTAAAAGAGAGAATGTCACCCGAATGAAAAATAAATAAATAGGCAATGTGAATGAAGAAACAATAATTTCTGGCATAACCATGGAATCAAATTTGTAGGGAACCGTTTCTTTTGTTAAAATGGTTTACCGAACAGAGATAGGAAATGGCAGCTCATTACGAGAGGAGCACTATTTCAGACACTATACATGAAGTTTTAAACAAAAAAAGGGGTAAATAGCGAGATGGCAAAGTTTGCAGATGATACAAAATTACTCAAGATAGTTAAGTCCAAAGCAGACTGTGAAGAGTTACAAAGGGATCTCACAAAACTGGGCGACTGGGCAACAAAATGGCAGACGAAATTCAATGCTGAGAAATGCAAAATAATACACAATGGAGATTATAATCCCAACTATACATGTAAAATGATGGGGTCTAAAGTAGCTGTTACCACTCAAGAAAGAGACTTTTGAGTCATTGTGGATAATTCTCTGAAAACATCCGTTCATTCTGTAGCTACAGTCAAAAAGATAACAAAATGTTAAGAACCATTAGGAAAGGGATAGATAATAAAACAGTAAATATCATAATACACTATATAAATCCATGCTACACCCATACCTTGAATAGCGTGTGCACTATGGTTGCCCCATCTCAAAACAGATATATTAAAATTGGAAAAGGTACAGAAAAGAGCAACAAAAATTATTTGGGGGATGGAACAGCTTCCATCTGAGTACAGATTAAAAAGACTGGGATTGTTCAGTTTGGAAAAGATGACTGAGGGAGGGATATGATAGAGGTCTGTAAAATCATGAATAAGGCTGCAAATCATTCACGGAGATCACAGCTTCTGTGACTTTCCACGACCTCCGTGAATTTTGCAGAACCTCTGGCCCTGCTGCTGCTCCAGGCGCAGGGCAGCCCAGGGGCCAGCCGCACTGGCCACTGCTCTGGCACCTCCAGGTTGCTGGTCTCCAGCGATGCCCTGGAGCAGCAGTCTGGGACCAGCGGCAGGGCCCCGGGCTGCCCTCTGCCTGGAGCAGCAGCAGGGCCACAGGCCAACCCCCACCCGAAGCAGCAGCGGCAGCGGGGCCAAGGGACACCCAGACCAGCGGCAGCAGTGAGGGGGCCACAGGCTGCCCCCCATCCGGAGTGCCAGCACGGCCACAGGCTACCACCCCCACAGCAGTGGCAGGGGGCCCTGGGCCGCCACCACCCTCTCCAGAGGCAGGTGGGCCCCAGGCTGCTCCCCACCTCCCCCACAGCAGGGGGCCTCGGGCTGCCCCCCTCAGCAGAAGCGTCACCCTGTGCTGCCCATACCCCAGCAGTAGTCTTCAGGAGCACCCCCCTCCCAGCATGTAAGATTTAGTCTTACTAAAATAGTACAAATCACGGATAGGTCTCTGGGCCCTGACTTTTTGTTTATTGCACATGACACGTCCATGACTTTTACTAAAAATACGTGTGACTAAAATGTAGCCTTAATCATGAGTGGTGTGGAGAAAGTGAATAGGGAAGTGGTATTTACCCTTTCATGTAACATAAGACCCAGGGGCCACCTGATGAAGTTAATAGGCAGTAGCTTCAAAACAAACAAAAGGAAGTACTTCTTCAGACAATGCACAACCTGTGGCACTCATTGCTAGGGTATGTTGTGAAGGCCAAAACTATAACTGGAGTTCAGAAAAGAATTAGATAAGTTAATGAAGGATATGTTCATCAATGGCTATTAGCCAAGACGGTGATGGACACAACCCCATGTTCTAGATGCCCCGAGTTTCTGACTGCCAGATGCTGGGACTGTTCATTCCCTCTGAAACATCTGGCATTGGCCACTGTCAGAAGACAGGATACTGGGCTAGAAGGACCACTGGTCTGACCAGTATGGCCATTCTTGTGTTCTAATGTAAAAATAGCCCACCAACTCCAGCTCTACTCAAGACATAAGTAAAAATCTGAAATTAAGACCAATTATTTCCAAGCTAACTCCCTTTTTCTGTATGGTATCTTTTGAAGTCTTATTTCCCCTTCATTTCGCCCCTACTTTGAAGTAGCTCTATATAGTCTTATTTTTATCCCCTTATTACTTGGTTACGTGCTCTAGAGAGGGCAAGGTATGCAAACTCTGTATGGTGACTCATAAAAATTAAGAGCATGCAATGTATACAAAGCCTCATAATGCGCAACAAGTTAAATGCAGTTGCATTTCTAAGATAGCACATGCTTCTTGTTTAGATTCAGGAAACATGTTCATGCTAAATTTTCCTCCTATTCTTTCCATCCTTTCCTTCCCTTCCAAGACCTGACTTGGTTTATGTATCACAGTTTAAGTTATCAAAATAGGATATAGCTTTTTAAGACATGGATTTTGCAGTTGAGTTATTGT
The DNA here is from genome assembly GCF_025201925.1 of Gopherus flavomarginatus. NCBI lineage: Eukaryota > Metazoa > Chordata > Testudines > Testudinidae > Gopherus > Gopherus flavomarginatus. The sequence goes on from NC_066621.1 coordinate 116,022,588, forward strand.
AATTATACGTACAACTTTCTCACTAAAACAAAGACATGATGCTAGACTTGGAGGGCTTAATTCGGTAAACCCTTACTTATGTAAATTACCCTTGACCATGTAAGTAGTCTCATCGGTCACTGAATATAACCATCATGTAAACTGTAGAATATAAAACGAGTCTACATATATTTTCTTTAAAATTTTTCTCTCTATGAATATCTAAAATCGCTAACAAATCGTCATTTCCCTCACTCCACTTGCCACGCGCCCCAACTACAAAACCAAAAAAGTGGATATTTTTAACTCCCGTCAACTCTCTGATCTCATCCTCTAATTCGAGGTAGTAGGTCACCTTTTCTTTGTGAGCTTGCTCCAAACTCCCTGCATTGTTCTCCCATCGCACTGTGACATCGACCACCACTACCATATCTCCCTTTATGAATATATCTGGTTTTCTCAATTCGCCTTTGCTATTTCTCAAATGGGGTTCAGCCATTGCTTTCCAACCTAATTTAGTTACCTTATCTATTACTGCCGAAACCACTCTATTATGTGGTTTTATTCTTACCTCCTTTGTTTTATAACATTGGCCAGAAATGTGTGGAATAGTCTCTCAAACCTTGCCACACCACCTATAAAGAGTGTTTTCTCCACTCCTACCTCTCGCTAACATTTCCCTCGTAGGATAGATATTCGCTCTAAGTTGCAGTGCCGCTATATATACCGCAGACTTAATTTTATCTGAATTTTTAAAAATCGAATTACTAATTCTATCATTCTTAAAATATTTAATCCCTATTCCTTGACATCTCATCTCAGACCATCTTAAAAACTCCTCTTCTCTCCATTTTCTAGGGTGAGGAGTTACTGCGCTAAATATCAATATTTTATCGATAAGATTTTCTCCCACATACAAATAGGATAAATCTACCCAATTGTCTCTAGAAACAATATGACACCTCCATTTGCGAATTAACATATTAGGAATCTGTATACTAAATTCATTAAGACCTAACCCTCCACCTCTTCCTCTAGAATAAAATAATCCGTCAGTAGTACATTGCGGTAAATGTATAATCTCCTTCACTATCTTCCTAACTAAAATATCCAAATCATCTAAACACTAGCACTTTCTAGGATCTTGGCCTTAGTATGAACCAAATATGTTTGTTATATTTCACAAAGATATCCCATAACTGTACAGTTTTAAAACATATGCCGTTAAGTAATCATTCTGGAAACAGCTGTTGGTTTGCTGATTGATGCAAACAGGCAGTATGTGTTTTTTTCAACACAGGTTCATTCTTTTAATATCCCCTCCTTTATTACAGCACTTGCAAATACCTTTAAATATTTCTAAACCGCTTTCAGAAACTCAATTTATTTCAAAATAAAATCTACTCAACTGCAGTAGAAGACCTGAACCCCACCAGTACCCTAAAGAGAAACGTCTTGTTTTTGTAAGGGTCCCAGTGGGGCAGCAATCATACTTCAATACCATAAAAATATTATAATATAGTACATACCTATTTTAAAATAAAATTAAACTAGTAAGCTTGAAATTGTAGCAATCACGCTTTAATCAGCCTATTAGGTCATTACTAACTTTATTTCTCATTTGGTTATTTTCTTTCTAATTTTTACACCAAAAGAAAAAAACAGACAAATTTGTTCCAATTCCAAAATGTTTAAATTAGGCGAAATAGTTGGCACAGATCAGAATTAACTATAAATTGTCAAAATGACAGAATTTAACCAGATAGTAATAAATAGTCAGCAGCAGCTTCATTAATTTCTCTCTTTTCTGTGATTTTCTTCCTGAACACAGCAGTACTCCAGACCTGCTTCCCAAGTCCCGTCCATTAAGGACTGGTTTTAAAAGCAGAGTAAGTTATAGCCCATGTAAGGTGGGGAAGACTTTTGCTGCATATTGGCTTACCTACAAGCAGTTTTTGTACTGCTATGCCTGTAGCTATTTAGGAACTGCTATGGTCCCTCCAATCCCTTAGTGTGGGCACAGTAATACCAGTAAAAGGTGTTTATATCTGATTTCTGAAAAATTACAGATATAAGCTATACCAGTGTTCTCAACCTGCAGCCCATAAGCTGCTTGCGGCCCATGTGATATCCTCAAGGCCATACAGGTAGTATTGGATGCAGCCCACATAGGTTGAAAACCATGGCGCTACAACAACATAAGCACCTTTATACTAGTTAGTATAACCTCATCTACACCAGGGGCTTGTACCACTTAAACTATTCTTTGCTGTGTCAGTAAGACAACTCCCCTCCTCAACATAACTGACCATCTCCTCTTATACTGCTGATCCCAGTCCTGCAGAGCAGGCCAGAGTATAACATATTAGCAGACTTGGAGACTGCTGTTCTTGAATGGCCAGCATCCCAAATTCCAGCCTCACAGACACAGGAGGGGGCTCTGACACTGCTGAGCCTGAAGCACAGGCACTTGGAGGGAGTCATGCAATGGGCTCTCTACACGCATACCCCAGCCCATAGCATAGGGGTGACAGGACTTTAACTCCCTACACCTCCCAAACCTTATGCACTGGGGGTGGACTCCCCACATACCCCCTTCCCCCACCCCATCTACTAACAAGTCAGGGAAAGCTCCTTGCACCACTCCCCACAACCCAGAGACAACTGAACCCACCCTCCTGTGGCCGTGAGGCTGGAATTTGAGATACTGGCCATTCAAGAACAGCAGAGACAACTGGGGTAGGGGCTCCCTGCACCCACCCACCCTCCAACCCACAGACAACTGGGTTGGGGGCACGCTGCACCCACTCACACACACACACACACCCTCCAACCCACAGACAACTGGGGTGGGGGCTAGGGTGACCAGATAGCAAGCGTGAAAAATCAGGACAGGCGGTGGGAGGTAATAGGAGCCTATATAAGAAAAGGCCCCAAATATCAGGACTGTCCCTATAAAGTCAGGACATCTGGTCACCCTAGTGGGGGCACCCTGCACCCCCCACTCACACACACACATCCTCCAACCCACAGACAACTGAGGTAGGGGCACTCTGCATCCACACACACACACACCCTCCAACTCACAGACAACTAGGGTGGGGGCACCCTGCACCCACTCACTCACACACACACCCTCCAAGCCACAGACAACTGAGGTGGGGGCACCCTCCATCCACTCACACACACCCTCCAACTCACAGATAACTGGGGTGGGGTCTCCCTGCACCACCACCACTCCACACACACACAGTCCCCAGCCCACAGACAACTGGGATTGGGGTCTCCCTGCACCACACACAAGCCGCGAGCACCGGGGGTCTCCCTGCAGACACACACACACACACCCATCCACAGGCAGCTGGGGAGGGCTCCCTGCAACACACACAGCCCGAGGGCAGGAGCGCTGAGGGATTCTAGCGCCCTGCACCCCCAAACCGCGGTCCCGGGGTGCTGGGCTCCCGCACCCCCTTGCTGCCCAGCTCCCCTCCGCGCAGAGTTGTTATTCAGCTGCCTGGCCTCAGCCCCACTCACCTGCCGGCGTCCCAGCCCCAGCCCCAGCCGCCGCCTGACTCACTCACTCAACCAGCAACCCCGCGCTGCCGACGCGACAACATGGCTGATGGGAGAGTCCGTGCCACGTCAAGGGGCAGAGAGCGCGGCGCGGCCGGGGGCCGGGGCTGCGCCCGCCCCGCCATGGGGTCTCCGCGGGGAGGAGAGCAGGCACCCCCGCCTATGGCTCCCCCTGCCGATTCTCCCCGCGCTGCAGGCAGAGCGTCCCGGGGCCGCTAGGGCAGAGTTGACTCCCGTGTTGTGCGCGTGTCTGGCCGAACCTCAGGGAACCGGTGCTGTCGCCTAGCACAGGGCTTCTGACATCCTTCTGCTCCGGGGTTATGCCACAACCGGGCATGAGGGACTCCCTGGCTGCATCCGCATCCCAGCCCAAAAACAACTGGGCATGGGGGATTCTCTGTGTCCACACCCCAACCCACAGACTACTGGGATGTGGAACTCCCTGCACCCACACCCCTAACCCCCCGACAACTGTGCACTTGGACTCCGTGCACCCACACCTCACAGACAACTAGGTGTGGGGGACCCCCTTTGCATCACACTCCAACCCACAGACAAGGTACAAGCAGCAAAGAATCCTGTGGCACCTTATAGACTAACAGACGTTTTGGGGCATGAGCTTTCGTGGGTGAATACCCACTTCCTCAGATGCATCTGAGGAAGTGGGTATTCACCCACGAAAGCTCATGCCCCAAAACGTCTGTTAGTCTATAAGGTGCCACAGGATTCTTTGCTGCTTTTACAGATCCAGACTAACACGGCTACCCTCTGATACTAGACAAGGTACAGGGACTCCATTACATCCTTCAGCTATAAAACAAAGGTTTGCTACTGTTTCTCCCAGGTACGTGGCATCTGCCATCCTTCTGCTACACACCGGGGTTCTGATAATAGAACGAGGAATACCTGTGGCACCTTAGAGACTAACAAATTTATTTGGGCATAAGCTTTTGTGGGCTAAAACCCACTTCATCAGATGCATGCGTGGAAAATACAGTAGGAAAGAGAGAGAGAGAGAGACCATGAAAAAATGGGGGTTGCCATACCAACTATGATGAGACTCATCAATTAAGGTAGGTTATTATCAGCAGGAGAAAAAAAAAACTTTTGTAGTGATATGTAATCAGGATGGCCCATTTCAAAGGTTCTGATGTGGCACTGCCATTGATTTAAATGAGCTTTGGATCAGGCCCTAAGAGAGTCACAAATCCTCTGAACCCCTATTATTCATTACACAATATCCATTGTGTCTATGATGGGCCCAAATGTGCTGTCATTTGCACTTGTGTAAATTTGGGTTTACTGCAGATTTAAACTGGTAACTGCAAATAGAATCTGGCCAGATATTAAAGACAGATTCTCAGGACCCTTGTCCCATTCAGTACATACTGCTGACTCATTCAGGCCCCAGTCCATGAAAACACTTTAGCACAGGCCTACCTGAGCACGGCAGTACTCTCACATACTCAAATATATGCTTAAGGCCTTCGCTGGTTCAGGAAGGGCTTTGTTGCGCACTGCATGAGGCAGAGGTCCTGTGAGAAAAATATATATATTTAAGAAATTAATTCTCTTTATTGTGCTGAATACACTATTAATGTTAGAAATCTTTTTTTCCCCAGGGAGGAGGAAAGTTGTCAATTGCTTGGCTGGAATCCACCTTTTGCAGACTTTTATCGCTTGTAATATCTGGAAGATCTTCATAATTAGTCATTTCTAATTATTTTTCTATCTTTCTTTGTTGTATTTTTTGGGAGTTTTCTTATTGTTTTAGAATTTCTAATTCTAAATCTTTGTGTACAATGTTGGTATCACTCTCAAAATATTTGACAATTATTTTTTGATCAACAACCACCAGAGGGAGCTTTTACCTTTCTTTACTTTTTCAACTTAGATAACTATGTTGTTCTACTGTAATATTTCTACCACAGATTTTATTATATTTCTATGGTTAGATGGTATTGTGAAACCATTATATTACCATTTATTTATTTTATATACATATACGTGTGTGTGTGTGTATATATATGTATTTGTACACATTTTTCTTCTCATTCCTCTTTCTACTCTATGGTCCCTTTCAGGTAAACTCTCTGTACAGAGAAGACAGCTAGAACATTCCCAGGTTCCACACATTCACTTTGCATGTTGCCTATCTTTTAGGATTTGTACTTAATAGATGTTCTGGGTGTTTTTTATTCTGTAAGGTGGTATGAATGTTTTCTCAGAATTTCATTTTGTCACTGATTTCAAAATTACCCTCTTTATGGTTTGTTTAGGCTGCTTGTCTGTTGTGTAGAAGCAATATTCCTTTTGTTATTTCTAAAAGTATAGTACTTTATGTAAAGAAAGACTACAGAGTTTCCCCATTTAGATCAATAATTAGTCCATGTTCTAAATATCAGTGCTTAGTTTCAACAAATAATCTGCTTTATTTCTTCCAGGCACAATTATTTTTTCTTGTTACAGTTTACCTAAATAAATTTAAAACAGAATACCTATTTGTTATTTTAAATTGGCAAGACTATATTATTTTAGTTTTAGTAACTAAGCTTTGCATAAGCTTGTATGTGCTACATTTCAATATATTATTTTATTTCATAAATCTAACTGTCACTTCTTAGTTATGAAACAAGGTGGGTGAGGTAATATTTTTTATTGGACCAACTTCTGTTGGTGAAAGAGACACGCAAACACTTCAAACCTCTCATTTGTTTCAGAGTAATGATACCAGATAGCTTGTATGTATATTTTAATGAAACTTTTGTGTTATGCATTTGTTAATTTTACCCTATGAAATATTATAGTTTATTTGAAACATACAGTGTTTAACCATTTAAAATATTTGTATATAGTAATGGAAGTGTATGTTAATAATCATATATAATAATAATTAAATGGTAGAGAGGACCAGAGATGCTGACTTTCTGATTTCCTGGGGGATGCTCAACCCACCACTCCACCCCAGGCCCCGCTCCCACTCACACCTTCCCCTAAGCTCCTATCCCTGCCCCGCCTCTTCCCACCCCCACTCCGCCCCCACCCTGCCTCTTCTGGCCTCATTCTGCCCCCTCCCCTGAGTGCACTGCACCCTTGCTCTGCTTCTTTCTGCTCCCAATCTTCCCCGTCCTGCCCCCAGCACCTCCTGCCCTCCACTGAATATCTGATCCTTGGCAGGCGGGAGGTGGTGGGGAGGAGCTGCAGATTGGTGGGGCCCCGGAACACCCACAGAGTCAGCGCCTATGGAGGGGACATCAAGAAATAATCTCCTAAGTATCCAAGGAGTAACATTTATATTCAAGGAGATACCTAATAAAACCAGATATTATTACACTTTTCATCTCTTCATATGACCTATCCCTGATTATGTTCCCAAATGAATTTGTTTAAATGCAAATTTTCCAAAATACTTTAGCAAGTAACAATAGTATTTAGCCCTCAATGTATGAGAGTTTTTGTTTAGGCTACAAGCTATTGTATCAGTTTTTGTTTTCTTCCAAGACAAAATTCTTATGGTAATTTGGTTTGCAAAGCAATGTTACCATGCCAGAATGATTTTAACCAACAACTCTGAGAAAGAGGATTAAAATGTCCTGGACAAAGCAGTAACTGTAGTCTTTTCTGAGGAATCTTATTGATAGTGGGGAGCAAAACACTCATCATCTCTCTTGCACTTTTTCTCACAGAATCTGAAAATATATGTCACATGGTAATAACTATCTAGTATCAGTGAATCAATTATGAGTGACCATAACCTCATTACATCCATATTTATATTTTAACTGTGGTTGTGGTGAAATTCTACACAATTACTATCTTCACTACCATTCACCAGTCATCTTATGGTCTGAATGACCAGGCTGGCTTCATGATTTAAGGGGCTTGCAGACAAAAATAGTCCCACGCTGCCTGAATGGAGAGAGTCTGAGTTCCCTTACACACACTCTGATCACAATGTCAGTTGGAGAAAATAGTGAGCTGTGAATTGAGGGTATGCAGACTCCCTATCCTACAAAAAAAGGCTGAAGCCCAAATAGTTCCTTGGCGAGTGTTGTAAAAGCAGTTTAAAAATTCCTTCAATATTATGGTTTCTGAGAGTGCTCAGATATTATGGTGAGTGCCGAAAGAAAGGGTATAAAGGGAAAAGAAATTAGTGTCAAGGACAGAGCTCTGGAGTACCCCTGTAGACAGCAGCAGAGAGGATTTGACAACAGAGTCATTGAAAAAAATGGTCAGAGATGGAGGAGGAAAATCAGGAGGGTACAATATAGTGAAAGCCCAGTGAGGATAAGAGGTATAAAATATTTTTGTTACCAATCATTGTAAAAATAAATATTTAATTGTATATGGTCCCAGTCCCACATTTCTTGTGCCCTGAAGAGCCCTTCAGGAAGGTGCACAGATATTATGGTTGGGGGGACCTCAGAAGGAAGCAAAAAGTTCCTGGATGGACACATAGATACATAGACGGAATGGGTAAACAGGTCCAAAACCAGCAAGCACCCATAATCAGAATTTCTCTTTTATGCTATCCCCTGGTGTTACAATATATAGTAATTCTACTTTATATTTCTTACCTTATTGCAATATATTACAGATTCGTGTGTTAGATTTTGAATCATCAGTTCACATCAACAGGTGGCAACTCACCTCTTCTTCAAGAAATTACTCCTTTGTAACTCCTAGGCAGTTGGTAAGGAGAAAGAATATTTAACTCTGACTGTTTTGTCTTCTTCATCCACTGAATCATATTTTGCTCTACCAAATATTGCATGAATTCCATTGTTAAGTCTTGTTTTTTGATATTCTTGATAGTCCCAGGAAAACCACCAGTGTTTCCTGTAACAGTCTGTTTAAAACTAAGTAATTAGTTCAAAGTATGTTATTCAGCTTCAAAAAGCAGCATTAGAAATGTTCAGGGAAAAAAATCATCTAGATCATTAAAAAGTCATGTACATTTACACTTGCTGCATCAAAATCCCTAATTCTCTCTTTTTATAATTCTTGTCTTCACACCAGATAAAATCATAGATCCTAAAATCTGAATGTTTTCAAGAAATCCATTTATGTATTGACAAAGTTAAGGTTTTACCTTTACCACTATGTCATACTCTCCTGAAATGCCAATGTAGTTTTGATTAAGCAGGTCTTATTTCAAGTGATGTTCACACTTGTCACATGCACTAACAGGAAGTTGCATCCTGGTTTCAGAGTAAAGCTGCCTCTTACACATAAATGGTTATGAAACACACCTTAAAAGCAAATAAAAATGAATGGCGAGGAAAGCTGAAGGTCATTGCTTGTTCAGAACTGCTCAAATATAGAAGAAACAACCAAAAGTGCCTTTCAAATAGTTTTTTGTTAAATGCGATAAATGCAGTGTGTAGTAAAATTTAAAAATCCTTGCACTGACCCTTTAGGAATAAGTATATTAAATATTTGTATCATTGCCTAGAGCAAGCACTATATTTAATTATTATTAATACTTAATATTATACCTTATAGTGTTTTTATCCATAGATCTCAAAGAGTTTTGCAGAGGAGGGAAGTATCATTATTCTCATTTGACATGGAGGATTGAGAAAGTTTTGTGGTCTCTATAACATACATTGATGTTTGTTTTTTAAACGTCTCTTTGCTTTCATTTAAGATGGCTTGTGTGTATGTGTCATCTTTTGGCTGAAATGTGTACTCACTTGATGGAGGTGTCAGCCTGAAATAAACAGCTAGTCTTAAGATTTACTGAAGAAAGTTAGTTTATTTCTCTGAGACATGGCACAAAAGACTGGTAATGGATCCCTATATATAAAAGTCCAGTTCCTGTCAACCTCTCAGTTACACTTACCTTTCCTTCTGCTTTTACAGAAAGCAAGAGGAGCTGCCAGATGAGGCAAGTTTAGAAATCAAGAAATAATTTACTAATGGCAAAACTTCCATGGACTTAAATGGAGAAAGATTGAATCTTAAACACTGGCGCTGAAAGAAACACTTGCTAATGCTGAAATTTAGGTTAGAACACTGACTTTGGTCCTTTAAAATGGTTATTAAAGAGCTAAATATATTCAATGGCGTTTTTGAGATTTAATTGCTTTGTCATTTGTGTATTAACATCAGAGAACTGTTTGGGCACAAGTGTGCTTGGTATATAGTATTGCTTGGTATTTCTGTGTGTTAAGCCAAAGGTTAGCCCTTCAAGAGGTTTTCTCATAGGTACGATGTAGAAACTTCCTCCTATCTTCAATCCCAATCCATCATTCCACTGTGATACATCAGCCCTTAAAAGGCAATGATGAGACATAAATCTCTTGGCCAACTGTTACATTTCATTCTGCCATTCATTAGTGTCCATAGTGACAGTAAACCCACTCTGTAGATCTATACGCCAAGTGTACTAAAGTATGAAAAGGTGTCTGATCAGGGCTGTTAAAATGAGGGAAAGCTGTGGTACACCTGGTTCTGGGTTGAAGTGCAGTGGCAAAGTTGCCTTAGTGTGTTACTGGGTCCAGAAATTATATCAAAAGATGACCTGTGGTCAGTAAAGTGGGCAAGTGTGCCCCTGAATTATAAACTTAGTACATGGTAGTTCTCTGTAGACCTGTCTGTGCACATTTTACTCACATTCTGTTTCCTAGCTGAGAGCTACATACCAAGCTTTTGCTAACGTTTCAGTGTTTCTGAGTTTGTGCGCATAACAATGTTCACATAGCAATGTTATTTTGGCAGGTCCATACCAACGTGGCAGTGGTTCGTTGGGCACCTGTTGCATAACAATGCCCTCCTTTTGTCACGAGAGTATGGAACTGTATGGAAAATAAGGCATATTGCTATTTCAAAGGGAATACATCCTGTAGTTTTGTTCATGGTACTAAATTATACACTGTGTTGGCAACAGATGGTCCGTCCTGGGCACAATTATTCTTACAATAGGAGACAGTGTGTCGTATACTGCCTGGAACAAGGACCACATGGTGTAATGGGATGGTGTCTGCAGGCTCAAAAGGCACTGGGTCCAGTCACGCTTCAATCCAGGCCGGTGGGGTAGAAGCTCCGAGAGCGACGATCCCATAAGCATCGGGACAGGGCCAGATAAGATGTGAACAGGAGCTTCGCCGCACCACTAGACGGCGTCCCAACCTCCACTGAGCCCTGGGAAAGGCAGCGCGCTACTCCGCTTGCCCCGACCTCCCGCAGGCGTCGGAAGGGGCGGTCGCCGCGGCACAGAAGGGCACGCAGTGCGCATGCGTTGTCTCGACCAGCAGTCTAGGCGGCCCAGGAGTAAGCGGCGTCCCTTAACGCGCTTGCGCGCTGCGATTCCCCGTTGGAGAACGGCCGTCGCGCGGAGATGGAGTCCGCGGTGGAGGAGTTGATGCCCCGGCTCCTGCCTGTGGGGGACTGTGACTTCGCGGAGGATTTCGACCCCACCATGCCCCCGCGGACGCCCTCGGAGTATTTAAAGCGGGTCCAGTACGTGGGGAGGGGTTGGCTGGGGGGCTGCCCCGCTGCCTTCTGGCCCCGTGGGGGAGCCGAGCTGGGGCTGGGCCGGGCCTCGCTTCCCTTTGGTCAGGTGCAGGGGCTGCTGGGTCGCCTCGCCTGAGCACGCCCGGCCTGGGAGTCCGTTGGGCGCCTCCCCTCTGTGAAGGGGCCGGGGGCGCAGGGAGTTGTGTCCTGATCCGTGTGGCTCTCGCGCGCCGAGCGAGCTGCGGGGCTGGCACCCGCCCACCTTGGTCCCAGCGCGCAGCCTGGGCGGGGGGGGGGCGGGCGCCGCCCCACCCCCACCCCCACCCCCTACATTGCATTGTCAGCCTGGGTCTCCCCGCCTGCAGACTCCCGCCTGTGGTTCCGCACTCTATCCTGAACCCGAGTTTGCATTTGCTGGACCTGGGTGTAGCCTCAGATCCGACCTCTGGGGATCCAGGCTTGAGCTGTGTCCATGCTGCAAAATGAAGGGCTTGGACCTGAATCACAGCAGTACTCAGGCTCAGACCAGTGGGTCTTAGAACCTGGTCCTGTGAGCTCACTAAGCTCACCCCTGAGTCTGAGCCCAGGTCTACAGGGTAGCGTAGAATCATAGGACTGGAAGGGACCTCGAGAGATCATCTAGTGAAGTCCAGTCTCCTGCACTTGTGTCAGGACTATATTATCTAAACCGGGGTGGGCAAACTTTTTGGCCCGAGGGCCACATTTGGGTGCGGAAATTGTATGCAGGGCCATGAATGTAGGGCTGGGGCAGGGGGTTGGCGTGCAGGAGGGAATGTGGTGTGCAGGAAGGAGCTCAGGGCAGGGGTTGGGGTACAGGAGAGGTGCAAGATGCAGGAGGTTGGGGTGCAGCAGGGGGCTCAGGGTAGGGGGTTGGGGTGCAGGGGAGGTTCACGGAGCAGGTTCCAGTCCTGCTGGTGCCTACAGCAGAGAGCCCTCTGCCTCCTCTCCTCCCTCCCCCCACCCCTGTGGGGCCACAGGGACATAGTGTCAGCTGCTTCCAGGATACTAATTCATAACTTCAGAATTATGCAAGTGTTTTGTGTTTGATCAGGTACCTCCTCATGCAAACCCAAATCTGTGACAGTTTCTGGTTCTAAGGGACACAGCTGAGGGATTTCAAATATAGTCTTTTATTTCTGTTTGAAGGATTGAAGCCGCACGATGCCCAGATGTTGTTGTGGCACAGATAGACCCTAGAAAGTTGAGAAAGAAGCAGACAGTAAATATTTCAGTAAGTATTGTGTATATCTATTTATGTATATATTTTTAAAAAAAATTTTAGAAAAACAGAGTAGACAGTTAAATGAGAAGAAAAGGGTTTGGTTTCATATTAAAATGTTTGTCTATTCAAATATTTGGATACATGGTGTAAGCATCAAACATGTTGTAGAGTAACCAAATTTTAAAGTAATCTGCAGAAGTAAATGGAATCTAGTCTTGCAGTTCCAGATTGTGAATTACTGGATAACTGAAATCTCGTTAAAACTCAACTGATCTAACTTACAATATTTTGTGTGAATGTTATATCTTCAGCAAAAATAATTGATCGTATTTTCTCACTACAAATGCAACTAAAATATTTTTTTATTTAAAGGTTTATAAAACACTGTTGTCATAAAACTTTTCTGCAGTTGAAAGATACGAGGATATCATCAATGCAGAGTATGTTGTTAGTCTTTTTCTGTTGCTAGTTTCTAAGATTTTTTTTTTTAATCACCCTAGTCCATCCGTTGTGGTCAGCCAAACAGGATTATACCCTACTGGATGTGTCCTAGGGCTTTGCCCTGTCTCCTTCAAAATGGTTCAAATAATGGAGCTTCTACAATTTCTCTTCTGTAAACTCTGTTCTGATATTTCACGTCATAAAATTTTCATTTGCTCAATTTTACTTCATGATTCCACGTTGAACAACGTGGGACACTTTCCTCTTCCCCTCCCTCAAATTTTCTCTCCTTTCTTGATAAAGTCCTTTTCAAATACATATAGAAAGATACTGTTTTCTCTTCTTATGATAAGCCTTAAGACTGGTTACCTCTCAATGGAGTTACTAATCTTTCAGTTAACTATGATAGGCATTAGAATCAGGCCCTTTAGAATAGTATTTTGTTTTGCTTTCTAGAGGGGACACCATCTATTTAATATTCTAACATAAATGATTTTTAAAATCTAATATTAAACTATTTAGATGCTTATATAGCCTTACTCACCTTATTATTTGAGCACGTCACAATCATTAATAGATTTTATCTTCATAACACTCCATAAGATGATGTCCCCATTTTGTAGATGGGGAACTGAGGCAGATCAGACTGCGATCTTTAAAAGATGGTAGAGGAGAAAGTGTGTCGTCTTAGTTTTAGTTTTGACAGGTTTCCCTTTTGTTTCTGTTGATCACACAACAGGGGAGATAAATGTTTTTGTGTAAGGGCATGTCTACGCTTCAAACTAACATTGACTCAAGTTACGTTGGCGTACAGCCGCCAAAATTAGTATGTCATTTGTGTGCCTGCGTACATGGCTCCTTGGTTCGGCAGTGTACATACTCAGCGGGCGTGCCTGAATCAATGCAGAGTGCTCTGCTGCATGCGTACGTATCCCACTGTGCAACTTGCCACTCTTGTGTTCACTGTCTTTTGGGAGGCTTTGGCAGTGCATGATGAGGCTGAAAGGAGTCATGCAGGGGGTAGCTGAGAGCATGGGGTCAACTTCCCAGTTTGCTGCTGTCTCCATCCCATAATGTTATATGTGTCCATAACTTTTGCACCTCTTTTTCAATATCCCACAAACCCACATGGCCCTCTTCGCTGTCTGCCATCTCTGACAGAACCATGGAGCCTGTGCAGCTCTGCACTATTGTTATGAACCTTGCAAACACAGGGCACACAATCCTGGAATATTTGCAGAGCCTCAGGAAGAACCGAATGAGTGGAGACCATGATGATTCCTTGGAGGACAGATTGCTGTGGAACATAGCAAAAGCCAATTCAAGGTTGTTGGTGGCATTCACAAAGCAGCTCTAGATGGTGGATTGCCACTTCTGGGCCCAAGAAACAAGCACTGATCTGGTGGGGTTGCATCATATTACAAGTTTGGGGTGACAGGCAGTGGCTACATAACTTTCAGATCCACAAGGCCACATTCCTGGATTTGTGCACTGAGCTCACCCCAGCCCTTCAGCGCAGGGACATGAAAATGAGAGCAGCACTGACAGTGGTGATCGTACTGTGGAAACTTGCAATGCCAGATTGCTACCGGTCAGTTTGGAACCAATTTGATTTGGGAAATCCATCGCTGGGACTGTTATCGTGCAAGCATGCAGAGCCATTCATCACCTTCTGCTAAGAGGACTGTGACTACTGGCAACGTGCAGGACATAGCGAATGGATTTGCAGCAATGGGATTTCTACCTGTGATGAAGTGCTAGATGGCATGCATATCCCTATTTTGGCACCAGACCTCTTTGCCACTGAGAATATCTACAGAAAGGGTTACTCTTCTATGGTTATGCAAGCAACATCAGCGTGGCCTGGTCAGGAAAGGTGCATAATGCTCGCATTTTTAAGAGCACAGGACTGTTCAGGAAGCTGCAAACGGACTTTCTTTCCCGACTGGTTGATTACCATTAGGAATGTTGAAATGCCTATAGTGATCCTTGGTGACCCAATCTTCCTTTTACTTCCCCAACTCATGAAGCCGTACGCCGGCCACGTGGACAGCAGCAAGGAATGATTCAGCTACTAGCTCAGCAGGTGCCAAATGATGGTTGAATGTGCGTTTTGTCATTTGAAGGGTCGCTGGCATTGTTTACTCACAAGATTGAACCTCAGTGAGAAAAATATCCCAATGGTTATAACTGCTTGCTGTGTCCTGCATAATATACGTGAAGCAAAGCAGGAAAGTTTCCACAATGGTGGAGGTGGAGCAGCTGTCTGCTGAATTTGAACACCCAGATACAAGGGGTATTAGAAAAGCTCACCATGGAGGTATACAGCTCACGGAGACTTTGAAAGACCAGTTTAACGGTGAGCCAGACTAGTGTGTGGTGTTGTCCAGGTCCTGCTCTTTTGTAGCCTGGTAGCAATTTTGTGGCAATTACGTGTAGGAATATAACATTGTTGTTTCACCTGTTAATTTTGTTTGTGAATGAGCCTATAATTTGTGTGTCGTTGTGCAGTAACAGGTGATTAGTTGCTTTCAGAACTGCTGAGCACTTGGCAGCATATGTTGTGAACTAATAAAGATGAATTATTTTCCAAATAATATAATTTTATTCTGTAACAAAATTAGTTTTAAAAAAAACCTTTGTGCAATTTTAAAACAAATACATACTTAAGTTCTGTTTTCTTAATTTATTATGGAGGGGAAAAAATGTTGATATCCATTTCAGCTATATATACGCCAACCATGGCTTTTACAAGTCAGCAGATGAGAAGCTATGATTGTCTTTAATGTCCCTTGGGGTGGAGTGGAAGGGGAATGATGCCACATGGAATGTTATGTGGGGGATATAGGTGTTCCTGATACTGAGCTCTCAATGGATTGTTGAGGGAGGCAAGCCTGGGATTGTTGAACCTGCAGGTCCACCAGAGCCTGGAACAACTGTTTGCACTGCATGAAAATCCCTATTATGTCCTAATGCATCTCTCTCTCACTCCTTTTTCCTGCTGGGACTCCTGGGCCTTTCCCCTCTCCACTCTTTCATTCTCCAGGCTGTCCATAGTGTTCATTGTTCATGCCTTGTGCTCACGAAACAGTGCAGCACTGGCTTGCAGGATCCCATTGAACATGTCATCCCGAATCCTCTTTCTCCTCCTTATCTGGTTCAGGCATTCTGCAGGTGTGCAGGGGGAGATCCTGAAGGCTGTAATGGCAGCTGTTTTAAGACCAAACACACAGGGGTAACATTGTCAGCATATTCACTACAGAAAGCAGACTTTAAGATGCTGAACTCGCTCTCCTAAAGTTTTAAGCACTACGTTCTCACTTCTGCTTGTGGACAGTGTTAGTCACAGCACCAGCCATGGTGAGGATGGCCCACTAGGGATTGGGGTGATTTTAGCTGATATCTCACTCCTAAAGGTAACAAAGGCAGAGAGAGGACAGCTGCTGCTGGTATCTTGAAGCAGCCTGGGCCTTTATGATGCTAGTCTGTGTATTGCAGTGGTGCCTGCTGAAGTTATTGCTGAGTAGGATTGTGACTCTGGGTTCTCAGAGGTTGTAAAAGGGACAGGTCTGTGGCTTGGCACCAGATTGATTGTTGGTCTCCTTGGCATTCTGGTATGCCTCCCACAGCTTCTTGGCTTTCGTGCGACACTGCTGCTGGTCCCTTCTCTTGCATCCCCGGAGCAATGTGCTGGTAGATAGATATTGATGTTTCTATGGCTGGTCTGAAACTGCGCCTGCACATCCTCTTCTCTACACAGACCCAAGAGATCCAGTATCCCCTGTCTACTCCAGCATGGTCAGCTGGGCAGTTGCACTCAACAATGGAAAGCTGCTACGTGTGCACACCATGCCAGGCAATCCAGAAACGGAATTTCAAAAATTTGCAAGGCTTTAAATGGGAGGAGGGGTTTCCGGTTTGTGACCCCTGGGCAGTGAAGTTCACAATGGTGACCAGAGTTGTCAGTGTGGGGCAATATAGGACAGCTGCTGGAGGACAGTTAGGATTGCTATAAGTAATGCAGTGTCTAAATTCGCACTGTGTTGACCTAAGTACATGGACTGTGGCTGTGCACTGCTTAGGGAGATGGTATTACTGTGTCAGCATAATTCCTGATTGCTTACATCGGTGTGAGACCAGTTTAAGCATACACATATGCACAAACTTGGTCAACATAAGCTGCTTTGTGTGGACCTAACTTTGTAGTGTAGACCAAGCAGAAGTGTTTGTAAAATTAAATTGGGATGTAGTCAGGCAAAATGTGGTACTTGAAACTATTTTAATTCAATTTTTTTAACATACATTACAGTTCAGATTAACTTTTCTTTAACTCGTATCTAGTGGAAATAATAGTGGAATTTCCTGCTTAACATAAGAACGGCTGTACTGGGTCAGACCAAAGGTCCATCTAGCCCAATATCCTGTCTACCGACAGTGGCCAGTGCCAGGTGCCCCAGAGGGAATGAACCTAACAGGTAATGATCAAGTGATCTCTCTCCTGCCATCCATTTCCACTCTCTGACAAACAGAGTCTCGGGACACCATTCCTTATCCTGGCTAATAGCCATTAATGGACTTAACCTCCATGAATTTATCCTGTTCTCTTTTAAACGCTGTTAGAGTCCTAGCCTTCACAACCTCCTCAGGTAAGGAGTTCCACAAGTTGACTGTGCACTGTGTGAAGAACTACTTCCTTTTGTTTGTTTAAACCTATTGCCTATTAATTTCATGTTGTGACCCCTAGTTCTTGTATTATAGGAATAAATAAATAACTTTTCCTTATCTACTTTCTCCACATCACTCTTGATTTTGAATACCTCTATCATATCCCCCCTTAGTCTCCTCTTTTCCAAGCTGAAAAGTCCTAGCCTCTTTAATCTCCTCATATGGGACCCGTTCCAAACCCCTAATCATTTTAGTCGTCCTTCTCTGAACCTTTTCTAGTGCCAGTATATCTTTTTTGAGATGAGGAGACCACATCTGTACACAGTATTCAAGATGTGGACGTACCATCATGCTCGTGTGTCTCTTTCAGTGAATCATTCAGAGCTTGTTTAATAAAATAGGGAGTTGGCTCAGTACTGAACTGTAAAAGTAGTGGATTAGTGAGTGTTTTGGGGTTCACTTTTAATCTAGAGATACATCCTATATTATTGCTAAATTTTCAGCATCCCACCTGCAAGAAGTCATTACAGAGGTTTTTTATTATCCCTCCCTCTAAAAAGCACTTAACTACATGCATTTAAAAATTTTCATCTCTGCCTCTTAGATTTTTATTACAAATTCATGGGGTTTTATGTGGAGATCTGGAACGGTAATTCTTCTGTTTCTGCAATGATGCCTTATATGGCTTGCAGATGCTCGTTCTTAATTGAAGTGGTAGATCTGTTTAGGACCCTAAAACAATGTATTTTTGTAGATCAGTCTTTTATTCCGTGCAAATCAAGCTATCTACTTGCTCGTGATACAAAGTAAGACAGTCAGTATATCTGTTTGAGATTTCTGTAAAATTTGCATTTGTTCAAAATAAGCTATTTAAAGCTACACTAAGAAAAAGAAAAATAATGACCATTCTATTTTAGAGAATTTCATCTATCATGAGTAAACAATACTTCCCCATTAATAGTAAGAGAGAGTTTCTAGTTTCACATGTACTTTAAGTGGAAATTCTTAGTTTTAGACTTGATTAGTTTAGGGGTCTGTTTGTTGATTACTACTTGTAAAAAAGATCCTACCTATGCTCTCTTAGCTTACAGGATGCCATCCTGCCCCTGAGGGATATTCTCCAACTCTCAAATGGCAGCAGCAGCAAGTGTCTCATTTTTCAGCAGTTCGTCAGGTAAAGAACAGAGTGTTCACAAACTAGTGCAGTGTGGATGTGATGGCATCTAATATGGTGGTGTTTTTTGGGGTGGAAGGATGGACTTTTCTGTATTCTGGGGAAAGATAGAACGTAACATTTTGTGGTAGAAAATAGTAAATAAAGTCTTTGGAAAACTTGTTTTTTGTTTTTTGGGGTTTTTTGGTAAACCTAATTTATCATGACACTACAGCACCAAAGAGGTTCTTGGAGAAAACAGGCAATCATACATTTAGCTGACTGAGAACAAAGTTTTGTAAGTGATGACATCAGTGTATTTAAAGGGTCTTTGGGCAAATCTTAGGGGTTTTTTGTAGCTAACAAAAAATATTACAAAGTGTAGTATTAACAGGAATGTTTTAATGAACTACTAAGATCAAAATAAAAACATTTGGGTCCCAGTCCAGTAATTGGGCTCATGGACAGTATCTTACACCCACACAGGAACCCACTGAGTTCAGTAGGATTCCATCTAGGTAGAAAGGTCCATCTACACAAATCTGATGGTTGTATCTTAAATTTTCCATACAGTCCTTGCAAGTTGCCCCATTGTTTGAGAACTAAAAAGGGAAACTGAATAGCCTTTCACATACACGCACACCCCACAATCCAAGCTGAGTAAAATGCAAAAGGTAAACAAATAGTAAACTAGACTTTTATCACAAAGTTTCAATACTCTAAGATCTTAAGTGACTTAAAACATATAGCATTCCTATTGCAACAAGTTAAATGCTGACCTCTTTTACCTCTAACAGAATTAGCATGGAGGGGAAGGAAAAGAATTGGTGTTGGTATCCATGTAAACATGCAAAAGTAGTAGTGAAAAAGAATCAGAAGGCTAGACCTCTATGCTAGCATTATGTTTGTATAAAATCTGTCAGGTCTTCTGATTTTTGGCAGAGTTCTGGTCTCATGGTGCTGCTTAAAAAAACAAAACAAAACAAAAACTTTGCTGCAATAACGATCGCTGGTTGGAAAACATACCTTGAATTCCAAAGGTTTAAACTTCAGTCTCCATAATACTGTCGAAGCAGGCCATTTTAGTTTTGGACAAACGTTACACATCTACTGTCAAAGAGGTATTTTGATACTATGAAGATCCTTGACCCATACTGGACTGAGAATCTAAATACATCTAATCTCTTACTCACGGTTGTTTTCTTGCTATACCTAATGTTTGTGTTGAAACAAGGTTTTGGTTCTTTTCAGCCAGTGTTCCCCTCATTTAGGATACTGCAGTACTTGTTGAGGCTTATTTTTAGCGCAAGATTATCAAACACTTGATAACTCTGCCAGATCCAGAAGAAGGAGAAAGCTGGCTTATGAAGGTGAAAGCTCCCCATTTAAAATCTCAAAACAGAAGCAAGGGCAGTCTTTCAAGAACTGAAAACTCTTTTTCTTAAGATTGTTTACCTTACGTAAACCTTTTTAAAGGATTAATAGTGCTAAAATTATGGTTCTAGAGACTGTCAAAGCTATATAAATGAAGGAGTATTTTAAAGTAAAATTTTGAGTAGACTAACATATTTTATTCATATTTCATCTCTCTCTACAGATTATAAAATAGTAAATTTGAGCTTACAACGTGCAATACATTGTTATATTAAAAGAAATACATGAATAATTTGATCAATTATTTACCATATTTTTACAGCAACATGCAAACTACTTTTTCTAAAAGAAAAATAACCATTATAATGGTATTGAATTGGTTTTTTTATGGTTATGGAGGCCCAATTAAAGCAATTTAGAGATGAAAAGCTACTTTGGCTAGAATAAAATCGTTATATTATAAACCATAATCAGGCTTAATTATTTTAATCCTACAGAGTTTGAATAAACACAGAAATCATTGGAAGGCACAACATTTGGACAGCAATGTTACAATGGTGAGTGAATTTTATAACATTTTGTGAACATTTTTCTTTTACTGTTAAATTGTTTTATGCTGATAATGGTGGTGCTTTAGTAATTGTTTTTAACTGAAAATCAGGATTACTAAATTGTTTAAAAATATATAACTTTATGTAATGAAAATCCTGAATGATAATATCATGAAAAGTAGCCCACTCTTTTATTTACATTTTTCAGCCAAAATCTGAGGATGAAGAAGGCTGGAAACTCTTTTGTCTGGGTGAAAAGTTATATTCAGAAGCAGCTATTGCAGTATCTGGTAATGAAAACCTAGGAATTGATTACATTAAGGTAGATATCACTTTCAATAAGAGTACTCAAGCTCCTTCTTAGTTCTTGGCTGTTATGTCTCATTAGCAGCTTCCAGAAACTGTCCTTATGTGTTGGGCTCAGTGCAGATCCAATCTGAATCCAAAAGAGGCTCTGTGATGAACATGCTGCACACCTCCCTGCTATGTTAAATGGAAACCTGTTGAAGCAGAGAATCTGATTTTATATTTCCATCTGAAAATTATGTATCTACTACTATAAGTTACTCTTAGAATTACTATTAACTGAAACATGTTAGAGCCAATGTTTTATTCTGTGTGTTTAACAGCATTTTCTGCATAGTCTCCATTGTTTGCTGATGGTCAATTGCAGTTTGTCTCCTGTGCAGACCAATCTCCGGGGAACTCTCATATATGTTATTCCCTAAGCCTTTTAAGAGTGTGCTTACTAGTAGTGGTAGCAGCAAAGCTGAAGCCATGGAGGTATCAGGCATGGGTGTGTACACAGAGGAAGGAGTTCGGGTGAGCATGTCTGTATACAGAGAGATAGGTGAACAGGTGTGCTCAGGCATGTTTGTTGTTGCTCTTGGACATGCCCAAAAGGCCATTACTAAACATCAGAGAGCCAGAAAACACTTATAAAAATTCAGGACCTATTTAAAGAGTCTATGATTCAGACAATAACTTTTTTTTTTAATTGCAATTTAAAGAAATTCAAGTTGTCCTTTTAAAATCTGTTGCCTCTCCCAGTATTTGGTCACGTTTTAGATGAATAGCTATTTTTTACTGCTTATGTTTGCTTTGTTTACTCCTGGGGAATTCTGTGCCACTGCACAATCTGCACAATGCAAAATTTGCACAGAAGTTAATGTTCTGCGCAGAATTCACTCCCTCCCCCCCTGCCCCCCCCGAAATGGGCTACAGAGCTGCTGGCTGCCACTACAGGGCACTGGACATGGCAGACCCCAACTCACAAATTGAAGACTCTGCTGGAGGGACGTGAGGAGGAGCTGGAGCTGGAGCTGCATTTCCCAGCACATCCTGAAGGAAGATGGCATGCAGGAAACTCCACACAAGCCCAGGACCCAGCATCGTGCTGTTTCTCCCTCTGGATCCCTGGGCTCTGGGAGAGTAGGGGGTGCATGCAAATGACTTGGTTGTTGGGTGCCCCGCGGCTGGGCTCTGAGGTATGGGGATGTCCTGCAGTTGAGCTCTGGGAGGGGAAGGGGTTATGGGTATCTGGCCCCCAGCTCGGCTCTGGGGAGTAGGAGGCAGAGAAACAGGAACTGGGTTGTCATAGGGGTTTCTTTAACTCTTTGCTCCTGGGGGAAAAAAAAATCTGTTTTGTTACAGACATAGTTACTAACATATTTTGAAATAATTTGAATATAATGGAAACTGGTGTGATTATGTAGTGTTGTTTTGACAAAATATGCAGAATTTTATAATGTGCACAGAATTTTTTTTGGTGCAGAATTCCCCCAGGAGTATTTATTGCTCTTCCCATTATTAATTGTAACTAGTGTTTTCAAAATTAGTACTCAGTATGCTTTGAAAACCCATTATAATGAAAAATATGAAATGGATGTATGTCCTCATGTTCAAACTTGGTTCTAATTTAAATTTTAAAGTACAAGGGTATTTGTTGGGAAGTTTTCTTTATATATTACAGTTCCACCATGATTTTTCTTTTCAGATCGGTTTTCCCCCTTTTTTAAGTATTGTTAGCAGAATGAATCAGGTAAGTCTGTGTTTCTACTTATAAGAATAAAATATTTCTCACCAAAAATGTTTACTTTTTCTATAGTTTTCCTATTAATTCCATGGATATCCCATCTATTGAGGGTCACTATATTAAAGGAAAAAATAATTTATACCATAAAACTTATTTGAGGCATTACCACAACCTGCCACTAGAGTCTTACTTGGTAAAACTAACATCAAACCTCTACCCTTTCCTCACTGATACTTAGTGTTTAAATATAAATATTTTTTTGTTCGTTTTTATTATTGTTGCTGGTACGGAAGACACATTCTCATGCTTGTGGCTTAAATAATTTAAAAAAAAAACAAAAAAAACCCAAACCAATACACTCCACTGCACATGCTTCTCTTCCTGAAGAGAGGATGGGAGAACAAACACAACAGATGTGATGTTTAGTCACATTGCTTACTGAACTGCTGCTGCTGCTGCTGCTGCTACTACTACTACTTCAGTGCTTAACCAGAGGGTCGGCTGTAGCAATTATTCACCATTTGGTCCATTCCTGTGTGGCTGCAAGGGCTTGATAGGCAAAAAGTCTGACATCGGAACAGATTTCACGAATCCATGTAATGGGGTGTCTGCCTGTAGGCCACACCTCCACACCTCCGTTGATGGAATTTTATCCCAGATGTTACAGACCACCTGGAGAAGAGCATCTGGAATGTCTTGTGGCATTCTGAACAGTCATAGAAGCCCCTCATACTAATACTACCCCTCATACTATTATGTCCCGTTAGTCATCTCTAAACAGTCTGAATTTTTTCAGTGTCTGACATGAAAGTCTTTCTATAGGTCTGATTTTAGTTTTAAGTATTGTGGTCCACTTTGGGAATCGTTTTCTCTTCTTACTGTATATTCAGTCCTTTGCGATATCAGCAACATCTGTCCTGAAACTTCCTTTCTCCTTTGTATCAAATTTCAGACTGAAATAAATGCCTGTCTAGATACACCATAAAGAGTGAAATGACACTTGTTTATATCCAATGAAAAGTGAAGTCATGCTTCTGTTTGCTTTTGATATAGTTTTTTATAATCATCAAAAATTGGTGCAATGACTGTTATACATAGTCATTGTTCCTTTTCAGGTGTGTTTTTTTTTCTTTTTTCCTCTTAAAAGGCAACAGTAACTAGCGTCCTGGAATATCTGATAAACTGGTTTGGAGAGAGAGAGTTTACTCCAGAACTGGTAATTTTAATTTATCCTATCTACCTATAAACTAACTCAGTGAAGAGTTGTATATTTCAAATAAATATCAGGAAACTCAAATTTATTTTCATAACATTGGTAACTTGTCTCCCTTGCCTGTAGGTATGCCCTAGGGAGCACAAACTTTGAAACTTTTTTCCCTTGCTCCTCTCTCTATCATGACAATATTTATCATTTCCTCTTCTTACTATATATTATTTATTAATGCATGTGTGTTTTTGGGCCAGATATTGGTCTTCACTAGCATTCAGTACAATGGCAATGGATAGCAATGTATGGGACCTCGGTGTGTTACCAGTTAATTATGGTAAAATGATTTGGAAAATACCAAGCTGTATTTCTGTTTAAATCCACTTAGGGCAGATGGCTTTATGCTTTGTTGGCGTGTCTTGAAAAGCCTTTGTTGCCTGAAGCCCACTCCCTAATTCGGCAGTTGGCAAGACGATGCTCTGAAGTCAGAGTATTAGAGGTAAGTAACAATTTAATAGGGGAAAATTCTTACAATTCAGAATAGCGTGGGGAATAACTTTTCAGTATTGTTGAGAAATAAAATTCTTAGTTTGCATTTGTCCAAGTTGTTTGATTTAATAGTATATAGATAGTAGACTCAAGTGAATGAAAAAGCAACGTATTGAGAATGAACTACTGGATTTTTATGGGAACCCAACAAATTGCATAAGAGTGGCAGTCCTTTTCTACAGCCAAGTAGTATTAGACATATGACCTAAGACTTCATATTCCTTTGTTGCAGGAGAACAAGAATGAAGAGAAAGTGTCTGCTCTGAATTTGCTAATCTGTTTAGTTAGCAGGTATTGCAAGTTTCATTTTTATTAAGTAGAATTTAGAGTAATTTATGTACACAAAGCACAGATAGCTTGGCTATATGATCAGATTTTAAGGAATATAGGCTACGACTGTTTTTGGAAAGACTTTTTATATACTGTTGTACACATTTGCTTAGTTTAAAATGACTTACTTTTAAAACCAGGAGAAAACAAAGCATATACTAATTTCCTCAAGGAGATGTGAAGTAAAATTTAAAAAAAAAACCCTCATCTGAAGCATGTGATCAATGATGAACCTTTTGAACAAATCTAAAATTACTTATGTGAAGCCAAAACATTTTGGGAATAAAAACTAGCGGTAAAATATACAGCAAATACACTGTTCCCCCTCACCCCCCCAATTAAGTAATTGACAACGTCTTAACTCTTTCTCAGACTAACTTTGTCCTCAATATATTCAAATTGTGTTTCTCTGATAGGTATTTTGATCAACGTGACCTGGCTGATGAGCCCTCCTGATCCCAGAACTGGGACATTGAATGTCTCACATCACTATAAAACCAACACCAGCATTATTGTTAAACAGCCAGGTGCAATGCAGCTCAAAATGTACCTTCTTAGTAGTGAGCTTGAATGGTGTTGAGCAAAAGACTGCTGGTCTCACTGAATAATCCATGACCTGAAAAAGGTCAGCAGCGAAGTGCCTAACCACTCTCTCTATAAGCCTGTTTCTCTGCAAAAACAAGTGGTCTTTAAAGCAGTAAGCAAATTGAGCTGTTGTAAGTACCCAAGGGTAGTTAATCCTGCAAAATTACTTCTGGAGAGTAAGCCCTTTTGTTGAAATTGAATTACTCATGTGAATAAAGATTTGCAAGACTGGGACCCAAGCTTTTTACAAATGAAAGCTCGAGGCAGTGAGAAACCTCTTTCATGAACCCATCTAAAGAATCAGATATTAAATGGTTTTGTAAAACTTTACAATAAAATTTTCAAAAATGCTCAGTGTTTGTTTGTCTTGCTAGAATGCTTCTAAAAATTAGCAAAAATAGATGCCAAGAAGCAATTTATAATCTGCAGTTTTTCAGAATTGTTGGTCATGTTAGATATACCTGGGTCAGTTTAGGTACTGAATTTAAACAGTACTATAAAACTATATTCCTTATTAGAGACTCCAATATAATAATTAGCTCAGTATACACTGGAGATAAAACAAGAAAGGATCTGAAAATGTTAGATGCTAGTGCAATAAAACTAGTTTATACTAATTTTAGCAGTAAAATAATTACACATTTACTCAGAGCATAATGAGTATTTATTAGCATGAACAAGCTTGTACAACTCTTTGACCTGGCTTTAATGTAATCTAGACTGTAACCTTACTCCTGTTAACTTTACTGGATTTATAAGAATAGTCAGTCTCATACACTGATCAAGTATGCTTTTTGTAGATTTAACCACTTCAAGATGAAAGTTTCTCTGTGCTCTGTTAGCAGTTATAAAGCAAGAGAGAAACTATCAATATTGGCACTGGTAGTCAAGTCTGGGTATATACAAGGAACTGAAGCTATCCAATCTGTTAAAAATACTTAAATTTCAAATAAATGGCACATTATGTAATATATAGGATTAATGTCATTTTCACAGTATTTAAATGTAAGAACAAAATTTCTGTCCAGTTCTCTCTACATCATAGCAGACTTGAACATAGGTTATGTAGTACAGCCACTAACTGCTGTTAAACATTCCCATTTTGATGAACAAAGGGACTTTAGATGTTTCAATGCTGAGTGTCACAGCACTTAACTTTTAGGTACCTAGACAACCACAGGGACAATGCTAACAGCCTGAGTTAGGTGCTTAGGTTCCTTGTACACTGAATGGGGAGAGATATTAAGCAGCTAATAGTGTGATTCACAGAAGCCAGTATCATAGATGGGGAGTCACCTAAGCTAGGCAATGGGAAATGCTGATGACAGGGTTGTGTGCTAAACTCTGCCTCTCTCTGAAATAGGTGCCTAAATCCAGGCCATGCCTATCTCTGTTTTGCAGTCCATGAAAGGTAACCTGGCAGTGGCCTAGGTGCCTAAGCTATTCCTTGAGGGAATGAGTTAGGTGCCTGCTTCAGCCACACAAAATGGGTGGTACCAGCAATGGTAGTACCCACCTTATAACTTTTAGCTGAGTGGTTAGAGCATTTGCTTGGAATGTGGGAGATCCAAATTCAATTCCCTCCTGTGCCTGAGGGGGAGAAAGGATTGGAACAGGGGTCTCCCAACTCAGTGCTTCAACCACTGATCTAATATTCTGATGAGAGATTTCCTCACCTTCTGCTGAAGCTGTTCTGTTGTGGATAAATAATGAAAAAATAATGAGAAAGGGGAGACTGGACCTGAGGCTTCCTACATGGCTGCCATAACCACCAGGCCATAGAATCATTCCCTCTCTAGCCCAAACATAAAACTGGTAGTAGTAGAACAGACACTGTCTGCTTTCTCTCAGTGACTCTGCCACAAACTCCTCTCTCCAAGCATTCCAAAACATGACCAGAAACACCATTCCACTAACATAATTGTCCTTTACTCAAGTTGGATTGTATGATTGGGGCAAAGTAACAGCAACAGAAGAGTTTGTATACCAAGTAGTGAAGGTTTCAGGGACATCTGTTCTCAGTTGCAGTGGTGGAAGGCCTGCCAGCAGAGAAGGGGTCAGGTTCATGGCTGGTGAAGGCCAGCTGATTGGTGGGAGTTTTGGATGTCTCAGTATGCAAATTGTGAGACATATTACAATAGCCTAAATGGCTACTAACTTCTACCAACAACAACTTTTCCCATTCAAAAAACTAGGAAATTGAATGGCAAAAAATCCCTGTGTTAATGCAGAGTTAAGGTTGCTTGGTGGTATGTCACCATTCAGAATACTGAATTGAGCAAAACTCAAAACTTCTAAAAACCAGGACATTCACAGTTAAGGTTGCCCAAGCAACCTTAACTCTGCCCTCTTTCAGCAATGCCCCCATACATCCCATAAACAAATATACCATTATTCTGTCAACCCTCCAGTTGCTGAAATGAACAAGCTCTTCACCTCCTTTTAAATCCTTTTACTCTCACCCACAGGACCTAGCTAACCCTATTAAAGAACAAAAAGAGAGGGGAAAAGTTGCCCATGCTACCATACTTCAGGTTTTCAATTCCAACATTAAAAAATTTTAAAATACATCTGCCTGCAATCTTCTTCATTCAGCAATCTAGCAACTGAAATGCATGTGTGTGTGAAAGTTATGTAATCAATTGAATGTGTATTGTGATGGATATTTAATGTCTTAGTACAGGACTTATTAATTTCATACCAAGATACCAATATAGTGTTAAGCTATTTTTATTAAGTTAATATTTACTTTACATAATGCAGGAATTGTGCTGCATGCTACTATAATTTATAAGGTATACAGGTGAAGCTAAATTAATCAAGACATCTTTAGTGTACACAGGGTTTTTTAAAAAGGACAGATACACAGATCTGAACATGTTCTACATCTTCTGTATCATCACCTGAAATTTACCTGCAAAGAAAAGCAGAATCAAGTTACAAAATATCAGTATTATCTGTAAATCCTTCCAATGGCAGCAACTTCTCATACTTGCTTTGTTCAAAAGAGCTAGCAGGAGACAGTGCAGTTCTCTTCTTCGCCTTAAAAAAAAAATCTAGCTATTCTATTCTATTACATTTTTTTAAACCCAGTTAAAAGTGTTTTTACAAGTTTGTCTATGTTCAAGATTGCATCAATTTAATTTTAAATTTGTTAAAAACAATTTAAACTGTGCAAAGCCCTGTGGGAACACACTTAGATTAGGTTGTTGGCAGTGAAGCCTATTATGTCACCAATATTTACATGAAACCACTAGAAGGGGTGAAGAGGAGAGGAGATTGGATAGTTTGTCAGTAACTACATATAACGTTCATTTTGCAGGCTATAATCCAAGCTGTACTAAAATGGGTTCTCAAATGGGGATTGGGACCTCTCGGGGGGTCATGAGCTGTCAGCCTCCACCCAAATCCCACTTTGCATCTAGCATTTATAATGGTGTTAAATATATAAAAGTGTTTTTAATTTCTAAGGAGGGGTCACACTCAGAGGCTTGCTATGTGAAAGGGGTCATCAGTAAAAAAGTTTGAGAACCACTAAAAAGTTAAATCTCATGGCACCTGGAATTCTACAAAAGTAGTAGTCATTTTCTAGAAGTAGAAGATACTCAAACAGCAATTCTCAACCTCATTTGGTTGGAATCTTCCCCTTCTTTCCCCTACTGCTACACCCTGGAATGATTGTTGCTTCTCATTTTCCCCTGTCTTTCTTTTCTATGTATTCTTCTTGGTTTTGCTTTTCATTTTATAATTGTTTTTCCTCTGTGCTAACCTTCTCTGCTCTTTCAATAGTACAACTTTCAATAATACTCAAAATAAGCCATTTCCTTACATCCACACTTAGTACAGCCTTAAATTCTAGTCCCACATTGAACACCTGAACAGCAATGAAGTAGATAAGGAAACCTATTCAGTGATCTTACAGCAGGTGTCTAATCTGAGATGTACTCACATGCAGGCATTGCTGAAACTTCAGCTGTCACAATACTCTTGATTCCCAGATTTGATAAGCCACCTCTGATTAGTCCACAGGTGAATGCCAGATACTAAACATAAAATTATATTTTATTTTATGCCAGCATCATCAAAAATGAAGTTTACAATAAAAGTATACTAGCATTGTATCACAATCTAACTACAAATCATAAAAACAGCTTATGTGGTAGTTCTGGTTTTGTTTCAACATTTGAGGACATGCCAATATTTTGCAAGACATTTGGCCAGAAGGTATATAAACTTAATACAGAATACTCAGGGAGTGATTTTAAACTTGAGATACCTGCTGGTAAATCAGAGCTCAGCTTATCCTTAGAAAATGGGTAAATGTTATGAACTTAAAGATATCTCCAAATATTTTTACAGAAAAATATAGAAAACAGTATCTCAAGCAGACTAGATAGAAAGAGGCAAATCTCCCAAGACTCTATCCAGTATTAAAGATCCATAGTCATGTCTTCTGTTAAGAGATCAAAAGCTATCATCCAAGAGATATTTATAGGATATTATAATTTAATTGAGCACTCCATTTCTGACATCCACTCTGACCAAAACCACTTCAGAGCAGCAGTTTCTCTGCTGAGGCACTGATGTAACTTATATAATCTATTATGTTAGCTACAGTTTTAAATTAATAAAACTAAGAGCTATTTATGAAAATCTGCTGGAAGATATTTCTTATAAAAATGTAATATCATTGAAAGTTTGTTTTGACCATCACTTTCGTATAATCTCACCATCTCTTGGGAATTAGGAGAAAAGGAATGGAAGAGAAAGACAGGAAGGTTCCTGATAATACGTGCTTTCTACTGAAGGGAAATAAAAAAGTTTTGTGAGGCTAACGGTCACTCCCATTGCAGTATTCCCCATAGAGCAACGTGTGTTGTTTGATGTTCCATTCATAGGCAGAGCAGAAGAGACCCCATACAGCCCTTGCTCTGTCAGACAAGCCACTCCAAGTTGGCACTGCTAGGCTTCAAATTGACCATGATTATTTCCTGACCCACCAGTCACATTCACTGTACCTAAATACAATAGAAAACATTACTGATACCTAGTCTAACACTTAACACTTATACAGAAAATGCTCCAAATGCATTTTTGTACCTTTTCTATCCACACAACTCCAGTCATAAGAATTTTACAATTGAATCAAGATAATACAGATCTAAAACTGCTAATTTTCCAGGCTACAGCTGAAGAATACCTTAGGTGCATATTCTAAATACTGTTTTCCTGTAGACATCTGAGTCAAGAGACGAAATTTGTTGTCCTGAAGTACATAGATACCCTATAGGAAAAGAAATTTTTCCTTTAGTAGGATATTTAGCAACATATTGTAATCAACATTTTTAGAGAGAATCAGTTCATCTTTTTGTAAGAGACATTTACAAATACAGTGAAATGTTTTCAGATTGAAACAGAAAACAGGATTACACTATATGTAAAGAATAAAGAGTGGAAAGTTTAATCTGAATTGTTTCTTTAAATTTTATAAAATAAGTTTTAAACTTGTGAAGCTGGGATGTGCCTGATGACTTACATGTAGTTGGGAGAAGTTTTTCCAGTGCTGAAGAATAATTTTAACAGCAGCCCTGATGTATTAAATTTTGTTTGTTGTTAATATTTGTTCATTTTAATACTTAAGAAATGGTAATTTTTTCTCCACTACTTTCCCCAAAAATAATTTAATTATGAAAAATCATTGGAGATGATATGGACACGAGTACTCCCTTATATGAACAGCATAAAAACAGATTCTAATAATCCATCTCTACACATATTAAAAAAGTGCCCACATAACTTTATGTAACAAAGTATAAAAATAGAATAGGCTCATCTAAGCATGCAATGAAAATGTCTCCAAGCTTAATTTCTGGCTGTAAGAGGTAAGGATGATTCTTTCAATTTATAACCTAACATTACTTGAAACAAATGTAAAGGTTTATATAAAACTGACTTTATTTAGGGCTCTGCTATTACAGATCTCAAATATTTTTGGAATATAATAACTATTAGAACAACAAACAAATTATTAAATTTGAGTATGCAGTTTCTAATCTGCAAGCATTCCTTGTTAAATTGTATTGGTGATAAAATACCCATTGGAAGTTAAATACTTTACAGAGTTTACCTTTTGCAGCCATTTCTCTCCCATACAAGTCTCCCATTCCTAATTTTATCATGAGAATTGTGCCATATCATGGATTTTTGGAAAGAAAAAACAGAGATTTAAGGCTCTAACAATGAAAGCAGCTGTTTATATGATTCTGCTATAGCTTTGAAAACTGGCTAGCTCTACAGAGGAAGGGATATGAATACAGTGTCATATCAGTGGGATGCCAATTTGCAGTGAAAGTTTGTCAATTGTTTCATACACAATGCGTTTAGCAGGGTGGAAGTATTTCAAATGGTAACATTCAAAAGCATACAATAATGACTTCAAAGTAAAATGGTTCAAGGAACTCATTCTAGAGAAATATTATGCAGGCAGTTTGAGATAACGTATGACAAAGTGAAATTGCTTTCTATTAAATGATTCATCAGGTATGTAAAAATGTGTTGTAAAACAACAAAACTCAATCACAATTGCCATCTCCATTTCTGGACTGTGTACTTGCATTGGGTCTGTTGTTGCAGCAGTACTACAAAAATGTTTTGGGGGACTGCAGGCATTTAGGCTCAGATCCTCAAAGGTATTTAAGCAGCTATTGATTTTAATGGAAGTTAGAAGCCTAAATTCCTTTGATGATCTAGGCATTAGTCTTTTAAAATGGCAAAAGACTATAACATCACTCTAAACCTTTATTACAGCCAAGTCTGCATTACACCACCACTCCAATATTTATTACAGTCAAGTCTGCATTGAAAGTAGTATCTAAAACTATTTTTTTTAACTAAGGACAGCTACTTTTTAAAATAAGACCATATAAAGAAAAAGATTATCCCTGATGGAAAATGTGTATGATTAATTTCAGACCAAGACTAACTAAAGCAATATTATAATTCCTTCCAAATAATAAAATGTTTATAACAAGCTCCACAAATTAACTCTTATGCTACAGTATTAATACCTGATGATTGGTCCTTAGATTATCAATTTGCTTTTTGAATACGGTAGTCCAAAAATCTTTGCAGATGAACTTCATAATATCTAACTCATCCTTGAATCTGGCAGTGTCTTTGGTAAACCTAAGAGCAGAGCAGAAATGTTTAAGTTGATTTTGTTCAAGTAAATGCAGGTGTACAGTGACTTTCTCAATTGACCATATGTCTAGTAAATGACAACAAAAAAAAAGCTATATGCAACATTGGTTGAGATTTAAGTATATAACACAGTCAGAACATTCAAATATAGACTCCCTTGACTCCTGTCACTCATGTATACATAGTATTGTGTGTTGCTTTTATCTTATCTTAATACCTACGCATGAAGTGGCAAAATTATGGTGGGACCAATATCTTTGAATTTACTAACTTTAATCCTGGGGCATGAATGGCTGACAGGGATGCAGGAAGGATTCAAAGCACTGCATCCCCTCTCCTCCGCCCATCTCCCAGCTCTTGTGTGAGGGTATGAGTAATATAATAGCTCACTGAAAGGTGACAGGGCCAGAAAGAGTTAATTAACTGACAGACTAACTTGACTCATGGCTGAACTTTAGAGACCTGTTAGGAAAATATGTAAATAAATAGAGCTTTGAAATGCAAGTCTGCATTGTTAGAGGTAGAAGGGGAGATGTTTGCTCAGGTCTTGTGATGTAAGCAAATAAATTAGTCTTGTCTACTGCTATGGCTTTAATTCAAAGATCAAAAAAAGAATATTAACATTTAGGAAGATACTTGAGTGAAATAGTATTATTGTCTATGTGTCTCAACGTTGTGGTAACCTGTATCTGAACTGTTTAATGGATAAATTACCCTGTGTTAATTGCCAGGATGTTTAGGAGAAGAAAAGTTAAGCCTATTATTTTCTCAAGTCAAAAGGCTGCTGGAAATGTATAAGAACCCTGGGACACGATCCTACTTCATCTCAGATCTGCTTTGGGTTTCAAGAAGGGAAAGCCTTAAGCCATAAGGATTGAGATCCCCAGCCACTGAGTGGAGTCACCCTGAATATGGATATTGGACTATAACCTATGGACTATTTCTAAAAGGACTTTTGGCAACTACAAGCTCACCACTGCTATGTATCTGAGCCTCAAGAATTGAATTCAAGTCTGTATGTATATTGATCTTTTAACCAACTCTCTCTCTCTTTCTTTTTTAATAAATTTTAGCTTAGTTAATAAGAATTGGTCATAAGCATGTATTTTGGGTAAGATCTAAGTTATAATTGGACCTGGGTATGTGGCTGATCCTTTGGGATTGGAAGAACCTTTTCTTTTATATGATAAGATTTTCAGTAATCATCTTCATATCTGACATGTGTGTCTGGACGGAGGCTTGAGGCTGGGCACTTTAAGGGAACTGCATTGTTTGAACTTCTGAGTAACCAGAAGGTACTACAGAAGCTGTTCTGTGCTGGCTTGGTAAATCTAAGTATTAGAATAACCACCAGCTTCTGGGATTTGTCTGCCCCATTTTGTTTGCAGTTCACCCAAATTGAGTGATTTCAGCTGGCTCCCACGGGCAGCACTGTCACAGCTTGCCAACGCCAAACAGCTGTAGCAAGCTTCAGGAGGGAGGGAGGAGGAGGATTTGGGAAAGGAGTCAGACTAGGGGCAGGGAAATGGCAGATTTGGGGCAGGTACTTTGGGATAGGGGTTGGAATGGAGGCAAAAGGGGGCAGAGCAGGGGTGGAGTCAGGGCAGCACTGGGGGGAGAGGAGGGTCAAAGCACCCACCGGTGCAGGCACATATGGGTTCCTGGCAGCAAACACACTCCTGCCTGGACTACAGGGAAAAAGGAGTGGATCTCCTTGGTCTGTGGGGAGAGGAGGCTGTGGGAGAATTAGGAGGGAATCACTGAATCAAAACATTTATGCAGAATCCTGTTCTCCCTGGCACTAGGACCACAGTGTCAAAAGAGAAGGTGCTAGAACAAGTGACAATTAAAGAACTATAAGTCACCTGTACTAGATTGCATTCATCCAAGAATTATGGATGATTTTAAAATGAAGTGGATGGACTGCTAACAAAAGTATTCAATCACCCATTAAAGTCAGCTACTCTACCAAAGGTCTGAAGGTAAGTTGATATTGTATCTCTCTTTAAAAAGCACTAGAAGTGATGCTATAAAGGACAGTCCTGTAAACTGTACTTCAATACCAAAAATTCATGGAGGGCTCCAGTCCACACGGTATTCCTGGGGAAAGAGTGGGGGGGGGTCAGCAAAGTGAGATGCAGTGGGTGAGAGCAAGGCTATAGGATGACATTTTTTTAAATCTCACTATTCTTACCTTTCGATTAATCCTTGTCCTACTCTAAACCCCATATTTTCCAGTTTAGTGATGCATCGTCCGTTTTCCTAGAAGATACAAAAGTTATATTTTCATATTCTGTTAACGCCAGTCTTGTAGCAGGGTGTATAGAGAAAATAAGAACACATCCATCCCTAATGGCCTCAAGCTATAGACTATGATATGCTATTTCAGCTCGTGCTCCTCCCCTGCAAACACATGCGAACAGTAAGATCCGGCCAGCCGGCTCTCCCGATAGGATTTTATAGAAGAATCAGATATTTTGAGTTCAGGAAATAAACGTGTTCGTGTCTTTCTTTCTCTAGCTTCGGCCAGGACAGCGCCAGGCTGGGCTTTGCCCCACGGTGCTCCTGGCACCCAGAGACCCTGGCGGCAGCGGAGTCCGCTCCGGGCACAGGCATCGTGCCAAGCAGGAGCGCAGGGACGTGCTGGATACGGAAGCCCCGGGAGATCGCGTGCGTGTGCTCGGCAACAGGGGGTCTCCGCAGTTCCTCGGTGGATCCCTCCCGCTAGTCCCCGTCTCACCCCCTCGCCGTGCTCCGCGGCCCGGTACAGCCCAGACACCATCTCGTTGTGCAGCAGCAGGAACAGCGTCTCGTCCGCCATCTCCGGCCTGGTCATGCCGGGGGCTGGAGGACAGGGCCCGGCCTCGCGCTGCCTCCCTTCTGCGCCTCCCTCCCCGGCTCTTTCCTTCCCAGACCGGGCCCCGGCCGCTTCGGGAAGCAGCGCGGCCTCACTGCCAAGGCAACGGGCGGCTTCCGGGCAGGGGCGGGGCTTCCCGCTGTCAGAGTCCAAGGGCCCCGCCCCCCGGGAAAAAGCGTACGGGGGCGGGGGGACCGCGCTGCGCGCTTCGCAATGCGGGCAAAGGATGGGGAGGTGGGGCCAGGGGTTGCAAAGTTAGAGTGGGGATGTGGGGCAAGGCTGGGGATGCAGTTCCAGGTGGCTGGGTGTGAAACTTGGGGACTATTTTAATGTCAGATATTTAAAATATTGACTCTGCCAAAGATTCAGTAAAGTCCCTTTTCTCCGTACAGCCTAGGTATAATCTCTGTCCGTGGTCTCACTCATGTTTTAAACTGGCACAGACACTAGCTCTACCGGCTCTGAAAGCTGTTGCAGACATTCTGCCAATATCATCTGGTCAATGGCATTCTACCTTTCTTTAAACTAATGCCAGTAACAGTTATCTTTGTGGCTGACATTCATTATAAAGGGGACAAATCACAGTCTACAAGAGAAAATCTTGGCAGCTCTAGGGTGTGGGGAGGGTTGGGGAGCTAGGTGTGAGTTTATAATGGCACCCTCTACCTCTGCAGATACATCTGGGATTAAACTAAGGATGATATTAGACCTAAAAGTAAGTTTCTACTGCCTTTCTTCACA
This sequence comes from Gopherus flavomarginatus, assembly GCF_025201925.1. NCBI lineage: Eukaryota > Metazoa > Chordata > Testudines > Testudinidae > Gopherus > Gopherus flavomarginatus. Next base: position 116,058,529 of record NC_066621.1, read on the forward strand.
TTTATCCTAACACCTCACCCTCACCTTTTTAGAATTTAAGGCCAGAAGGGACCATCCTGCACCAGCACAATGAATCCATCTTTTATTCATGTTTCCTTGCTTCTTGATTTCAGATGGCTAATTGGCCCATTTCATTTACCTAAACTTTGTGCACCACCACAAAGCCAAATCAACATTAAGTTCCTCCCCAGTATGGAGCAAGAGAGAACTGTATTTTCATTTCATGCTAATTCTGTGAGTTGCTCATCATGCCACAGAGCTGGATGCAGTACAAAAACCTAAATTGCAAGAAACCTCGATTAGCAAATAAGAGGAACAGTGTAACACCCATCCCAAAGGAATTTTACAGCCAGAACAAAGACACTTAGCTACCCAGCTCATTGCGCGCTACAAAACCCCGGGCAAAGAACAGGAGGCCCAAGTATGGAGCACTCTGCCCAGCTTGCAGGACTAGAGGAATCCTAGAACTTCAGGGTTGCAAGAGAACTCAGGTCATCTAGTCTAGTGGTTCTCAAACTTTTTTAGTGGTGACCGCTTTGACATATCATACCTCTGAATGTGACACCTCCCCTTATAAATTAAATAACCTCACAACCCCCCGTTTGAGAACCCCGATCTACTCCAATCCCATGCTCAAAGCAGGCCCAGCGCTAACTAAATCAGAGGTGCCACAGAACTTTGCCGGGACAATCTGACCCCTGCCAATCATGCTGCAACCGAGGGGGTGAGGGGCCATAGCGATACAGGGTGGCGGTCGCACACCGGAGCAGGGCAGGCTGTGAAGTAGCAGCAGGGGAGATACTCGCGCTGCGCTAGGAAGGACGGGACAACAGCGCCAAGCAGGCGGCTCGCCTTGCCCCGCGAGACTAGCAGCCAGGGTGGCTCTCAGCTCCTCTGCAGCAAATTCTCCCCAGGAGCGAGGCAGCGGGTAATAGGGCAGGTGCTCAGGGGAGGGGTTGGCTGCAGGAGGAAGAAACGAGCAGGGCGCGAGTTGAGCGGCTAAACGCCAGACCTTGCGGAATAAATAAAATGCTTTGTTATTGGTTCATTTATAACAAAGCGGGAGCTCATTGGCTACTCCCCAGTCCTGTTAGTTCTGCCTCTTAGCCGTCTGCCTCTTAGGCGTCGCGGAGGGAAAGTTCAGAGTGGGTGGAGATGGACAGCATTACTCCGCTTCTGATTGGTTGACCGGAAGGAAGGAAACTGTGCTGGTTGGCTTTGAGTGGTGTCATTTTGTCTGTCCGTTTGGTGATTCGCCGATGTGGCAGGCAAAGGCGATTATTGACGGGATGTGGGAGGGTGTCACTTCGACATGGGCTCTTTTATTGGCAAATGCGTCGGGCGATGCTTGGTTGTGTGAGGTGCCATTCTTCTTCGGGGTTTGGTGATTGGCGGACGCGGATGGTCGGTGGTTGTCTATTGGTGGCACTCTGGCTCTGAGGTCTGTGATTGGCGAGTTGTAGGGCGGGACGAGTAGCCTGTAGGCGGGGCGTCTCTCTCCGTTACCCAGCGGTGCTTTGCGCTAGGCCCCTGACTAGGCCGCGCTGCTGGCGGCATGGCGGTGGCGGTGCGCGCGCTGCAGGAGCAGCTGGAAAAGGCCAAGGAGAGCCTCAAGCACGTGGATGAGAATATCCGCAAACTCACGGGCCGGGACCCCAACGATGTGAGGTGAGGCCGGGGCTGGGTGGGCGCGCGCCTGAGGCTGCGGAGGGATGGCTGGGTCGGGCCGGGCTGGGCCCTGGCGGTCAGGGCGAGCCTTGCGGGCGCCTTTTCTCAGGGAGTGATGGGGCCGCGCATGTCCGACCCTGGCCGCAAACCCTGCCGCCTGTTCGCGGGTTTTGGGCCTCCCCAGGCCAGAGCCCGACGCACCTTCTCGCTTCGGGCACTTGGTCCCGACCCGTGAGTGCGGGAGACCCCCAGGAGCGCCCTGGCTGGCGCTGCGGCCTCCCTCTAGCGTGCAGGCGGGGGCTCCCTGCCGCCTTCCTTGTTGCTCGAGTGGGGTTGCTGGGCTGGGCGCTGGATCGACTCTCACTACCCCGTAATTGTAGGGACACGGTGCGTGTGATTTGCCTGCACAGTCGGTAACGTGTCTAAGGGGGACACAAAGATCCTCCCTTTCTCAGTCGTCCGTCAGGCGCGATTTAGCTGGGAGGCCCAGCGGGGTTGAGGTTGGGTCATAGGGTTTCCAAAAGTCCCTTATTTTTTCAATAATGTAGGTGAGCTCTGCTGCTGCTGCTGCTGCTGCTTCTTCTTTTTCTTCTTCTTCTTCTTCTTCATTTTATTATTACTTATTAATATTAATGATATTGAGAGGAAGGGTAGGGTGGGAAAGCAGCCCCTTATTTAAAAAAAATATAATGTTGGTGACCCTAAGTAGCAATCGCTTCCCTGTGCACCTCCCCGAGGTTTGTGCTGCTGCTTCCTGGCATGGTTTTTCCAAGCATGGCTCTGTCTCCGGGCACTTGAGGCTCTGTCACATTCCGTGTCTGGTGTGTGAGGCCATGCAGGTGTCTAGAGAAAGCATGTATTTGTTTATCCTGCTCAAGTTCTAACACCTAGTACATTTTTTCTAGGCCCGCTCAAGGTAGATTATTGACCATCACAGGCCCGGGTGGAGGTAGAGGGCGTGGTAGCATATTGCTAAGGTAAGAAACTGCAGAATTAGATGATATAATAAAGTTACTGTATGTTTATGCACATGTTGGCTTTAACTGTGACTACTGTGATGTTATTGATATAATCTGGGACCATATGGAACATGGTTGGGACCATATAGAACATGGTTGCAACCAAGGTCCTGTAGTGGCACCAAATCTTATGTAAAGGGGGTCATATAAGGTGTCTAAGACCAGGTTATGGGTTGCTGGTAATGATTATGCTATCTGTATGCATGTGTCATTTTGTAGTTGAAGTTATGAGTATTAGCTCTGTACTGTCTGTACTTCAAACTTATGCTATGCTTCTGGGAGACATCCCAGACAAGTTGGTGTTAGCTCTGCCTAGCCTGCTTGATGGCCCATTAAGGACCATCAGCTACACAATTGACCCACTGAGAGAAGGCAGATATGCCTTGTAACTCAGCAAAGTATGCAGGGACTTGCCCATGTGACTCCAGACTCCATTTTGCTGTAATTTTCCACAGTAAGAACAAAGAAGTGTTCTTACACCTGGAAAAGCCTATAAAAGGCTGATGCCTCATCTCCGTCTTGTCTTCAATCCTGCTTCTTACCTCTGGAGGAACTTTGCTGCAAACCGAAGCTCTGAACAAAGGACTGACTGACCCATTCCAGCAGGGGATGTACTCCAGAGACTTGATTTGAACCTGCCGTTTACTCCATCTCTGCTACAAGCTTGAACTAAGAACTTTGCCATTACTGCATGTAATTGATTCCATTTAACCAATTCTAGCTCTCATCTCTATCTTTTTCCTTTTATGAATAAGCCTTTAGATTCTAAAGAATTGGCAACAGTGTGATTTGTGGGTAAGATCTGATTTGTATGTTGGCCTGGGTCTGGGGCTAGATTCTTTGGGATCAAGAGAACCGTTTTCTTTTATTGGGGTGTTGGTTTTCAGAACCATTCATCCCCAGGATGAGTGGCACTGGTGGTGATACTGGGAAACTGGAGTGTCTAAGGAAGTTGCTTGTGTGACTTGTGGTTAGCCAGTGGGGTGAAACCAAAGTCCTCTTGGTCTGGGTGGTTTGGTTTGCCTTAGAGGTGGAAAAACCCAGCCTTGGGCTGTAACTGCCCTGTTTAAGCAATTTGTCCTGAACTGGCACTCTCAGTTGGGTCCCACCAGAACCGCTTCGTCACGCTACATGAGACACTTATTTATTTTGTGGCCGACTGTCTGCCGCGGCCAAGTGATACTTTCCCATAGTAGAATATCAGGCGTTGGCAGGTCAGAATTACAGGGTTATTGTGTACTTCATGCTACTAATATAGGCCATTTACTTAAAGTTTTGAAAAAGCTATATAATTTGGCTGTTACCAAAATTTAATTAATTATTTTGGTGGTTATTTCTTGCAATGTAGGCAAGCATTACCCACATAGACTTGGTCTACACTACGCGTTTAAACTGATTTTAGCAGCGTTAAACCGATTTAACGCTGTACCCATCCACACTACGAGGCCCATTATATCTATATAAAGGGCTCTTTAAATCGGTTTCTGTACTCCTCCCCAACGAGAGGAGTAGTGCTAAAATCGGTATTACCATATCGGATTAGGGTTAGTGTGGCTGCAAATCGATGGTACTGACCTCTGGGCGGTATCCCACAGTGCACCACTGTGATCGCTCTGGACAGCAGTCTGAACTCGGATGTAGTGGCCAGGTAAACAGGAAAAGCCCCGTGAAATTTTAATTTTCATTTCCTGTTTGCCCAGCATGGAGCTCTGATCAGCACGGGTGGAAATGCAGTCCCAAATCCATAAAGAGCTCCAGCATGGACCGTACGGGAGATACTGGATCTGATCGCTGTATGGGGAAACAAATCTGTTCTATCAAAGCTCCGTTACAGAAGACGAAATGCCAAAGCATTTGAAAAAAAAAATCTCCAGGCTACACAGTGCTGCGTGACAAGCGTAACGGGAAGCCAGAGACTCAAATGGATGCTCATGCAGGGAGGGAGGGGGTACTGAGGACTCTAGCTATCCCACAGTCCCCAGCAGTCTCCGAAAAGTATTTGCATTCTTGGCTGAGCTCCCAGTGCCTGTAGGTTCAAACACATTGTCCGGCGTGGTTCAGGAAATAGCTTGTCAATTTACTTCCCCCCCACCCCATGAAAGAAAAGGGAAGTAAATCATTTCTTGACTTCTTTAAATGTCACCCTATGTCTACTGAATGCTGCTGGTAGACGCGATGCTGCAGCAGTGAAGAGCAGTATCCACTCCTCTCCCCTACCCGGTGGCAGACGGTGCAGTAGGACTGGTAGCCGTCCTTGTTATCAACCCGTGAGTGCTCCTGGCTGGCTTCAGGTGAAGCTAACCAGGGGCGCCTGGGTGAAAATAGGAATGATTCTTGGTCATTCCCAGTAGATGGGACAGAACGGCTGGTAACCGTCCTCATCATAGCAACTGGGGGCTGAGCTCCGTCAGCCCCCTCCCTTTCCTGTGTAAAGAAAAGATTCTGTCCTGCCTGGACTGTCATAGCAGCAGCATGCTGGGCTTCTCTCCCCCGCACCACTTAATGTCCTACCTGGACTGTCATAGCATCGGGAGGCTGCCTCCCCCTCATTTTATCTCACTAACAAGTCACTGTTTCTTATTCCTGCATTCTTTATAACTTCATGACATAAATGGGGGGACACTGCCACAGTAGCCCAGGAAGGTTGGGGGAGGAGGGAAGCAATGGGTGGGGTTGTTGCAGAGGCACCCCCCATGAATGGCATGTAGCTCATCATTTCTGCGGGATCTGACACGGAGCAGCTGTGCTCTCTGATACACTGGTTCTCTAGTACACTTGCCCCATATTCTAGGCAGGACTGACTCTATTTTTAGAAACCATAAAGGAGGGATTGACTCGGGGAGTCATTCCCAGTTTTGCCTTTGCGCCCCTGGCCGATCTCAGCCAGGGGCAACCATGATAGCAGCAGACAGTACAAAAGGACAGATAACCGTCATCTCATTGCCAATTTACACCGGCAGCAGACGGTACAGAACGACTGGTAACCGTCTCTCCTATCATGCAAAAAGCAAATGAATGCTGCTGTGTAGTGCTGGAGTATCGCCTCTGTCTGTGGCATCCAGTACACATACGGTGACTGTTTTAAAAAAAAAAAAAAAAAAAAAAAAAAAAGCTTAATGGGCTCCATGGTTGCTGTGCCATGGCGTCTGCCAGGGCAATCCAGGGAAAAAGGGCGCAAAATGATTGTCTGCCGTTGCTTTCCTGGAGGAAGGAATGACTGACAACATTTACCCAGAACCACCCCGCGACAATGATTTTTGCGCCATCAGCCACTGGGCTCTCAACCCAGAATTCTAAGGGGTGGGGGAGTCAGCAGGAACTATGGGATAGCTACGGAATAGCTACTCACAGTGTAACGCTCCGGAAATCGACGCTAGCCTCGGACCATGGACGCACACCGCCGAATTAATGTGCTTAGTGTGGCCGCGTGCACTCCACTTTATACAATCTGTTTGTTTTATAAAACCGGTTTATGTAAAATCGGAATAATCCCGTAGTGTAGACGTATCCATAGACAGGAGGTTTGACTTACCCAGTGTCACAGTTGAGTCAGTGACAGACCTGCACTGGGAACTCTAGCTTCCAGGCTCTGCTGAGACTACTACTTATTTGTTGTACTTCCTGTCTTAAGTCTTGGTTTTTTTTAGGCGTGGATTCTCGGATAGTGGAGGACCCCCAGCCAAACAGAGGGATCTTGAAGGGGCAACCAGTAGGTATGTACAAAGGTGGACATAAAAACTTTACTGGGGTAAAAGGTCATTATGATTTAGCAAATTTAAATTATCAGAACTGGTAATTGTTAGTCTGATGGCTGTATAATTACTTAAAGATGACTCATTCCAAACTTAAGACACTCTTGTCACTAATGTTTTTGGAAGATCAGTGTTGCACTAGTAAGGTAATGATTCTCTGTCTATGTTAACATGTCCGTCTCACCTCTGATGAAATCTTCTCTTCTCCTCACTATAAAATGCAATACAATGAACCTGTAAGGTAGTATTTGCTTTCCATTTTAAGCCACTGTTTCCACTACTGATATCTTCTGTAATTGTGAAGGAGTGCGATCAAATGTAGAATATGAGTGGTATGTACAGACCCTTTAACGGTTCTGAAGTAATATATGAATGTAAACTGTGCGCGCCCCCCCCTTCCCCCAGCTCAATGGGGTGTTAAAACTGAAATCTAAAATGCTTAATTGTCAACATTAACTGCTGAACATACTAAGTGAATGTTTTTGCTAGTATTTTTATCATTTAATATAGTGGTAGAAGTTTGACAGTGCAGGCAGTGAGAGTATCTTGTTGCTGGGGCAGAGAACTAAAGCTCTTCTACACATTAAAATTGCAATGGTATAACCAAATTGAATTTAAACTGATTAAGTTAAACCAAGGCAAACCCATGTATAGACAAAGCATAAGGTCACAAACCTGTTACTATGTCTTTGAGTGGCTTTTACATGTACCATTGTTGGATTGCAGCTCTGACAGTGGAACTTCATAGTAGTTAGGTTGGAGTGCTCTCATGCTGCCTGCTGCTTCTTCCCTTATTGACTTAAATTTTGACCAGTCACTTATCCTGCTAGTGTTCTTTTCCACACCTCATGCACTCTCGGGAGGTTGGTTGATAAAAGAGCACTGACATTTTATTTAAATCCCCTAATCTCTCCATAGCCTTGAAAGAGAATAGTAAAGGTCCAGGTTATTTTCAATGCTTGTCTAAATGGGTTAGGCTCTGTATTAGAGAACTACATACTACCTTCTATCCCTCTTCCTGCACATTTCACTAGGCTAAGGCAGCCTCTTTGGGATGTCTTAAATGTGTGCTTGTTGAAAACTGCAGAGCTGGAACTTGGAGCTCTGTACACATGTTCTGTAAACGTTACTCCCTTGATTCAGCATCCAGGTGTGCGGCACTGTTCAGTAGAGCTGTGCTTCCGTCAGTGATTAAATAGGACTCTGTCCCATTTTCCTCATTTCACAGTACTGTACCACTCATCAGACTGTCCCAAGAGTGGGCGTGTGTAGCTACCACTCAAAGAAGACATAGAAGTTATTTGTCTGTCACTTGAGTTCTTCAACATGGACTCTACGCTTTCACACTCCCTACCCATTGTCTATGAAGTCTTTATTACAGTCACAAACCTGAGAAGGTGGTGGAAGGAACTGAGCTGCCCAGAACACCACACCCACTTTTATAGATTTACCGTCAGAGCATTCAGGAACAGTGAAGGAGAAGGAGGGGATATTAGGACACTTGGGTGACACTGAAATGAGCCATTCGATCATTGAACTGCATCAATAGTGCAACCCAAGAGTGTGAATGTGTAGAGTCCGTTTCAAAGAACTCCAGTTATAGGTGAGCATATCCTATATTTTTTTCTTTGTGGGTTATCTTTTAATAACGTATGGAATACAGCAGTGATTTTATTTCTTAGTCAGTTCAATAGACCTTCTTGCCCCAGAATTTAGTACGTATCACTGCCAAATTCAGTGTGTGTGAGTATGTTTGAGGAGCTTGCTACTGAGTTTATGGCTCTTGATAGGGCCTTCCCCTCTTGAAATCTTTTCTGTGTGATCATACAGTGCAAAGATGGTGTAAAACTTGTCACACTGCAACATTCTGAAGCAACACTTTTACCTAGGTTTGACTTTATAGAAGGCTCAGGACTTGCCTACACTGGAGAGTTGCAGTGCTGATGGTGGGTTTACAGCGCTGCAACTTAGTAACTGTCCACACCTGCAAGGCACATCCAGTGCTGCAACTCCCTGACTGCAGCGCTGGCTGTACACCTGGTCTGCTTGGGGTGTAACGATTGCAGCGCTGGTGATGCAGCGCTGCTCATCAAGTGTGGCCATCAAAAGCGCTGTTATTGGCCTCCAGGGTATTAGGAGGTATCCCAGAATGCCTGCTCACAACAAACTGGAAGAATGGCTGAACTCCGAGCTCCCCCGAGCTGCTTATCTAAAAAACAAACACAGCTCCTGTTTGCTGGAGCGAGCGAGCGGAGGCAGACAAGGGAATTGCTTTGGAAGATTCACAGCTGTTTCCTTGAAGAGAGAAGTCACATGGCAGAGGGAGAGGGGGGAGTCCGTGTTGAGCAGCTGCTTATGTGGTCTGAAGGCTATTTAGGAGTGCATAATTTGCATTTAGTGAATAAGAGAGGGGTAGGGGAAGGGCTCAAAACTTTTAAATTGATTGCAGGTTGGTGATGTGTGTGTTTCAGTCCTTAGAACTTGCAAGGCAGGGAGCTGACAGATCCAAAAATCCACACACTCTCTCTCTCCCCCCTACGTTCCCCCTCACCCCCCTCTTTTGAAAAGCATGTTGCAGCCTCGTGAACGCTGGTATAGCTGCCCACAATGCACCACTCCCAGCAGCACTGCAAATGCTGCAAATGTGGCCACACTGCAGCACTTTCCCTACACAGCTGTACGAAGACAGCTGTAACTCCTAGCGCTGTACAACTGTAAGAGTAGCCATACCCTCGAAGAAACTGGGTTGTGAAGGAGACATCTTAAATAAACACAAGCAACACACAGGAATGGAATCTCATAAAATTTTGTTTAGCTTTGCCCAAGTTTATTTTTATATAACTGATTCCCTTTAATCAGAAACACTTTCTATTTTGCTGCAGTTCAGCAATAAGATCTCAGTTGGTTTTGTTTGTGGAGTTTTAAAGGAGTTCCGTAGTTGTGTTCATTGTACTCTTTTAGAAAAACAAAATTTGCATTTGTTTCAAAAGTATCTTAAAACATTGCGCATATATATGCAGTCTGTCTTGAAATATAAAGCGTTTATACAGGAACTCCTCACTTAACGTTGTAGTTATGTTCCTGAGAAATGCAACTTTAAGCGAAACCATGTTAAGCAAATCCAATTTCCCCATAAGAATTAATGTAAATGAGGGGGTTATGTTCCAGGGAAACTTTTTTGACCGGACAAGACTAATACACACAAACACTCACACACATTAAACAAACAATTTAATACTGGTACACCGTGGTGATTATAATTGTGAAGCTTGGTTGAGGTGGAGGAGTGGGAGGGTGGGATATTTCCCAGGGAATGCCTTACTGCTACATGAACTAGCAATTGACTGAGCCCTCAAGGGTTAACTCTCACAACACTCTACAAGGCAGCAGAAAAGGAGGGAGGGCAGAGAGAGACACACACTGTGTGTGAGAAAAAATGTGCATTTCCCCTTTAAGTAGCTGACCCCAGGCTTAAGTACACTGTCTTGTTAATTAAATCAGCTTGCTGAGACCTGAGAGGGCAGCTATTGCCTAGAACAGTGCTTCTCAAAGTGGTGGACCGGTGGGTGCCAGGCCGTGAGCCATTGGCTGCCAGTCCATGGCAAGTTTCCTCATAAGAATAGGATAATAATATGGCACCTGTCCCAGGCACATGGGGGCGGAGGAAATTGCCGGTCCCCCACATCAGATAGCTTGAGAAGCACTGGCCTAGAAGATCCCTCCCTCCACAGTGTGTCCCCCCTGCTCTATGGAAGATGAGGTAAGCAGGGGGGAGGGGGAGACACCCTCACATTAGCCCCCTTTTTCCCCCCTCCCTCCATACAGCAAGCAAGAGTTTCTGGGAGCAGCTCCAAGGCAGAGGGCAGGAGCAGCACATGGCAGTGGGGGGAGGAAGAGCTGCTGCACAGGGAATTTAGGGGGGTGGGGAGCTGATGGGGGGCTGCTGGTTCACCCTGGTTCCAACCACCCACCAGCTAGCTGCAACAGGCTGCTCTTCCTGCAAGCAGCAGACAAAACAGCTAGCTGCCAAACGACTTAGAATGGAGCTTTCAGAGTAGCAGCCGTATTAGTCTGTATCCGCAAAAAGTACAGGAGTACATGTGGCACCTTAGAGACTAACAAATTTATTTGAGCATAAACTTTCATGGGCCAATGAAGTGGGCTGTAGCCCACGAAAGCTTATGCTCAAATAAATTTTAGTTTTTTAGAAGGGAGCATTTCGCAACTTTAAATGAGCATGTTCCCTAATTGATCAGCAACTTAACATCAAAACAGTGTTAACCGGGAGGACTTTAAGTGAGGAGTTTCTCTACTTTAGGTTGGCCTTGTGATACAGAAATACCAGGAGATAAAAATTGGGAATAGCTCTGTTAATTTGTAGGCTTGTTCTTTATTAAGACCTGGATTCAGCAAAGCACTTAAACATGTACTTAAGTGCTTTTCTGAATTGGTGCCATATTGCTCTCAAAAGTAGTTGGAATTTACTCCGTTTTAAACATCTTGCTGCTTAATCATGAATCATATTGCAGTATGATACTAATCTGCCTCTTCTAAGACCACCTTTTAGGGTTTTAACTTTGGAGAATAATTGTTCTGGGTTAAAATCTGTTATAAAGTTAATACTTAATTCTGCAAAAATGCTTACACTGAAATATTGATCCATTATCTGGAAATTTTCCGTATTTCAGGGATTAATTTATTGTGAGGATATCATCCATTTTAGATAACTTCAGTAACATTTTTCTCCTGAAATTTCAAAACCGTTTACAAATTCTGAAGCCCTTTGAACTCCACCCTGAAGTGCTGTATGTAAATACTTATACCTGTTTTACAAATGCTTACTAAACTTAAGTGCAGAAAGGATATAAACTGGGAATAAAACCGAGGATAGTAATGTATTGGGTGTACGATAAATAGCTGAACAGGCAGTCCTGTCTCTTATTTTACTAGATAGTGTTTAAAGCAGGGGTGACCAACCTGAGCCTGAGAAGGAGCCAGAATTTACCAATGTACATTGCCAAAGACCCACAGTAATACGTCAGCAGCCCCCCATCAGCACCTCCCACCCACGAGTAGCTCCGCCAATCAACGCCTCCCCCTCCCTCCTCGCACTTCCCATGGCATGCAGAAAGCTTGGGGGGAGGGAGAGGAGCAAGGGCATAGCAAGCTCAGGGGAGGGGGTGGAGTGGTGGGAGGGTCTGTGGTAGAGCCAGGGGTTGAGCAGTGAGCACCCCCCAGGCACATTGGAAAGTTGGCACCTGTAGCTCCAGCCCTGGAGTCGGTGCCTATACAAAGAGCTGCATATTAACTTTTGAAGAGCCGCATGTGGCTCCGGAGCCACAGGTTGGCCACCCCTGGTTTAAAGCAATTTAAGGTGTACCGTTTGTAAACTGTAATACTTGTGTTCTCTGACACTGGAGTCCCATATGCAGAACTGTAGCCTGAGCACTATTTATTGGCCATCTTCTAAACTTCTGGACAATGAGAGTTTATTGTAAATCTTGATGCACTTGGCTGCAGCAGTCTTGAAAAGTGCTCTCTCTGTTGGGATGTAAACTTTCCATTATACTTGTTTCAGTCTCAGATAATGATGTTTGACTTTTGTATTTTCTCCTCAGGCTGGGTGGGGAACGTCGGACAAGGAGAGAATCACGCCATGAAAGCGACGCCGAGGATGAAGATGTTAAAAAGGTAACAATTAAGAGAGTGGGCATTTGGCACAGAAGTGCATAGATGGAACACCAACTGATTGTTTTGTTGTTCTTGTAGCCGGCGTTGCAATCTTCTGTTGTTGCTACCTCCAAAGAGCGAACACGTCGAGACCTAATTCAGGATCAAACTATGGATGAGAAGGGAAAACAAAGGTACTTATACATCTATTTTCCTTATGCTTATGTGGCACCTTCACATGTTCTGTCTCCTAACATGGAACGTGGTATATATTTTTTTTAAATTTCATATGGTTACTGAAGGCAATATTTATACATGATGACTTTGAAGGGCTACCTTGAGAGTAAACGTAGCCTAAATACACTTCTTAGAATGGATTGCATGATAGAGAATGCTTCGTCCTCAGATCTCACATGCTTCCCCCCCACCCCCCTCCTTCAAAGACTTCAGGACTCTGCTTCTGTTCTCTTTCTCCTTTCTGCCTGGCTTTTGCTGTGCAGGGTGAGCCCTGTGGCCCCATGCTAAGAGGAGTAGTTGCTTCTGGTACCCTACCTTCTCAGGTAGATGCCCAAAATGATTGAGGGGGAGGAATTTCCGGAGGGGGGGGAGGCAGTATCACTTTTAGGAACTATGCCCCTCCCCTTTAAGGAAGGGACAAGGGAGAAAATCCTAAAGGCCGGGAAAAGAGGTATTGGGTGGGGAAGAAGAATATTCAGAAAAAGGCAGTAATGGGAGGCATGGAGGAGTGAGTTTATGGATAGGGGAAGGAAGGAAATGTATTTTCTTTAAATAAGTCTTTTATAATTGTCAAGCACATTATGCAGTTGGACAAGATCACAGCTAGCCTGATGCCAGTGAACTTTTATTCCCAGCCTCTACAGTCAAGTGAGAGAGTCAGCCCCTACCACTGACTTTGTGACACTCATATAAGGTTTTGTGCAAACACATAGTGATAGGTGGTCCCTTCCCCAACTCATAGATAAAGGATGGCTGGGGAAATGGAGGCACAGAGAAGTGAAATGACCTTAAGTTCACACAATAGTCCAGTGACAGAACCCAGACTCTTCCAGTACATGTATCCCCCTACTAGCCCAAACAGTTCGTTCAGCTTTGGTCTTTTTGCTATTCCCTGCACTTGGAACAGTCTTTTGCTTTTAATTCTTTATGTGCCCTTTTCTAAATCCTTCCTTAAAATCCACTTTTTCCATGTATGTATTTTACAATGAATTCTTCAGTAGTTATTTTTCCACACTGTTGTCTGAACTGTTGTCTGTTAGCGTGAGATCTTCTGGGCTTAGATCATGTCTTAATCTATTTGGTAAAGCAAAGTGTACACGTATATCAAAGTATACATTATTAATTATAATCTATACTGTTGGCACAGCCCATACCTCTTCTTGTGACCTTAGAATGTTAGTGACCATTTAGAAATAGGTGTCACAAATCTACAATAATTTCCCTCAGTGTTTATGCAAGCAAAACCCTTATGTTTTAAACTGAATCTCAAAAACTGTTTTGTCTTTTATTCAGGAATCGACGTATATTTGGCTTGTTGATGGGCACTCTTCAGAAATTTAAACAAGAGTCCACAGTTGCTACTGAAAGGGTACTTGTTTCTCTTAATATTATATGCTGTAACCTGACACACTAAAGCAAGTGAGGCAAAATTAAGCAGTTACTGCTTCAATGCACGGAGTGAAAAATTCCTATGATACATGCACTGCTTATAGTGAGACGTCCCGACCCCAGGGGCCCAAGAGTTTAAGAAGCTTTTAAAGTTGCTTTGAACTGAAAAGCTATAAAAACGAGGTAGGGGCACTTTCTTTTAGGATTTAAAAGTGCTGCAAAACTGAGCTTTGTCCCCAGTTGTCATGACACAAGTGATAAATTGTATATGCTCATAGGAAATTTTAAGAAAGCATCATGTTCTAAAACACTTGCAGAGCAGGAAAAGCATAACATTTTTCTCTTGGTACTGAGTACGTGATGTAATTTCAAAGTGAATGGCACTTGTAGCCAACTAAAAGGTTGGCTGTGATATCTAACGAGTCAAACAAGTGGTTTATTACAGTGAACAATACAAAACAAAACAGTTGTTAAAGATAATCACTAACTTAAGATGTAGTGATTCTATTTCTGTGTTCTGGTTTTGTAAACCATAGGCAACTGTGCCAAAAGTGCATAAGAACGTAATTGTGCTATGCCACTTATGTGCACAAGTCAGTGATTTTTTCCATAACATGTATTGTAAGCCTTCCCATTTTCAGTAAATAGATGTGTGAGTCTCCTGTGGTATTGATAAAGCTATTGTTAGTATAGCTGTAACTTATCACTAGATAACCATTTAAACTAGAAAAGCATTTTTGGTGGTTGGTCAGCCTGATCCCAAATGGATGACAAGATTTAAAGAAAAAAAAAAGAATAATTGCTTAGATAAAATTAACTATTTAACAATTATTGATAAGTTGCAGCTCTGAGTTCTTTCCTATTGAGACAACTGTTTGGTCTTAAACTGATATCAGAATTTTTCTACAGGTTGCTAGCTAGCGTCTGAATTCTATCTTGACTTGTGCTTAAAGGAAGAATGTATGTATTTTACTCCATAATGTAACTGCATGTAACATTTATGTTTGCATAACTCTTATACTTACAAAACTGATAAAGAGTACGGACCTCTTCAACACTAGAAGGAAATGCTGAGTCGATACTTTATTTACCTTCAGCAAAAGAGACGTCAAGAAATTGAACAAAAGCTTGAAGTGCAGGCAGAGGAGGAGAGAAAGCAGGTTGAAAATGAGAGGCGAGAATTGTTTGAAGAAAGGCGCGCTAAACAGACAGAACTGCGTCTATTGGAACAAAAGGTTGAACTTGCTCAACTGGTGAGTATTCTGTCTTTTACTCTCGATACTTCTCTTATGTAAATGTACTCTTGTGTATCTTATACTTTTTCCTTTGTTTCTCAGCAAGAAGAATGGAATGAACATAATGCCAAAATAATTAAATATATAAGAACCAGGACACGGCCCCATCTCTTCTACATACCAGGCAGGATGTGTCCCGCTACGCAAAAGCTAATAGATGATTCGCAAAAAAAAATGAATGGTAGGTGGTATGTATGGAAAAGGAGTATGAGCATACTCCCCTCCCTCAAGCAAGATATGTATTTTCTTTAATTTTATGAATTTCAATATCTTAATTCCATTACTAGAGCAAATTTTACATTTCTAAACAGTGTTTGGTGGAGAAGTGGGGTGAGATTCTGTCACTTAATGCCTTTTTTTAAAGAAGTCATTATCTAGTGCAAAATCAGTTGAGAAGTAGTATATGCATATAGTCTTTTTAAGGTGTGTGAGTTGTATTCTTTGCTTCATGTTATTGCCCATAGCCATGTCTCACCTGTAAATGCTAATGAGGCAAGAAGGTAAGGAGGCACTTTCCATGGAGCGAGCATGTGTGAAAATGTAAGTGTTACCAAGGAGTCAGCAACTTGTGTGTTCTGAGAAACTGAACAAATTAGCTCATTTATGATAACTTAAACAGTTTTTTAAAAATTATTGATCTTAAAATATATATAATATGCGCACCCTTTTCCTCAGAATAACTATCTAAGTTTCTTTCAGGGAACAATTTAAAGTAGATCAGTATGTGTGCTACTGAGCATATTATGGGTTTTTTTTAAAGGGTATACTTCAGTTGAGAATTTATCAATTGTAGTATTTTTCCTGGAATCTTCCTAAACATGAGATCTCCCTCCCTCAAAGCCTTTTTTCTATATTGGGATTTATATCATTCTGACTGACCTTCCTAGCTGAAAGGAATGTAGTCAAGTTAAATTCTAGTTTAAAACTAGTTCATGTGTACAAATACCTTATTAATAAAATTGATCTTTTTAAAAATCTAATTTACTTTATGCCATTTAGGCTCTTACTACTTTCATTTCATCGAGCTTAGACAATGGAACCTAGTAAGTGCCAATAGTATGAGTACCAAAGTGAAAATGCTCTGGTGTTAGTCTTGTAAACCAGTCCAAACTTGACAAGACCCAACTACAAGTATTAGGGTTGAGCTGAAAACAGCCTGACATTCCTGGGCTTAAGGATTACCTCCTCTTGCTCATTGGAGCGGCATGGTAGCAGTTGCATACCCCTTTCCTTCCGGCTGCCCCTTCACCTCGCTGCACTGTGTGCACTGCAGAATGAGTATGTTGATGAGTTGCAGTGCCTCTCCATAGCGCACACAGTGCAGTGAGGAGGCCGGCCGGAGCTGGCCCCAAAGATGGATGTCAGCACTGAGCACAGGTTCAGAACAGCGACCCAGGGAGAAGTGGACACCCTTCATTTGCAGGGCACTGGGTTGAGGTGGCCTGAGGGTTTGGTGGTAATTAGCCTTGGTGGCTCCATGGAGGAAACAAAGTAAAGAAAATGGAGTCCAGGTCATTGCTAGACCCTTACAAACACTTTTATTCTAGTCAGATTGCATCAGGTATGAAAACAACTCAACATGCTCAGGTTGGCTTTGGATTGGCAATGGTCTAATTTGGTTTGGATCAGACTTTAAAATTAGGCCCAAGGAATCCTATATTCTGACATTTGATTTAAACATTAATAGCTTTAAAAACTAACATTCTTCATTGGAATTCTAGAAATGTTGAACATCTGTTGACCAATTTTTTTGGATAGCTTTTCATAAAACGTAAAATTTGGGCTTAAATTCACCTACCTCTGTCCCCTTTTACTTTCTCGGTAAACTGTTGCCATCTTTTGGATTACACTTGAATAGCACAATACTTCGGAAAGATAACAGGAACATAGTATTTTACAATTCATAAACACATATTTGGGAATAAGTAATATTTCGGTCTTAACGTTGACAAGTTATTCTGAAATGTATACTTTCATGTTTGCCTCTTGTTCTCCAGCAATATTCGAAAATAGACGCAATGAGTTTGCAGAACAAATTAACAAAATGGAGGCCAGGCCCAGAAGACAGTCTGTAAAGGAAAAAGAACAGCAGGAGGTGCACAATGAAGAAAAGAAAGAAGAACAGAACAAGGAGCAGGAAGAGGGTAAGGTGGCTCAGCAGGTGGAAGAGATGGAGACAGGTAACCAGAACAATGATGTAGAAATGGAGGAGGTAGGGGAGGAAAAGGTGAAAATAGGGGCAGGTCATAGTGATGCAGAGAAAGAACAGGAGGAGGAGGAGCAGAAACATGAAATGGAGGATAAGGTAGAAGAGAGGGCTGAGGTGAAGGAGAATGACAGGCAGCAGGATAGTCAGCATGAAGAGGTCTTGGTTGTAAGAGAGGAAGGTGAGAGTTCTCAGCCAGTGGATAACGAGCAGGATATAGTGGAGATGAATGAGGCTGATAGTGTAGAACCATTAGAAAGTGAAAATAGCAAGGAAGTGGAACCAGAAGCTGAGTGTGATGCTCAGCCAGCAAAAGAGCTTAACACTGATTCTCCTGAAAAGGAGAAAGCTAACAAACCAGAAATTGAAGCTGAACCTGAAGAGAAACAGGAAAAGGAGCCTGAAGCCCAGCCAGAGCCTGAGGCAGAGATACAGCCCCAGCCAGAGTCTGTGCCATTGCCACAGCCTCCGCCATTGTCTCGGTCCATTCAAGATCAAGAGCCTCAGGCAGACCAGGAGGAAGTCGCTGTGGTGTCTGTAAAGCTGGGTGAGTTGCAGTCGGATCAGATCCAGGCAACAAGTGTAGAAATTAAGAGTAAAACTAGGAGTAGAAGCAGGGGTAGGACAAGGAACAAGACTAGCAAGAGTCGGAGTCGTAGCAGCAGCACTAGTACTAGTAGTACTAGCTCAACCAGCAGTAGTAGTGGCAGCAGTTCCAGCAGTGGCAGCAGCAGTAGTCGGAGTAGTTCCAGCAGCAGCAGTAGCACTAGTGGAAGTAGTAGCAGAGACAGTAGCAGCAGTAGCTCTAGCAGCAGCGAGAGCAGAAGTCGAAGCAGAGGACGGGGTCATAATAGGGATAGAAAGCGCAGGAGGAGCTTGGATAGGAAGCGAAGGGATGCTTCAGGACTAGACAGAAGTCACAAGTCTTCAAAAGGTAGTAGCAGAGATACAAAAGGATCAAAGGATAAAAGTTCACGGTCTGACAGAAAGAGGTCTGTGTCAGAAAATAGTCGGTCAGGCAAAAGAACTTCACGGAGTGAAAGAGACCGTAAATCAGACAGGAAAGACAAAAGGCGTTAACAGAAGAGACTAAACTTCCTTAGCCTAATCTTTGCAGCAGAAGATTACTTGATGAGTAAAAGGATTCCTTATGAGGAGGAGGAGAAGGCTGCCTTAACAAATGCATGCTGTAAAAAGTCTTTTGGAAAAATGCAGACTGTTTACCAGGCATCTTGTAGTTTTTACATAATTTTGTAAAAGGTTACTTATCAAAATTATGTCAAGTTCCAGAAAACTGTACAAATAAAAGAATTAACCCCCCTTTGCATCTTTTTTAAATATCCTGTACTCATTAAGAATCTCTGTACATTTTAATAGGTAGATCTTTAAATTGGTGTGATCCCTTCTACTTCTGTATCATACATTTTTTTTGTAGAAATAAATGTGCATTTTAAATAAATGGTTTGAGATGTCCTGTTGACACTTAACTTTCCCCTTTCAATCTACATATTTTAGGAGCTTTTATAACATAGAATGGTAATTATGTTAGGTAACAATCTTCTCTCTTCCATCCCTGGTAAGAATTGGAATTTAGAGTCCCACTAAACACAGCCTCAACTTCCCAAAGCAGGAGAGAGAGGGGAAGTGAACAATTGTTTTCATTTCTTTACTTTCTTCCCCCCCCCTAACCAATCTAGCTTGATTTATTTTCTCGTTTTACAAATCTCTCTCCAACCCACATATGAGCAGTAGTTAAATAAAAATGCTAACATAGATCAAGACAGAGTCAGAGAATCTGGAATGCTACTCTGTCCCCTGCAGGTGCTCAGGTTATGTTTACAACTGTGTTCTGAAAACAAATGTTTAGTGATGCTCTCTGCTGGCTATTGGTGGAAAAGGCCAAGACTTCTGTTCATTTTTAACTAGGATCTTGTATTTGTTTGCCACTGATTAAACTTTGATCCTATGTGCCACTGTGACTATTACGTTGGAGTTATCTGGGACTAATACCAATGTTGTTGTATTGAAGGATACTTTTTGAATGTATTTGATAGGGAAGTGTATAAATTCCAAATAAAGCAGGATGGTGTATCAAGGTGACTTTGTTTTTATAAATTTGTATGAAACAATGACATACCTGTTGGCCTGTTCTGTACATGTGCAAATAAATGTGGCTAATTAGACTACTGAATGAATGCTTAAGACTGTTTGTTTCTGTGCATATTAATCTGTAAAGGCTAACATTGAGTACTGATCACCATACTAAGTATATTGTTTGTGTATTCCAGGTGATCAGACTAGATTATTATGATGGTCCATTCTGGCCTTAAAATTATGACTAGAAAAATCCTCTTTTAGGGAAATCTGAGGTACATGACATTCATGATCAGTCTGTGAAAGACTGCTGCCAAGATATACAAACAATCTGACAGAAATAAAGGTTTTATTTAAACAAAAAGTGGTATTTACATGGTGTGGGCATTCATGGATTTTAAAGTTAGAAGAGACCATTGTGATCAGCTAGTCTGATCTGCATAACGTAGGCCATAAGACTTCCCTGAAGTAATTTCTGTGAAGAATCTACTACGACCCTGTGTAAACTGTGCCACTGGAGAATTACTCTGTTCAAAAGTTGTGCCTTATTGGGTCTGGCAAATCAAAGCAAGGCTTGGCAGACAGGAAAGCTGAAAACAAGTCTCTCGGACCTGACTTCTCTCTAAACTTTGCCAAGTTTTAATTCAGCAATTAGAGGAATGAAGTTGAGTCTTTCTTCATTGCCATGTCAGATAAACAGACTCAGGATGTCATTTATTACCTAGAGAATGTACATACCAGTACATTTTCTATTTCCATCAAAGTAGATCTAGCTGCTACTTGCTTACATTCCTGTTCTCTAAAAAGTAAACAATGCTTGCCATGCAGTTTACTCCATACGTAGTGTCATCATGTTGGATATTTCACCAGGGCAATAATGCTGTGACTAATAGGCTGCGTCTACACTAGGGAGCTTACCGCGGCACAGCTGTGCCAGTGCAGCTCTGCCACTGTAAGATCTCATGTAGCCACTCTATGCCAACAGGAGAAAGCTCTCCTGTCAACGTAATTGAACTACTCCCAATGACCCGTGGTAGCTATGTTGGTAGGAGAGCTACTGGCCATAGTGCTGTGCAGACTACCACTTATGCTGGCAAAACTTACATCACCCAAAGGGGTGTTTTTTCACATCCCTGAGTGATAACTGTTTTGCCAACAATTGCTAGTGTAGACATGGCCTAAGATTAATAGACTAGGTGACAAGAAGGGTTGTTTTTTCTGTATTTTAACAAAGTAAAGCCCCACAACCACCTCAGTATACAATTTTCCACTGGCCCTTCATATTGATCAGCACCCATTAATCAAATAACAGGAAATATAAACTTAACTAAACTTTTTTTTTAAATCGGGTCTAATGCCCTTTGTCTTCTAATCTGATATTTCACAGTAGCTGAGTCCTGGTGCTAAAACCAAAAGTCTGCAGGATGATTGTTCATGAATGATGTATAGAGCTGCATAGATGAAATGTAGCAAATGTGCACTAATGTCACATCACTCAGAAAAATCCCTGTTATTTACATAGGCTCGTCCTTGCCATTAACTCTTAAAACTGCTCATCTTTAAAGGAGATTGGAAGTAAATGTTTACAAAATAAAAACCATTGAACTGTAGAAAACCAGCAGAGCAAAATTCCATTCTCAGACTAACAGATTTTCAACTGGCCATCAAGTGATTTCTACACATGTAAAGAGGAAAAAGGATGGTGTTGGGGTTAGAATTCAGAGATCTGGGCTCAGTGCTTGGTTCTACCACAACTGTAATGTGTGACTGTGGGCAGATTACTTGGGGCATGTTTACACTGCAGCGTAAGCCTGGGCTCATACTCAGGCTTGAATCCAAACCTCTCTTCTGTCTACACATATTTCTCAGGCTCAGACCTAGGCTCCTACTACCCTGCAGGAGTGGAGGGTTCAAACTTGAATCTAGCCAGGACCCAGAGTTAGAGCCCTATTGTTTTGCAGTGTAGATGCAGTCCCCCAGACTTGGATCCTGGGAGTCCACCGAAAGTATTCCACAATCCCGTGGGCCAGCTTCCTTTGTGCTCTCTATCCCAAGAATCACAAGTTGACTCAAGGGACACAGAACCAATCTTGTTGTAGTGCAGCAACTCGGTGAGTCAGTGTTTAACCTTTCCATTGTCTTCTGACCACCAAGCTGCAAGCACGCTATTACAAAGCTTTCTGTGTTTCCAATGGAGACTGAGCAGAAGTCCTTCGCAGAGCATACTGCTTCATGGTCACGGGAGCACAGCCAGATTTTGGTAAACTCTCTGGTGCAAGCCAGCAAAACAGTGGGCTTTAGTAAGAGTACCAGGAATGATCATGCATGCCAACAAATAATGAAGAAACTGGCAGTGTTGGAAATTTACCGGACTAATGACCAGTGCAGGGACCAAATTACATTTCTCAAGAATGAGTACCAGAAAACCAGGGACCAGAACCACATTTTGGGCAACTTGTTGACATCATGCCTGTTTTATGAAGAGTTTGACTGGGTGCTGAATACTGTGCCGAACACAGAGCTAGCTGTGGTGCATGATGATCCCTGGTCAATCAAGATGGTGACCAGCTGTCCCCAGAGTCTGGTATGGGAACTGATCGGAGCCAGCAGAAGGTGCCAAGTGAAGACAGTGCAGGAGCTCTATTTCTGAAACCGGTCCCAGAGGAGGCTTCACTGTAGGAGCTGCAGCAGCACATCCTGGGGCCTTTCTTGGAGGAGCCTTTTGATGCCCCCCCTTGAGGAACAGCCCACTACAGAGCCTGCAAGAGACCCAGAAAGGACAGAAAGTGCCCCAGAGCCTGGTAAGTTTCTGGCTCCATTTTAACGTTTATTAACATAGGCGTGGAAGGGATTTCCATTCTATGAACCAATGCAAAAGTTATTAAAAGCCCCATCTAGTTGTGTGTAGCCACTAATGGTGAGTTGTATGCCAGCAGCTTGGCTCCCTCCCTCTTTCCTCCCCCATACATGGAGTTCAAAATGGCAACCTAGAAATGTAAACAGTAAAAACTCATAGAAAGTGAATTTTTACTAGAAAGGCGCAGATTTTTGCTCGTGCATTCTTGTTTCTTACAAATAATAACCTTGCATTGCCATGCCTGTAAGTACACTGCTATGTAACCGCTCAATAGTGTAATGAACCTCCTGGAAACAGTGAACTGTGGCGGGGAGGGGAAAATGTGTTCCATTT
The DNA here is from genome assembly GCF_025201925.1 of Gopherus flavomarginatus. Taxonomy (NCBI): domain Eukaryota; kingdom Metazoa; phylum Chordata; order Testudines; family Testudinidae; genus Gopherus; species Gopherus flavomarginatus. The sequence goes on from NC_066621.1 coordinate 116,081,049, forward strand.
GCAAATCTAGTACATTTCATTTAAATGTAGTCCATATGTGACAAAATAATTTTTCCCAAATTTGACTAGGGTTTGAAATTTTGTCCAGGTGAGTGCTATGGAGTGGGGGAGGTTAGGAGAATGGCTGTGATGTGTTTGCATGCAGTCATAATAGGCTAATCCATGTGGAAACTCATGCAGCATCTTGTTAATTCCCTCATGAATTTTGATCCAATCCCATGTGCTGCTAGCTGCAAACTTTTCCTGAAGCAGGAACTCCAGATAGGTAGTCACATGTCGGGGAAGGTCGTAATTTCCAGGGCTACCTGGGTAGCTGACCAGTCCACTGCACTCCTAGATGTGTTTGTCAGTCACTGTATATTAGAATACTTTGGTTGCATAAACCGCAGGTTACCCACCGGCAGCTTGGAATAACACCTCCCTTTCCCAATCAGAGACCAAAAGAAGTGTTATGTCCTCTGAAATATGGAAGGCCTGCAATGATAGAAAAAGCTTTTTGTAGCATGTCCACTGACATTCAACAACCATTCTGCACCTGCTGAGAATTTAATTAAACCATCTTTTGCCAGAGACTCTAAAATGAGGGTATAGATTCATAAGGCAAGACAAAGAGGGTACAGAGTGTTTCCCAGAATAATTGTGGGGACAGAAATTCCATGTATGACAATATCATTTGGTGGGAATAGTGACCCAGCCTGTCCATGAATGTAGATTTCCAATTGGCAAAAAATCCAGACATCATGAACTTTTCCTGTGCACACTTTTCCCACACTGACATTCATAAATCGACCTCTATGTCTGCGAGCCTGCATAACAATGGAGTAGTAGCCTTTGTGGTTTATGAACTCATGCTCCTTGACAAGGGCAAACCATAGGGGCCATGGGTCAGATCAGTGTCCATGGTGCAGTTTGGAAACCCCATTCTCTCAAAGCCAGCAATTACTTCAGCAATATTGTTTATGCTCACCACCTTGGGATAAACCACATGCCTGATTGGCTCAGAAACTTCACCACCACTTTATCCATAGTCAACTTTACAGCACCAGACTGGTTTGCAACGGATCTGTAGCAGTCTGGGGTATAGCAACCCACTTCTGTACTGGTGAGGCTGTCTTCATGCAAATGTCTTTATGATGGAGGGTTGGGACAAGTGCTCACAAAGCTCCAGCAATGCAGCTTTCCTCATGCAAAAGTTCTGAACTCACTGCTGGTCATCTCAGGTCTGCATGATGATGTGATCCCACCTGTCTGTGCTTGGGCCCTGCTCCAAAAGCACTAGTCCACAAGAGAGCATCAGAGGGCATACCAAGTGTCATGAAGAGCATCAGCCAGTTCGAGTCTGCCCTGTCTGTGTCCTTGTCCTCCTGCTCCATCATAAGCTCTGTCAGGTGCCTTTGGTGGGTGAGAAAATGCTGCCGAAATATCCACCAGCATCTCACAGAAGCTCTGCCTCTCTCAACACAGGAGTGAAAACACAAGCAAGAGAAATTCTTCAAAAGGTGCCTCTTCCATATTGCTGGCTCTGGTAGCTGCAGGTGCATAGACCAAAATGACTGCTCGTCAGGATGTGTTGGTGGGCTGTTCAAACTTTCTGTGACATGTGGGATGGACAGTCCAGTTTTCCCCACAGGGCACTATAGTCAAAGGGTTAGAATGGACATGTTTTGGGAGGTTTCTTGGGAGTCTGGGATATGGTTCTTTTGACTTGGGTCTGCAGTATGGTTACCAGAGCCCTAGGTTCAAGCCTGGGTAAGAAAAGCCTTAACCTAGGGTTAACAATCAGTGTAGATGCTCAAGCCCTAGGTTCTCTAACCCAGAGGCAGCTGATTCAAGTGTCACTAACCCTGGGCTTACACTGCAGTGTAGACGTACCACTAATTTCTATTCCCCATCTATAAAATTAGGATAAAACTTCTCTACCTCACAGAATTGTTTTAAGGATAAATTCATTAGTGTTACGAGGTGTTCAAAGATTATAGTAATAGGCTGTATAACTGCCTAAATACAATACTGGACCACAGGTCTACTGTGTGAATCTGAAAGCACAATTTTGCTCATAATTTACAGAGACTTGAGAGGTTTTTTCCCCCTAATTTTACATGAAAACCTTATTTTCCCACAGGCTTTCTTCAAGCAATGTCACAATTTTATGTCAGGCTTCAGAGGCTTGTGATATGCATTTACAGCTAAATCGTGTAATCTCAGGATTTCAAGATCATTTTTAATTCAGAAATCCTAGAATTTACTATAGCTAATTCTAGAATGTCAGGAAACATGCTGTTGACTATTTTATTTCCATTATGCCTATTAATGGGGAATCAGTAGTCTACAGTTGGCACCCTGCCTGAGAAGGTGCACTTTAAACTGAATGATGAATCATTGTACTATCTGTTTGCTTTATGCATTGTACTGGGATTATCACCTTCTATAACTGTGATTGATGACTCCATGTACTTTGTAATGCAAAAATAATTGAAGTAAAATGAGTGAAAGTTAATAACCAGCAATTTCTTGTCCATTGTCAGGTTGTGCTGGTAGTTTGGCAAATAATTATGCTTAATTAAAATTCTTTTTCTCTAATTTTATTTCTGATCTTATATTTAAATATTAGTTGTTTAATACCTGATAATCTTTAAATTCTTCAACATAAATGCTTAATGCCACTAGCATAACCCAGGGGTTTGAGGAAGAGCTCTGTGTGGCTTGAAAGCTTGTCTCTCTCACCAACAGAAGTTGTTCCAATAAGAGATATTACCTCACCCACCCTGCCTCGCTAATATTCTGGGACCGATATAGATACAACAACATTGTCCACCACATAATGAGCAGTTACAAAAAATAACAAAATTCAGTAACTTTTTTGTTTTCTATATAATGTATTTAATATTATGTGCAGCTAATAACACTCAAAATGTCAACCTATGTACAAGAAATCTTTATTGTCTAGCATCTTGTTAAAAATAAGCCCTAAGTATATATATTTCTGTATGTCACATGTAAGAAAGATGCACAAATCTTATAAATAAATCTTGAGATTTGTGAGCATGTGTCTTAAGTTTGCATATTGAACATTCTTATAAATAGGTCAATCAATCTACATTGTCTATGTTTAATATTCCTGTATCTTTGCATGTACACTAACACAGTTCATGCTTAATTACTGCAAGAATGTATCTGGTCTTTAACTTGCAAAGTGGAAGTAAAATATACAGCACATTTTATATCTGCTAAAAGTTTTCAACTTAGTCCTTTGGAAGCCTGTTATGATAAACTCCATTAACTATTACCTTTGAGCTCAGTTCAAAGATAACTAAGAATTATGTCTTCATAAAGACTACAGGTCAGGGACTTAAAGTTATAAACAGGAAATGAGAATAATTAATCTGCATTTGATACATTATTGAAATCACACAGCAAAAAATAATCCATACAGAAGGAGTATCAGGGTGCTTCCAAACAACCTTTAACAGCTTCAAATCTAAAAAGTGGATAATAGGATTATAAACTGTACAAGAAGAATAGTCTTGCCATGGATGTCTGTGGTCGGGACATTCTTGTTCCACACAGAAGGCTTGAAAATTATGCACCTGGTCTTTTTTTTAAACAATAGTTACTGTAAGATCCCATATATATCACCTAGTCTCACAAAAAAAGCCCATGTCTTATCTCTGGAGACCCACTAGATATTTTTGCAGTCTATCAAATTCCACAGTAAACGCCAAACAGAAAACTTTGGAAAACTGTAGACAGCATAATTTGAATAGCCATGTTTAGTTAAACCCTTTTAACCCATCTATTAGAAGATTCACATGCTCACTCTGGACACAATAGCTTCCTATTGGTATGAAGCATAAATCAACCATTTTCAGATAAAGTTTAACAAATTTTTGAAGTAACATGGTCTAGAGATCTAAGCTTAGATCTCACTATTTGGCTTCTTGAGCTAACTTTAGGCTAAGGTGCTTGGTTTTACCATTTTTAAGCATAGCAATTGTATGTTGTACTTGGAAATAAAACTCCAGTTTTCACAGGCCAGTCATTAGTTTCTACCCTCTGGTCCATGCTAGGACTTAGACATACCACAGAATAGAGGAAGGGAAAGTGGATAGTTCGAGAGTCCCACTGTTATCCAGATTTAGATTTCTTTGAGACAGATATTCTGTCTTTTGCACTTGGACCTAGGCATTTTGATCCACAAGACAAATAATAATAATTAAAGTCAGGAATATTTCTTCTTGATTTTTTTAAATTGAGATGCTTTATATGCCGTCCCCCATCTCCTAAATGGCAGAGAGAAACTGTTACAGTAGGGAGCGGAGAGAATTTAGTGAAGGGGAGGGGATCAGCTGAGAATAAAGCCTCAGATTTTGAGTTTCCTGTTGTAAACTGATATGTTCTGAGGTCTCTTCCTTGGACCTGTTGTGTTGCCTTTGAGGAGTGAGAACAAAAACTGGCTGCAGTTTTCTCCTCCTGTCACTATAGTCTTCATCTGCCTGTCGTAGATCTAGGCCTGGTCTACACTACGAGGTTAGGTTGAATTTAGCTGCATTAGGTCAATTTTATAATTAATGCGTCTACACAATCAACCCCGTTCTGCCGACCTAAAGGGCTCTTAAAATCAACTGCTGTACTCCTCCCCAATGAGGGGAGTAGTGCTAAAATTGACCTTCCTGGGTCGAATTTGGGATAGTATAGATGCAGCACTGTGCAATTTGGTGGTATTAGCCTCTGGAAGCTATCGCAGAGTGCTCCAATGTGACCGCTCCGAACAGCACTTTCAACTCTGATACACTAGCCAGCTACACAAGAAAAGCACTGAGAACTTTTGAATTTCATTTCCTGTTTGGTCAGCGTGGCGACCTCGTCAGAACAGGTGACCATGCTGTCCCCAAATCGCAAATGAGCTCCAGCATGGAGTGAACGGGAAACACTGGATCTGATTGCTGTATGGGGAGAAGAATCTGTGCAGGCAGAACTCCGATCCAGCAGAAGAAATGCTGATATATATGCCAAAATCACACAGGGCATGGTGGAGAGAGGCTACACCAGGGATGCACAGCAGTGCTGCATGGAAGTCAAGGCGCTCAGGCAAACCTATCAAAAGACAAAGGAGGCAAATGGTCACTCTAGGTCAGAGCCCCAGACATGCCGCTTCTATGATCAGCTGCATGGCATTCTAGGGGGGGACCCTACCAATACCCCAACACTTTCCGTGGACACCTGCAAGGTGGCAGCCTCACGCAACACAGATGAGGATTTTGTGGATAAGGAAGAGGAGGAAGAGGAGGAGAATGCACAGTAGGCAAGCGGAGAATCCATTCTCCCCGGCAGCCAGGACCTTCTCCTTACCCTGGAGCCAATACCCTCCCAGGACCTATTGTTCCTGGACCCTGAAGGCGGAGTAGGCACCTCTGGTGAGTGCATATTTGTAATGATACTATAGGGGTTAAAAGCAATTGTGTTTAATGTTTGATTTGCCCTGAAGAATTGGGATGCATTCACGGCCAGTACAGCTAATGGAAAAGTTTGTTAACACTGCTCTACAGCCAAAATGCTTCTGAAATAAATGTAGTCCAACTTTACTAATTCTGGGTCACTGAGAACGAAAATGATGCTTAAAATTGTTGATGGGCTCTAGTTTTCAAGATATGCTATTGGGTCAGTATATATGACCCTTGACTTGGGAATGGCGGAAGATAAATGAGTTATAAAGGGAAGGGATCTCAATTTAAACCAGAAATGACTAAAATACATCTTTGGCTGGATCTATGAATAAATCTGACTGGGTTTGGACAGTACTTGCTTTTGAGGCAAAACAATGAATGATGCAATCTGAAGCTGGTATTGCATCATACATGATATGAATTGCATCATGTTATTCCTAGAAGTCATGGATGATGCAATCATAACGAAGCTTACATCACTCTGCTGAACAAATTGCCCTATATCAGCTCTAGAAATCATACAGTGTTGTGCTCTCTTATTTGTCAGTGTTTGATTTTGCAAAGGGACACATTTCTGTTTAGCCAAAGTGAGCAGAGATGCCTCGTACTTGTGTGAACAGTGCAGATAACTTCTGCTATGTTTGTGGTGATGTGACATTTGCATCACAAAAGCGCAGTCTAACCACTATGGTTAAGAAAGCCTATCACCTTTATTTTGGCTGCAAAATTGGAGATCAGGACAAGAGGTGGGCCCCACACATATGCTGCTACACTTGTGCAACAAATCTTGGCCAGTGGTTGAACAGGAAAAGGAAATCACTGCCTTTTGCAGTGCCAATGATTTGGAGAGAGCCAACAGGTCATACCAGCAATTGTTACTTCTGCATGGTGCCTCCAGTTGGGAAAGGTGTGTCAAAGAAGAAAAAGTGGACTGTGCATTATCCAAACATTCCATCAGCTACACGCCCAGTACCCCACGGAGAAGGACTGCCGGTTCCTGATGCACCAGACTCCTTCTCACTTGAGTCAGACGAGGAAGAGGAAGAGGATGAAACTTCTGGTCCTGAACCATCAATGTCACAGGACCCACATTTTCTCCCATCCTCCTCCTCTGAACCACACCTCATAACACAAGGTGAACTGAATGACCTTGTCAGGGATTTGGAACTACCCAAGAGTAAGGCAGAGCTGTTGGCTCCAGACTACAGCAGTGGAATCTCCTGGCAGGCTATCAGGGCAAATGGAGCCCGTCAATGCTTGCAGACTATTGCTGGACAGTGATAAGAGGTGCTCCATTTAATGAATACAAGAGACAAGCCAAGAAGCGCCGAGTAGACACTGAATAGGACTAAACTATGTACATAATAGTTTTTTGCCTTTTGTTTCATAATAAATTTTATTTATATAACCCTTTTGCTGATTTTTAAAGTGTTACATAAACAGGACAGGTGAAATATTATCATGTAAATCAACCATAAACACATGAAAAGACCTAGGTTTACAATTTATGATTAAAACTCTACTATCTACACAATATACATAGACATAAAATGTAAAAACTTAAATATCTTAGAAACAGTAGCCAATCAGTTGTTTTAATTGTCATATTTGAATTCAGCACATCAAAATACATAATAAATATCACATTTTATCTCTGAAGCAGACGAATTCTCAAAAATTGTAGACCAGTGTAACGTATCTGGGGATGGAGCGAGAATCCTCCAGGGACATTTCCATGAAGCTCTCCTGGAGGTACTCAGAAAGCCTTTGCAGAAGGTTTCTGAGGAGGGCTACCTTATTTTGTCCTCCATGGGTAGGACACTTTACCACGCCAAACCAGTAGCAAGTGGTCTGGAATCATTGCAGCACAAACCATGGCAGCGAATGATCCTGGGTTTTGATAGCATTCATGCAACATTCAGTCTTTATCTTTCTGCTTCAGAAGAGTGATATCATTCATGGTGACCTGGTTGAAATAGGGGAGGTTTGGAAGGGAACAGTAATCCTCTCTGTTTGGTGATCCCTGACACATTAGACCTCAGGCATGCTGGACTGTTCGTGCTTGGCTAAAAGGGATCATCCTGGAGAACAACCACACTGGGAGGGGAGGGGAGGGGTGTGCTGCACATCCACCCCAAAACCACAGCCCCTCCATCTAAATGGCAAACACAACCAGCGTGTGGACACTGTCAGGCTAGAGAGGAACACTGTGGGCTGGGAACAGTATGGAGAGGGGAGGGAGACTGGGGTTACCAAACGAGGTGCAGGTGGAAAGGGAGGGTGACACCACAGAAGGGAGACTGGGGCAGACCTTGACATCAGGGAGGTTGAAAAATGTTAGAAGAGAGGCCTTACAAAGATGCTCCAGGACACAGTAGAGGGGAAGCACACCTGCTAACTGCCCTGTCTCCCAGACCCACAACACATTGGGATAGCAGCGTCCTAAAAAGATAACAAACAAATTGTGGGGATATAGGATTTGTTTAGGGGATGCATGAGGAACGGTCTGAAATCTGTTGGGGGCCTCAATAGTTGCTGAGTGGCATCCACAGAAGGCTTATCAGAACCTGTCCTAAGTCCTGAATCCTTGGAGTTTTCCTGTCACTAGTTTTATATCTATTTTTCCAGTGTTGATGATTGCGTTTTGCATACTGTTAGATACTTTTGCCATGTGGTGTCATTGTGATGGAATATGTACTAATGGCCAAGGAAATACAGGAGAGCTATATAAAAAATGTGAGACATAGTTTATTTTTCATGAGATATTGATGGTACAAAATCATCCATTTGTAACCCGGAGTATGAACCTTTGTACCATTATTTCTTGAAAGCATGCTCTGGTTTGCTGGATTTGGGTTGTTAGGCACCAAACAAGGGATCCCCCTTAAAACAGGACAGAAGGTCACTTTAATATTGATATATCAGTATGTAACATGTGAGCCAGAGAATGTAGGTTTTTAGTCATATGGGTTTATGTTTTACCCTCTCAGGATATGTCTACACTATATTGTAAACCCAGCTCTGTAGGACTTAGACATTTGGAATTAGTGTTTCTAAGACTGTGTTTGAGCATCCAAATTGCATTGTAAACCTGGGCTCACAATTGCTGGACCTGAGTCTTGCAGACATGCTAAACTTTTATACTGTACAACACAGATCCTCTGACTCAGGTCTGTGTCTTGAGCTGCTTCCACACTGCAAAATGGCAGGGTTTGGACCTGAATCTCCGTGGGATTCAGGCTAGGACCTGGGTCCTGAGTGCTTGCTGACCTGAGTCAGACTGATTTATGTGTGAATGGAGGGCAGGCTTGGATTCAAACCTGAGTCAGAGCGTCGGCTTAGTGTGCATTTGTGACAATGTGGGAATTTTCTGTAATATTTTTATAAAGCCTATGAGTGCCTCAGTTTCCCGTACATGCTGCATTGTCTCAGCCTTAGTTTCACATAACAACAGAGTAGCTGAGAAAACAATAGCAAATACAATCACCAAGACATTGACACCTAGTAACCAATGACCCAGAAGGATATGGATTTCCCTGCTCCTCCTCAAGGTCCTGGGAAGTGGAGCAACAATCCCCAGCCCAAGAACAAAGGACTAGAGTGGTGTGAGATCTGGGATAAGAGTTGGTTGGGGAAAGGAGTCCGGGCTCTCAACTGGAGTCTGACCAAGGACTGGAGCTCAGACTGAGAGACAGAGCTTGAACAATGGGGTTCAGTGCAGCTTGACTGGCCTCTGGGCTTAAAAGAATGATCTATTCTTTAACCTTCAGTTCTCCCTGATAACCTAAGGACTTCCTATGCTGTGTCCCAGTTGACTAATAAACCCTACTATTTTGACAATGTGGTTTGAGTATCATTGCAGATGCTTGCCGAGGTGCATTAATCCCTGAAGAGTGTACAAGTCTCTGCCAAAAGCTTATCTCAGTTGGACTCAGGTGAGATGTAAAAGAAAAGTCCTAAAGGCCCAGAGGTCCAGTCCAAGGAGGTGGTGAAGCCACATGGCTTACTCTGGAGGCAGAGTGAGATCCCTAGGGGGTCAGGCACTCTGAAAGGGTTCCTCCTAGAGACTGTTCCAAAGCTGGAGATATAGCACCAATCCTGTGGTGACAGCAGTGTAAACACATCCTCGAGGCCTTGATCCTGTGAGGTGTTGAGCACCACCACTCCCATTAAAGTCAATGGAAGTTGAAAGGCTTAGCCTCCCTTGGGAGGCACTCAGCACCTTGCAGGATTAGGTGCAGCACTTGAGAAGAGCACAATGAAAAAAATGCATTCACTTTGAGGCCCTGATAATCAATATATTAATATAAAAATAACCTAAAGTACACCAGAACACACAGAACATTCTGGTGGCTGGGGACAATAAGCCTCTCAACCTTTGAGGATTTTTTTCTGAAAAAAAAAAAAAAAAGAAAAAGAAAAGTTGGCAGCTATAAAGGCAATTGCGCAAATCAATTTACGCAAGAAATTGAGCCAATACATGAGAGACTGAGCTCACAATGTGTTGAAGAGATGTATTTTAAAAAATTCCTTCAACAATCAGGAAAGTAAACCATAATTTTCACTAAAGCTTTCTACAAATGTTGAATTTTTGCCCCACAATTTCCCATAAGCCACATATAGTACAGTATAACCCACTTGCTTATTAATTTCTAGGACGTCTAAAATCTTCAGCCTGGATAGAGTTCATTGCTTAGTATTCAAAATACTAGTCCAACTATCAAAACTTAGTTAATTATTAAGCCTATGTGTTTAATCAGGATACCTGACTCTGCAAATTGTGGAAATCTAATGCTCTTCTGCTTAAGCAGTTCTTCAGCTGGAAGGAAAATGGGATCTTACTTTCAACATTTGGTTAGATTAAGTACAATAATATTGGATATTTCTGCTGACTGAATACCAAGCCTACTTGCGCAGTTTTGCCGAATTCTAGATTTACGTTTTGCTTTTCTAGTATGGCGAAGTTTTTGGACCACAGAATTTTGCTGTTAGTAATTTCATTTTTAACAAGTCTGCAGAGTACAAAGCTACTGTCAGAGTGGAAAAAGTGTGGCGATCAGGAATGTGAAAGTAAGTTAAACTTTTTTTGTTTTTAATGAGTCTGGTAAATCCATATGCAGTCATTTCAAATCACAATGTAGAAGCCCAGAATAAAAATGTGAAAGAAAATTTGGAAAGTGTAAATGTTTTAATGTAGTGTTGTCAAAGCATTAGGCTTATGAAAGATACCCCTATATATTTACAACAAAGGAAAAATATGACTGGAAAACCCTCCTGTGGGATTGTGTTGTGGAAATATGCAAAAGGGCAAAGTTCAGTAGAAATGCTTCTTGTTACCAGTACATTAGAAACTTGGAGCTAACACCTTATAGTTTTCCATGAGTTTCCTCAAAATAGTCTATGTTAAGAAGCATCTAATTAATTTTTTTAATGATTCTTCTCTGTATACTGAAATACTTTTAAAAAATTCTAAACTGATATATCTGTAAATGTAAAATGAATATAAAAATGTTTACAGAACACATTCTGGTTTAGCAAAATGTTATTTTTTTCCATTATAAGTTCTTCTTGTGAAAGATACTGCTCATTTTCCCTGTATTTATTTTTCCTGCTATGGTGTGAATTAAGGGCAGAAACTAGTTAAGCAATAGGACAGAAAAGCCCTATATAATTTGGGTGAATTGTCTGCATAAATAGCTGTCCAGGCTTGCTGCAGAATCAGAAATGGCAGTGATACAAGATGGATACTTTGTAGAAAAGCCAACTCTCAGATTACCACTGTGAAACCTGCTTGTCACTTGGAGACAATTTTTCAGCTGCCTCCTTTGATTTTGCACTTACAAATTTTTGCACTTTCAAAATTGAGAGTCTATCCACCTTGCAAGCTGACATTTGCACACAGAATTCCCAATCCTGCAAGTTGCTCTGTGCAGATGCATCCTTGCACACATTTGGAGCCCTATTGACTTCAGAGGGCTCCATGCAGACTCAGGTGTCTGCTTCTGTGGAGCAGCTTATGGGAGGGATTGGGACTCAAATTGAGTATAGTATTTATAAAGTTATTGAAAAGTAAATTGAAATGAAAGCAAGCCACCTAGACTTTAAATTTCCTGTTTTTGGCAACATGTCTATTCTTTCATGCTTATATTGTTTAAACTTAGCTTTTTTGTCTTTAATATTAGGTTCAAAAGACATGACTAAAATAGCTGAAAAATAAGTCAATGAAAATGTGCAATATTTAGAAATCAAACAATCAAAATACTTGTTGTGTTTGGATCAGCTGCTCCACATATATAACTCCTGTTGAAGGCACTGGAAGTTTTGTGTGTGCCAATACTGAAAATGGTCTGCACATCTAGGGCTGGAATTTGTTCTTACTGATGTCAATAGGATTTTTGCTATTGACTTAAATGGGAGCAGGATAGGGTCTCCAATGTATATTCCAGTTTTTAGTAGCTTTCTACTTTAGAATTTAAACAGTGATATTATCATAAAACATATTTTATTCATATATAAACAATTTTTAGTGTCTCTTTATATACATCACATCTACTTTTTCAGAGTGATGAATGATTTAAGAAAAGTAGTTATTATAGTTGCTTTTTGCTCTCTTTTTACATATATTCAGCTGCAATGATCAGAGTCCAAGGCACTAAAGACTATGTAGGCCCTGACTGCCGATATCTGAAATTCAAAGTGGGGGAAGAGATAATCGTATACTCCAAACTTTCAAGAAAAAGGGAAGATTTGTGGGCAGGAAGTGTAAGTATTTCAGTCTGCAATAATTTCACTATGAGCAAACCAAGTAAAACAATAATACAGGAGTGGTCAAGCATACAACAATCTTCAGAAATTTGAGAGCCATGCCTGGACAGGCACGCCTTGGAGGTCTGAAGCTCTGAGACCCTCCTCCCTGCTGGAGAAGAAACCAGAGACAACACATGGGGGGGGGACGCGATGTCATGTGCCCCCCAAAGCTTTTTGCCAGAGTTTGCTGGCCCCCGCTTGGTCACATGGTGTCACTGGACCCCCCTCGCTGCACAGCAGCTGCTGGAGCCAACAAGTTGGGAGCTGCAGCTGTGGGGCACGGCAGCTTCAAACAGCTGGGAGCTGTAGAGAGAGCACTGCTTTTGCTGCTGCCGCTCTCTACACAAAGCTAACACATGGGAGCTGCAGGGAGGGGCTGGTGAGGGTAAGAGGGGAGGTATGCTGGGGGGTGGGGCGTGACTCAAGCTGTTGGAGGGGATGAACCTTTAAGTTGTGCTCCTCACTCTCAGGAGGCACCAGTCGTCTTTGGCAGAAGCCTCTAGCCCCACCACCCCGTTGCAGGTCAGAAGCCCTGAACTCCTCACATAGTCTGGTAGGCAGAAAATGGGGGGGTATAGGAGGCTTCGTGAGCCACACATTAACTGTAAAAGAGGCACATGTGGCTCACAAGCCATGGTTTGGCCACCCCTGTAATAATACATTTGCACATCTATAGTACCTGTAATCTGGGTATTTTACAACACTTGATGAACATTAGCCAATTAAGGCTCACAGCATCTTTGTGAGGTAGGTAGTTATGATTTCCATTTTCCCCAGATAGGGAAAGTTAACCACAGATTTGGCCAAGGTCTCATTGGGAGTGATAGAGCTGAGACTGCAATCCTGGTCTTCAGTCTCACAGTAATTACGCTATAGTCACTACCATATCATCTGTCTTTTAACTACATGGCTTACTTAGAACAGTTCAGGTCTATTGGGTCAACATCCCCAGACTGATTAGAATGTAGGTAAGGAATTGTTAAAACTATCTAATCAAAAATCCAATTTTGGTGTCTGATCCTGCAATCTTTGTTAAAACAAAACTCCCAAAGAAGTAATTGGGAATTTTTCTTGAGCACCTTCAACAAAATGCTCAAATGGTTAAGACAGTGGTGAACTTAAGATACAGTGGACATGTGTTTGCATATAGTTCAAACCCCGTAGGTGCTCAAATACCAGGTGATGGTTACAATAGAAGAACTGGATAGCTCTACAAAAAATAAAAGTTAACCAACGCAGTCTATCAGTGAAATTTTATGCATTTTGAAAATTTGAATGTCATAAAATATAGATTTACCCAGTAGAGCGGAATAATTTCAAAAGCAGCACAGATGATCATTGATAATATACAAATGTAATGCATTTCTTTCAGTTAGGAGTTTGGTAGCTCAGATTACTAGATAACCCGGTACCTCCTGTTGACGTGGATCATAACAATTTCTCATCTAGTTCCCTAGCACATCCTACACAGAGAAATAATTTAGGGCTGGTAGTAGATACCCGATATATACATTACATTTGTGAACATAAGATATATGGAGGAGTATGGTTCTCATTTGCTATGAGGGAATGAATTTGTTCTGACTTAAGTCACTGGGAGCTTTGCCACTGATTTCAGTGGGAGTGAGATCAAATCATTAGTGCATATAACAACACATGAATTGAAGCTGTGTCCAGGTTACTGTTCTGATACTGAACCAACACATGTTCACAATAGTAATGTGCAAGTGTATACTGTAAAACATAGCATGGGGTATATAGTGTCATACGCTTCAATAAGTGATGGAGAAAAAATGTATTTGTGAAGGAGAAGGGGCTCCATTGACTAAAATGGGTCTGAATATCAACTTTAGAGGGCTCTTCTAATCTATGTATTTGTTTGATCATAAGTTCTTAACATGCAAAAATACATACATCATCTGTATATATAACAAAACACTAAATACTCTCCTTCCGTTTTTATTTTTATAGAAAGGGAAGGATTTTGGATATTTCCCAAAGCATGCTGTTCAAATTGAAGATGTTTTTATTACACAAGAAGTAGAAGTGCCAGCTAAGGTAAACTAATATCACCGATCTTCCCTGTATACTGATGAACAGCTGAAATTCTGTTCTGCAGGTGATACATGGATAGAAACTCAGGTGTCATTGCCAGTCTTCTTTGGGGTCATTCAGTATGTGTTTTTCTTGTTATTTTACCATTTGTCTGTGTATAGTGCTCAGACACAGATCTCTATTAATAAGTTTAGATTTAAATATTATAGCAACTAAGCCAAATAGAGTCATGAAGAATATCCAGATTACCTACATTTCCTCATACAAGGCTATACACACATACTATTGTACATAAGCAAAAAAGTAGATAAAATGGGTATATTATTTTATTACAAAATACTTTAAAACATTCATGCACATAATAAAAAGGTGAATATTATTCTTTTAGGAAACTGATTTCCTTTGTCTTGATGGAGGTGAATACCCTTTGGAAAATAAAGATAGTGTATTGCATGAGCATAATGAAGAAAGTGAATATCCATTACCTTACGCAGAACCAGAATCAAAGATGCCCAAAGATGAGCTCCCAAAACAGACAAGTATTTCCTTCCAGCGGGAACATGGAATTGAGTCAGTTCCTGAAAGTGATGAATTAGACAGAAAATTCAAAGACCCTCACACTCAAAAGGAGACGGAGAGCAATAAATTGTTCAGAGAGAACAAAAATGGAAAAGATGATGCTGTCCCGCAAGAAGCTGAAAGCAGTCAACCAGTTCCAATACAATCTACATGGACTGTTTCTGGTGTTGTAGGATGGCTTGGGCTAGGAAGTAAACAAGATGAGGAAGTTTTTGAAACAGTTACCGAGTCTCTAGAAGAAAATACATTCAGAAGCAGAAAAATAGCAATAACTGATGAAAGTGACATGAAAGCACTAAATGATGAGGATAAACCAGAGCCTTCTGGCTGGTTTCAGAGTAGACTGACAGATTTACTACGTTTTGGTAGAGAGAATTCAGGCCTTGGTTTACTGTTCAAAGAACATAATCCACAAATCTATGATAGTTCTAGTAATGCTGAACATTCTGAGTTTGAACAAAGAAATTCAGCTGCAGAAATATCAACAGAAGAAAAGCAAAAGAGAGACAATGAGGTATCCAAACCAAGCTGGTTTAATTTGGGTTTAAGTGATGTTTTAACATTTGGGCATGCTAAGAAAGAGAACACTATAACAAAAGAGGAGCAAAGCAGAGAAATGAAGGTTGCAACAGATAAGAATGAAGAAATTCAGACTTTGAGCCTACAAGAGACTGAATCTCAGATGGACAGAGAACTGAAAAAGGAAACAGCCAAAGTAATGATAAGTGAAGACCAAAATAACAAGAAAAATAATGTACAAGAAATACTAGATTCCGACAATAAAACACCAACTTCTGGGGAACTGCCAGTAAATGAAGATAATCCTCTCAATTTAAAGAGCACCAAAAATGCAGAAGAGTCATCTTTTACTACAGATGTTGCTGACAAAGACAAACTAATTGAACCTTACAGTTCAGAACAAGACCTAGTATCAGAAACTCAAGTTATGGAAAACACTGAAGTTAAAGAGATAACTCAGGAGTCAGAAAGCATAAATGGCCAGTCAGGTTGGTATGAAAATATATATAGTAACTTCATTACTTTTAATAGGGACACATCAGATAATCAACAGGGGCAGGAATCTTTGGTTGCTCATAGCACACAGGAATCAGTTACATCCCATCTTCTTTCTTTTCCCAGCTCACCTCAGAGCTTAGACTCCACTGTTGCTAAAAATTCAGAAGAAGACAAGCATGACACGTTTGAAGAATCTCAATCTCTCCTCTCACTTAGTCATTTTACAAACATACTGGGCTTTCACAGTTTAACAACCAAAGTAAAGGAACCTGTGCAAAGTGCACAGGAGGATTTGAACTTTAGTGAAGAACTCTCCCAATTTGAAAATAATGATGAAATATTACAAGGAAGTAAAGAAACTGCAGTGAAATTACAAGCAAATCAGAGAGTTAGTGAGAATGTGCAAGGGAAGGGAGATGTGGCAATGTCCCAGGAAAGTGTTCTGTTGTCCCCATTAGCAGTGCAAAGTAATGAACAAAGGAGTGAAAAAAATAAACAAGATGCCAGGTTAGTAAAAGATAACAATATTTCACCCCTTTTATCTGTAGAATCCCAGTTAGAACCTAAAATCTCCCCAGGTCAACATTCACAAATATCTAGGTATTCAAACCCTGAGGAACCCATTTCTGATGGTAGTGAAAGACAGGAATTTTCTAATATAAAAGATAACAGTGATGTCCCTGTTTCCAAAGACCAGCAGCACGTATCTTTAGATTTAAAGTTAGAAAATACTATAGATTCACCAGTACAACATGAATATATAAGTGAAGATTTTTATTCTAGTGAACAGCGTGTGTTATCAAAAGAGGAACCAATTCAACATAAAGAGGACAGAACAGATAAGAATGAAGAAATGAGTAGTTTAAACCTACAGGAAACTGAAACTTACACAGAGAGGAAATCAAAAAGAGAAATAGCTGCAATGATGCAAGATGAAGAACAAAATAATCTGAAAACAAATAAACAAGAATCGGTAGATTCAGAATATGACACACCAAGTTCTGGGGAGTTGCCAGCAAATTTAGATAGTCTTCCAAACTTCAAGAAAATCCCAAATGAAGCTGAGTCACCTCTTACTCAAGGCTTATCAGACAAAAACAAACTAACTGAGCTTTACAGTACAGAACAAAATTCAGCAGCAGAATGTCAAGTAATAGAAAATACTGAAGTAAAAGAGATAACGGAGAAATCAGATAGCAAAAATCAACAGACAGGTTGGTATGAAAATATCTCTGGCAACATAGATTTTAATATGGACAGATCAGATGATCAAAAGGAGCAGGAATCTATAGTTTCTCAAGACACACAGGAATCAGTTGTAGCCCAGCTTTTATCATCTTCAAGTTTATCTCATGACTTAGACATAGCTGATAATTCTGAGAAAGACAAGCAAAACCAGTTTGAAGAACCACAGTCTGTCTTTTCTTTTAGTCATTATAAAAACATACTGAGCTTCCAGTGTTTTGCAACCAAAGATGAGCATTCTCTGCAAAGGCTACCAGAGACTCTGAGCTTTGATGATGAAAATGGCCAGATTACAAATGGCAAAGAAATTGAACTGAAAGGCCAAACAAATCAGAAAAGCAATGAACAAGTACTAGAGAAGAGTAATGTAGACATTTCCAAAGAAAGTGTTCTATTTTCTCCATTGACAATGCAAAATATTGAACAAGATCCTGAAAACACAATTAAAGATACTAAATTAGTAAAAGATAGCTCACTTCTTTCATTTACAGAATCCCAGTTAGAACACAGAGTAGACCCTTTATTTACATATCCAAAATGCAAGGAACACAATTCTAAAAGTAATGAAAGAGAGGAATTTTCTAATATAAAAGAGAAAAGTGAAGGTTCTATTTTAGAAGATGAGCAGCAGGTATCTTTAGAATCAAAATTAAATATAAAAGATTTACCAGAACAACATGGATACTTCTGTGAAGATTCTTATTTTAGTCAACAAAATATTAATAAAAAGGGAGGAAGGCAGGGTTGCTTAGCTGAAATTTTTTCAGGGGATAATGGTCATGAATTTGGCATTGATCACATTGCTGACACAAAGAAAGTTCAAATTTCAGACCAGTTCTCTTCTCTGGAATTTGCTGAATCACTATCAAAACACTATGTAAATAATGAAGTACAGGGACAACATAATATTTTGGATTCTGAAGAAGAAAGAGAACTCACTGATGTGGAATATACTAAAAATTCTTCTGACAAAGGTTTGCATGATGTCTCACAAGATTCCATAAAAGATAATTTTTCCAACTCAAATGTTGATGATGTTGTGTTAGACAAAATGGTAGTGAATGGCAAAGACATAAGTTATTTTTCCCGAGACAGAATAAAACAGCTAGAGAATTTTTCACAACATATTTCAAAGTGTGGTGAAGCTAACCTAGAACATGGTGAGCAAATGATAAAAAATTATGAGCCAAATAAACCCCAAAATGAAAAGAAAGCAAATTATTTGGCTAACCAAGAAACATCTTCAGTAGATACGTCTGAGGAAATAATACAAAGTGAGAATATAATTCTTGAGCAAGACAGTCACACATTAAATTATTTACTGTATGGTTTGCAAAACAAAGGCAATGAAGTTCCACAATCTTCTGTGCCATTTCCACAGGAGCAAATAGATGAAGACTACAATAAAAGAGAACATATTTCAAATCCATCTGAACAGCATTCTGATAATACTAGAATTAGTGAGGTTTCATTAACGGTAAATGTTCTTGGGGAACAAGTCCTACAAGAACAGACTATAGCACCTGATGCTAGTGCTGATACTTTTTCTGAAGAGGACCTGCAATCTCAACAAATTTCCATGACTATACCACACCATAAGAAAGAGCCAATAGATATAGAACTGGATGATTCATCTTCCCAACATGAGCCTTTGACATCAGAATGTGGGACTAGGGATAATACTAATTCAGATCCTGGCAAGAACTGTAAAAATCAGATGCTACATAATAAAAGAAAAGAGTCTTCCATGTCATCAGATTTAGAAGTACCTGAGCCCAGCAGTTCAAGTCATCATGAAGATACGGAAAGCATAAATACAGAAAATGAATGTGAATACCAGAAAATTTCATCATATCCTCATTCAAATGACAATGTAATACCAAAGTTACAGGATGTAGCAGAATCACAGAAAATGTCTGAAGAAAGTTTAGTTACAACAGAAACAACTGCAGAATCCAATCATATCCTAATTACTGAACATGAACATTTATTCCAAGAGCAATCTAGTGTAGTTGAAAACTCTGAAAAAAGAAACCTTGCATTACATTTAGAATCTTTTGAGTCTACTGAATTGCAAACCCAGGCACCTCTTAAAAATCATGGTGGCTCTAATCCTAATAAGCCTTTGTCACATGTTCCCCATAATCATGATTCAGCACACAACAACATAGAACGTGTACCTTCACAAAGTGAGCAGGGCTTGGATACACTCCATTTAAATGCTGTGAAACAGAGAGATCTGAATGGTATAAGACACATTGACAGGGAAGATGCTCTTCCAACTGAAAACATAAATCATATAGAAAAATTAACTACATCTGAAAAAGCAAGAGATAGTAAGGAAAAAAGCAAAAAAGATACTGATGATCAGAAAAAAACAGACTCCCAAAATATAAATGATAAAAATGGTGTCATGACAGAGGAAGTGGTGACTAGTATTTTTACAAAAACTTCACAGTTTCTTGGAAGTTTGTTTAGTAAAAATAATAATGGAGACTTTAGAAGAAATTCTGAACACACAATTCCTGTCCTAGACCCAAATGAAGACAGGGAAGATATTAGGATAAACCAGATAAAGGTAGAATTTAATAACGTGCAAAGGAGAGAGGCTGAGTTAAAGGAAAATGAATCTGAACAAGAGAAAGACACAGTTCAGGTGGCAAAAGCTACAAGGAAAACAAGGAAAGAAAGCCAAAGATTAATTGAAGGAGACACAGATATATCCAACCCATTCATTGCATACCAACAGCTTTATTCAAAATTGTCTCAGGAAGTGAAGCAACCTTTAAAGAGTCTATGTGAAAAAAACAAACTCTTGGTGCTAAAACAACAGTTTAAAAAAGTTCAGCATGCTATCACTACTTTTACATGTGAAGACAATTTCATGCAGAAGAAACAAGTGACTGCCTCTGTGGAAGAGGAACATAATCTGGACGTTGGCTATGAGAAATGTATAAAGGAGAAAATGAATTTTCTTCCAGAGCTACAAGATCTTCTATCAGCCATCAGAACAAAGTGTGAAGCCCAAAATGCAGAATCAGGTACTGGACTACTGCTTTACTAATTAAAGGTGATAAAACAAGAACAATACTTGCTTTGTGTGATAAAAATGTAAAACAGGTGTGACACTGTCCACTTTTAGTGGTTTAAAATCAACACTAGTGAATTTAGCTACTAGCTGTTAATAGGTGATTATAGTGTAGCTATTAAACACTTTGAGGAATATATAACTCCCTTATGCCATACTACTTATAGGTTATGGACACCCTGATGTAATATACAATATATGGACATGAGTAAAGTACTTGTACAAATCAGTGGTAAAGCCAGTAGAAAACCACCTAAAATTGTTAAGAGAGAAAGAGTTCACAATTATTCCAGAGATAGTTCCTCTTCCATAGGTTCTCTGGCCTGATCCAAAGCTCATTGAAGTTAATGAGAGTCTTTCCATTTACTTCAGTGGACATCAGACTGGGCTATCTGTTGTTATACTTCATACCATAGCCTGTTATTTTACTCTGGTGAGTAAGTCCATTTATTTCAAAAGTCAGACTTAAGACTACCGTACCATGATTCTTTTTTATAATCAATCCCATTGTAATCAAACTCTTGATGCCACTGCATATTTTGGTTCCAGTATTCATTGGTGGCATCATAAAGTACCAAAATGTATCATATTTGTGTGACTAGTGTCACCAGGAGCGGCGCCAGGGTTTTTTGGCACCCTAGGTGGGGGTCCTTCTGCGCTCCTGGTCGTTGGCGGCAATTCTGCGGCGGGGGGGTCCTTCTGCACTCCCGGTCTTCGGGGCACTTCGGCGGTGGGTCCCGGAGCGAGTGAAGGACCCGCTGCAGAATTGCCGCCGCCGACCCAGAGCGCAGAAGGACCCCCCGCCACCGAATTGCTGCCCTCCCAAATCCTGGCACCCTAGGCGACCGCCTAGGTCGCCTAAATGGAAGCGCTGGCCCTGAGTGTCACAATCATTTAAATTATCAGAGGGGTAGCCGTGTTAGTCTGGATCTGTAAAAGCAGCAGAGTCCTGTGGCACCTTATAGACTAACAGATGTTTTGGAGCATGAGCTTTTGTGGGTGAATACCCATTTTGTCGGATGCATCTGACGAAGTGGGTATTCACCAACGAAAGCTTATGCTCCAAAACTTCTGTTAGTCTATAAGGTGCCACAGGACTCTTTGCATCATTTACATTATCATTCTCACAATGTAAGTAAAATAGGAATGTAGTTGGTAATGTAGTTTTTCTAATGGGAAATCTACTGAAGCCAGTGAAGTTATACCAGAAATGAATTTGGCACAAAGGATTAAGTATTCTAAATCCTCTGAAATTATGCCCACAGTTTAACACCTGCAATATTTCTCAGTCAACAGTGCATACAAAATGGGTAGTTAAAGATATATAACTACATATATACATACAAATCTAAAGGTTTGGGTTGCATAAAAACCTAGGCATAACATGGACGTAGGCATGTGCAGTTTCAGTAGCCAAATTGAGACTTTGAAAATATGGCCCAGTTAGGGTATTTTCTAATAAATAAAAATTTTGCATTAACAGACTTAATTAAAATTAATTGTAACTCTTTTTCTCTAACACATTGCTAATTCTTCTTAGCTCACTAAATGTAACTAATTGTGACTTTATTGTATCTTTATATAGTAGCTGTACTTCTAGAGCTGCCACGAAAAATTAATTAATGCTTATTTCCTTTTTGTGGCTGGAAACATTTTGTTTTCTAAAGCCTTCTGCTTGTTTAGTCTAAATCACTGAGCTAATTGAAGAAATCAAAACGTAGGATGGCACAGATAACTCCAGTAGTTTTTGCTCTGTCATCATATATCTGTATATATGCAGAGTGGTGACATACAATAATTTCCCAACTGCTGCTCAAGATTATGAAATTTTCCACAACGTTGAGTTCATCTCATATAGTAGCATTTTTTGTTAATTGTTTGAGCTCTTGAAATACTCTTCTATATGTGCAGCTGCTGTGTGCTTCCATTCGTTACTCACAGACAAACATGTCTATATTAGTTCTTTGTGCATATAACATTTGCAAGGAAATTTGTTTAGTTTATGGAAAGCTGATCATCTTTAGTCCCGTATTAATTATTTTTTTCCTGGCTATTACAGTTCTCTTACTTGAGTTTTCCTCCCACATATCTGAACATGATTTCATAAAGAGACCTGGCAACTCTGGAAGAGTACTCCAATCAGTACTGATCAAAGACAAAACATAATTTTTTCTAAATAATGAACTATATTCTGGCCTTAATTACATCTGGGCAACACAAATTCTTTGAGTGCTTGCTCATGTCGAATCCATTCTAGGTGTGTGCGCGCCCACATGCATGGTTGTTGGAGATTTTTGCCTTAATGGTATCCTTAGGGTCAGAAGTAGCACCCCCATGAGTGCCGCCCTCATGCACTGGTATATCAGGTACCACCAACCCTATGCCCTCTCAATTCCTTCTTACTGCCCATGGTGGTTAGTCGGAGCAGCTTCCCGGTTTTTTGTCTACTGACTTTGGGCCTTAGTTTTGTTTATAGTAGTTAGTGTTAAGTGGTTGTTAAGTGTAGTTAATACACCTCTACCTCAATATAACGCTATCCTCGGGAGCCAAAAAAATCTTACCGCGTTATAGGTGAAACCGTGTTATATCGAACTCGATTTGATCCGCCAGAGCGCGTAGCCCTGCCCCCCTGGAGCACTGCTTTACTGCGTTATATCCAAATTCGTGTTGTATTGGGTGGTGTTATATCAAGATAGAGGAGTAGTTAGCAGTTAGGGTCCCAACAGGGACTTGGCCCCGGGCGGGGCATGCCCTAGTCTTCCAGGGTTTAAGTCCTGTGCAGACTACAACAGGCCTATATCTGTAAGTGACCCCATAGCAGCTGCCTCAAGTACTTAGGGGAGTCACATGTTAGAGCAGGAATGGGCAAACATTTTGGCCTGAGGGCCACATCTGGGTATGGAAATTGTATGGCGGGCCATGAATGCTCACAAAATTAACAATTCAGAGGTAAACTCTATTTAATAAAGATACATTTTAGTGGAAATAAACATAAAACCTTGAGGGTGGGGGCCACAGGAGACCAGGAGGGTCTGGGCTGTGGTGACTGGCGGATGAGGAATGAAGCGAGTCTCTTGGAGGAGCGGTGCCTCAGGGATTGGTCGATGAAGGAGCTCCTAATTGGACTCGATTAGGGGCAGTATCCTGAAAGCTGCCGGCCTTGATCATTGGCTAGTTTGGGCAGACGCTGGTGCAAGGAGGCTGGCGCTTCGAGGACTGGGTGAGCTGCCATGCAGGGGCGGGGTTCTGATCTGAGAAACAGCACAGTTAAGTCTGGGTAAGCAGTGCCAATCGTGCCTGTGCAGTGTGGCTCTGCTTGCAGGAAGATGATGCTCATCAAGGAATTGTGAGTCGGGGGCTAGGGAGCACCACCCTGCTCCCCAGTGGGAGCTTGAGGGCTAGATTAAAAGGTCTGATGGTCTGGACATGGCCTGCGGGCCATAGTTTGCCCACCCTTACATTAGATACAAGTGCCGAATTTGTAAAAACTTGCAAGCCTTCATGCAAAAGAGCTGGATATTCAGCTACAGACTCTCCTCATGGAGTCCACCCTGCGTCCGGCCTCTGTGCAGCCCCGCTAGGACTCTCCAAGTACCTTGGCCTTGGTGCACGGTGTGGCCCCGGCACCAGACTCTGCCCAGCACCATTCCCAGTCACTGGTGC
Source organism: Gopherus flavomarginatus (assembly GCF_025201925.1). Classification (NCBI taxonomy): domain Eukaryota; kingdom Metazoa; phylum Chordata; order Testudines; family Testudinidae; genus Gopherus; species Gopherus flavomarginatus. The sequence goes on from NC_066621.1 coordinate 116,104,947, forward strand.
CTAAAAAGAAGACTAAAAAGTATGGCTCCCCGTCACTGAGCAAAAAGGGGCATAGGTCATTGGGCAAAACACCCACTTCAGGCCTCCCGGCCACTCCGGAGCTGCATGCTCGCACCTCCCCAGGCAGGCCCTTAGCCCTGTGAAAGGTCCACCACCGATTCCCGGGAGCAGCATGGAACCAAAAACCCTGGCAGCACCGATGCCTTCACAGGCTCCCCCAGCACCGAGAGAGTACAGGCCTCTGCCCACACCGCTGATGCAGCATGTGCCCAGGAACCAGCAAAGGCTGCCCACGAGGGCAAGCCAGCTGCTAAGACCCCTCAGGGGGCAGTGGAGTGCTGCTGATTCAAGACAAAGCAGCACTCTCCACCTCCGCGCTGCAAGTCACTGGAGTTCTGCCATGTTCACAGTCGCCACCATCTTGACGTGGATCGCCTAGAGTAAGAAGCCAGTCTCCGTTCTACCGACACCACTTGCCCTCCTGCCAATCATCCTGTAGGTGCAGATCCTGGTAGCCTGCATCATGAGAGCACTCCCCGTCGCATCTCCAGTCCCCCTGGCACCAGCACCAGTCCCCTCATTACCAGCACTGATCACCTCGCTTTAGGGATCGGTCTCCAATGGCAACAGTCAGAAAGCAGACCCAGGCATCGACAGCCCCACTGTGGTCACCGGAAGGGGATTCCTCCAGCATGGAAGCCCAGTTCAGCCCCTCACCTAGACTGCACCAGCATGAATGGGCACCTGAGGCTGTGTTGACATTGACAGCGCCAACTTGGCAGCATGGCCAGTGGCTGGTGTAGTGGCCTTATTGAGGTGCGTGGGGAATGCCAGTTGTGGTGATGCCCCCTTCTCACTGCTTATCAGTCTCTGCCTCGGAGCAACAGCTGGCGGCACTGATGGCACCAGCCTCAATGCACGAGGCACACTCGGTGGTTGAGGCAGAGGGAACAGCGCCCACCCCTAAGCCTCCCTCCCCTGTGGGGGAAGAGGCCCTGAAACTTCCCCTGGTGGTGCAGTCATTGTCCTCATCCCCGGATGAGTCAGTTGTGGGTCCCCTGAGGGCCAGCCCGATGGACGATTTAAAGTAACACCAGGCCCTGTTGCATCGGGTGGCCAAGAGCTTGGGCCTGGAAGTGGAGGAAATGGCTTATCAGGTGGACACCTTGTTTAATCTCCTGTCAGCCTCTACCCCAACCCGTGTTAGACTACCCATGCATGACGGTGTCCTTAAGATTGCCAAGGGTCTGTGGCAAATTCCTTCCTCCATTCCTCCCGTCTCAAAGAGGGACAAAAAGAAGTATATTGTCCCGGCCAAGGAGTTTGCGTCTGATATACCAGTGCATGAATGTGGCACTCAAAGGGGCGCCACTGCTGACCCTACAGATACCACTAAGGCAAATAATTATGACAATTGTGCATGTGGGTGTGCACACACCTAGAATGGAATGGACATGAGCAACACACCTTGAAGAACAACTGTTACGAAAGGTAGGTAACCATTTTTTTTTGCCTGCAGTTACATCCATGCAACCCCATTCTGAGACCAGAATTTGGCCAAATATATTTTAGAATATAGATTTACAGTGATATAATACAGATTATGTAAATAGAACCCTGTCCTGAAAGTGTTCTTATATGCCTGCCACGTCACTTATTATATTTTCTTGTCACATGGTGACATCAGAAGAATAACCCTTTAAATCAGTTGTCCATTTGTTTAGGGGTTTGGTTTGGTTTTTTTTTCGGGGGAGGAGGATTCCTTTTTTTGGCAGTTGCCAATGAGAGTCTGACTTTGAAAATGAGGAGGAATTCAGAAACCAAATTAGTAACATAGTGGGAAATAATCTTACAAAATTTCACATGCAGAAAATATTCTTGATGAGGAGGCTGAAAATAAACATTATTCCACTTCACAATTGTTTCCAGATATATCTGATGAGAGAAAAATATCAGACAACGCGCCAAAAGAAGATCATCACAGGCATACAGCTTTGTATAAAGAACATAACAGTGGCCAACGTTCAAAAGCAGTAACAATTGCTCCAGTGAATGCTCAGAAGAAAATGTACAATTCAGCGAAAAATGTTCAGTTAGATGCTAAAAAACCTTTATCACAGATCTTTTTCCTGATTCAAAACTACATTCCCAATAATGGTAAGTGTGAAGTTGTTTGATCTGAAAAAAAGATTGCAATCTTAAAAAAATAAAAATAAAAAATGGAGCTATTAACAAGATAACTTGATAATGCAAAACATTTTCTTTCTTTATAAATTAACAGAAGAAGACTGGATATATCAGATTCTCCTGCATTTTGATGGTCTTGACGTTGGTGACTTTGTAAAATCTGTATTTTCAGCAATGGCAACTGTTAGCAAAAAGGTAAGATTTTGTTTATTTAATGTTTTAACATCATCAGAGGTAAATTGAGCCCAATTCTACTGTTGGTTACATTCTGCAACTCATCTGGAGTTGGAGCTGGAACTGATAGCAAAATTGGGGTTGGTATCTTCAGTGTGGCCTCTATTTTTATGTTGAGGAAGCATTTAAGAAGACCAGAATTTTCAAACTTGGCCACAGGGAGACCTGATGCCCAACTGGTGAGGGGAGGGGGCAGGAAATGCCACATTATCTGCTGTTTTCTTTGGCCTCTTGCTGCTCCCATTGCCTCTGCAGAGTCCTCCCTTGTGCATTTAATACGTTCAAATGTTTGTTTATAGAACAGCCAAGAAAACACCCTTGTCATACACACCAGCATCTTTTATCTGTTTTTTTAAAGGAAACCCATGGCCTGCTTCTGCTCCCATGGAACTAACTGGCAGAATTCCATTTTATTTAAATGAAAGCTGGGCTGGGCCTGGAATAAAAAAATAAAATAAAATAAAATAAAATAAAATAAAATAAAATAAAAAGGTACTGCAAACTTTTAGTCGTGATTTTACACATACAGTACCAGAATCAAGAAATTTAAACTTTTGATTCCCACAGCAACATAACATGGTCCTCTTGTGAACATACTCAATTTACGAAAGTTAGTACAATATATAAAAGAATATAAAATGTGAGGCACAGTGGGTGTAGGAACTCTTATTTTGTATTTGCTGCAAAATCTACAAATGTAAAATCTCCATCAGCAAGTTGTGTTATCATACATTTTGTTTTCTTCTTTCAATATATAGATTAAATCAACTGTTTTCAAAGTATGGTAGAAGTACAACTGAAGGTACACTGGGCGCAGTTAGATGCTGTAGAAGATGATTTTAAAAAATTAGTCTTTATAACCCCTCAGTAAAACGTGCAGTCAGGCAGAAAAGACAAGCTGGGAAGAGGCAGCTGCAGTGCAGCTTCCTTACACTGAGGCCACTATGTCCCCATGCAGCTAGACTTGGGAGCTGGCTCAGTCTCCTCCCTGCATGGACACCCTCCTCATCCTCTGTCAGTTGACGTAGGGGACAGGCAGAGAGGCACCCATTGCCCACCAGCAGCAGCTTGTGCTGCTTCTCCTCTGGGGAGGGAAGGGGAAAGAGAGGCCGGGGTGGTTGGGGAGGGCGCAAAGGGGACATTCGTTGGGGGAACATGGAAACCATGAACAGGGGAGGCATCTTGGAGGGGGACTTTGGGGAGCTTGGGAGAGCTGGGGAAGGGGTGGGACAGGGAGGAGTTTGGAGAGGGGTACCATGGGGGCAAGAGGGCAGCAGGTACAGGGAGAGACATGGAGATGTTGGGTCTTCGGAGAGGGAGGGAATGAGGAATTGGGGGACAGGTTAAGAGGGGCTGGGGAGTGGTGACAGGTCCACGGGGTCCTTGGAGAGAGAGAGAATGGGGGAACAGTGAGGAAGAGGTAATCTGAGGGCTACAGATACAAGAGGGAATTTGCTTGGGGGTTGGTACAAGGTAGACTTTGTGGAGCTGATGAGGGAGGCCCTGGGAACAGAGAGATCTTGTGGAGCGAGGGAAGGGCACCGATACAGAGAGTGTTGGGAAGGGGAGATGTGAGGAACCAGTACAGGTTGTGCCTTGTGGTGGGGGGACTGGTACTGGAGGGAACAAATACAAGTGAGAGCCCTTGGGGAGATGGAACATGGGAGAAGCAAAGGGGATTGGGGGAAGGGAAGAAAGTAAGTATGGGAGAAGTTTGCTGTGGTGGAGATGGAGGGAGAAGAGAAGGAGGGAGAGTAGAGGGGAGACTTGGGGGAAGGAAGGTCTGAGAGTAAGGGAAGGCTGTGAGCTTGGTAAGTGAAGGGAGCTGTAGTGCAAGAATCTAAAGATAGCAGGGAAGGTGGGGCAGAAACTGGGTGGGAAAGGTTTGAAAAGGGAAGGTGGGAAGGGGTAGGCAGACATGGGGCACTCCGAGATGGATGTCTGGGAGAAACAAAGCAAAGGGGGTGAAGACAGGGATAACTGAAGGGATGGAAAGGGTATTTGGAGAGCCAGAGGAAGACAGAGGATGTGGGAATTTGACAAGTAAAGGGAGAATATTATGGATTGAAAGATAAATGGGATGGGGTGGGGCAAAATAAGGAGGACATTATGGATGTAAATTTCTAAGAAACCTTGGTGGCAAAGGGATGTTGAAGGCAGAGACATTGGAACTCTTGAGGCACAAATACATGAAGCATATCTGAAGAGGTCATATGCCAAGAAATTTTGAGGTTCAGATGTGGTATAATCAAGGTCTTAAAGTTTGAGACACACTGGGATTAATTACATGCTTATAATTTATCCCCGTATGTTCTGGCAAATACATGAACCATGAGAGAGAAACATGAATAATTTCTTTTCTTTAGAAATTAAGACTTTAATGGCTAATTGGGATACACAGAGTATTCATGCTTTACAGGCTACGTTAAAATTCAAATTTTTATTGTTCACTACAAATAAAATTGCTACTTTAAAATTCCCATGTATATTATTAGGTACCAACAGCTACCTTCTATTGCATTTTTCCTTCCTCTTAGATTTTCACAATAAAAGATGCAAATGCATATGTTGCTGCATACAAAGGATGACTGAGTCAAACTTTATAAAAGCTGGGATTTACAAACATAATTATAATGAAAAGAATTCCAATGGAATATAGAAATCAAGTTACAGAAATAATGAAATAAATAAAAGTACAATGCCACGTAGATAGGGTATGGCTTATCAGTGTTTTCTGCAGCCTCTGTGTTTCAGTGTGTAATACCTACACGTGATATTATATGCCCACAATATGGTCAGTTTTTTAAAAGGTGTACTTTACCTTTTATAAACAAATAAATAATGTATATATTAGACTTCCTAACATAACATTTCTTTTTATTGGAATTTTAAAAACACATAGTGCCAATTAATTTATATTTACAAAAGAAAGGAGACATGATGTGCCATGAAATGAGAAACTTTGTTGTTAGTCGTTAATCCACCTCTGGCCCCACCTCCTTTGACTGCAGAAATGTCAAAACAGGATCTCTCCATTTGGAAACATACCAGTGCAGGATGTGTCTCTGACTGGATCAGGAACTTTCCTTTAGAAACTAGGGATATTGTTATGCTCATAGTTTTTATAGAAATGTTTGTTATGTGATTACAATATTTGATTCACAAATGGAAACATCCAAAACAAAGGAAGGGGTAAGTTTCTGTACAAGTAGTTAAAGTCAAGCTAAGAAGAGATTGGTTCTGTATCCACTGAGTACTACAGGGTACATGTCAAAATGGAATGATTGTGAGATTGCCATAGAAATACTTCTAAACCTGTACTGTTGTATGATGATCTTTCCTTTGTTTCTGTAATTACTTTCTATCTTGTTTTTATTCTGAATTGTATCTCTTTAAATGTTTGAAAGGGGAGTAGGCTTCGTTTGTGAGGAAAGGATTCTGTTTACATTGTAAGTTATAAATACCAAGCCAACTATATTCAAACATTTCCACCTGAAACAGCAGTTTCCAACAACCTCTGGAGTTAAGTGTAGAATTTCTAACATCTGCCTATGAAGGGCTCTTCACACTAGCTTGATATTTTAACAGTCCAGAGTCAGCATTTGGTAGAGTTTAGCTCCATTAGGATATGGGTATAAGTGTTTGAAGATGTGCAGTAACTCTGTTGGAAAGGAAATATTTTCAGAATGGGGTGTTCAGATTGGGTCCCTCCATTTCTCTTTTACTTTTTTCTTAATCCCCACACCATATCTGCTTAGTTTAATTGTTTCCCCCCCACACCCCTGGTTTTTTCCCTTTCTTTTCTGCTTTCTGTATATAAAGTTGCTGTAGGCATTGGGAGAGAATATTCTCCCCAAACTCTCATAGGCTGACACAGGGATTCATTTCCTGAAGTTCAGCAGGCAAGATGGGTAACAACAGCTTGGATAAAGCAGGGTCTAGGCCTTGTTTTGCTTGTGAAGAAATACATTTGTGTGTGAAATGTTTAAAAGACCAAATTTTAGGTTAGGCTAGCAGTCTAGTTAACAGTACATTGTGCCTCTAAACAGGATTTGAGCTCAAGTTCCTACCTTCTCAGGCTAGGAGCACTGTGGGAGGTGAAGTGCCTTTCAGTGCTCTCCAATGATTTATTTTAGAAGAGGCTAAATATTAGTTTGATAGGCTCTAAAGAGAACTGCATGTAGCCTTTCTAAGTTGGCCACTGGGATGTGAGGTTATTGATATTAGTGAGGAGAAAAAAAGACAGAGGGTAAGACCCTAAAACCCCAATAAATATATAAAACTAAGTCCCTTGGTCCCTGGAAGGAATTTGTTATAGAACAAACTGCAAGTAACTGACATGAGCATCTTGTAAATGACTTAGTGAGTCACAAGGCATGGTGGCAATGCCCCCCCGTGACTTGGAGCGAAGACTTGTTACAGGTTGCTTGTGTTTCCCTGAAGCTGCCCAGCACAATCCTGCTAACATGACTTGTGCTACTCCAAGGCTGCCAGTGTCCTGCCCGGCCCCAAACGGGGGCACACGTTTGCATCTCCCCAGGAGCCTGCCCCCAGTGTTCCTAAAATGGAGGATAAAGAGACACCTCTCGTCTGACGTTGGGGTGGCCCCTGGAATCTGGAGGTCCCGACCTACTGGGTGTCCTTGTGGCCGTGCCCTGCCCCCCTCCCCCGGGGCGCACAATGGGCGGCGTGGGGGGGCGCAGGCCGGCTAATGCGGAGAACGCAGTACCCAGCACTTGGGGCTCAGTGGCAACCTTTGCCCCCCCCGTGTCACACACTGGTGCCGCCGTCCCCTTCTTTCCCGTGCGTTCTTCTGGTCTAGCCGTGCATCCCCGCCGTCCCCCCGGAATGGTGCCGCCTGTGCTTTTGGGACAGTGGTGCAGTCCCACTTGATGAGCCGTGGTCTCGCCCCGCTCCCCTCTCCGGGGCAGTGGTACAGCCCGCTTGGTTGTCAGGCTGGCGCTGCCAGGAAACTGCGTGGGCGCTGCTGGGGTTGTTGTGCCTGTTGCCGGCGATGGGCCATGAGCGTCGGTTGCCCCGTCGCCGCTACCTGCTGCCACCGCCGCCGCCCAGAGCGTGAGCAGCCGCTGCCGCAGTAAGATGGCCGCCGGGGAGAGCCGGCAGGAGGCTCCGGAGGCTGCAGCCGCGGGCCTGTGGCCCGGCTTCCGAGAGACAGCGCAGCGCTTCTGCGGGCTGGCTCTGGAGCGAGCGCGGAGCGTGAGTGCGGGGCGGCGGCAGCAGCGAGCTCCCCGGCCCGGGGTGCTGGGGCTCTGCCCCCGTGGGGGTGTTCGGGCTGCCCGTCTTGTGGGGCTGGGGAGTCAAGGGACGGGGCTGCTTTGCGGCCTTGTTCTCCTGGACCCTTCACTTGTGAAACTTCCTCAGGTTGCGCTAAAAGCCGCCCAGGCAAGTCGGCCTTGGGGCTTTTGCTCTCAACAGGCACTGAGGTGGAGGTGTGTGATTTGTGACTCGCTGGAGATCTGAGGGTGGGAGGATTTTCGTAACACGAAAGCTGCTTCACTGCGATAAGCAACGTTTCTCTGTGCTTCAGTGACCCACTCACCAGAGCCTGCGTTTTGTCATTTACACGGAGCTAATCTGCTGTGAAACTGCTCGTCTGATATCTTACATTTTGCTAGAAAAGTCAGGTGTCTGGGTTGGGCCCAAATCGGCAAGCTTGCAGGACCCGGGATCATCACAATATTTAGGGAGAATCAAGATGAAACGGGCACGATAATGGAATGGAAATATAGTGAGGTTTGGTTGAGAGGAGGCATAGGGCATGTTAAATTCAAAGCATTTTTAATGTCTGTGAAATTAGGAAATATAGTCTTAAATATGGAAGGAAAACATGCTTATATTGTCCTTTTCAATAGTATCAAAGGAGGCCTAATGATGCTCTTTCCAAGTGCAGACTGAGCATCTTTGCTTGAAAGTCTCAAAGCTTTAGACTGGTCAGCTTAGTGAATATAATATTATATACTAATAGTTGTATATGGAAAGGTGAGCTGCATTAAGCAGGTTGTTTTTTGTTTTATTTAGAAAATTAATGTATACATATCTATTTACAAATAATGTAGACCTCAGATCATGCAAATCACGATCCTTTACATGGTAAACTACATTGACTAAAACATAGTATAAGTATGTTTTATAAAATAAAAGTAGTGGTTCAATCAGATAAATTATTTGCATCTCTTTAGCTGTCACTATAAATTGTCCATCAACTATGTGGTAAATGTTGTTTTTTATTTTAATGCTGACACTTACTTTTACATATAAACTATCTCATGAAGGACCCTTTCCCTAAACAACAAGTTCAGAAGGAAAACTTGAAAAGCTGTGTCTGTTCTGGTTCAACACACCATATGTCTTCGGTTATATTATACACTGATTGCTAAATAAACAAAAGATTTAAAAACCAAATAAAAGGCTTCTGAAAACATTTGCTACTTCTCAGGGTTTTGAAAAAGTAAATATACAAAGAGTCTTATAATCTCACAGTTGACTCAGTAAACAATAAGTAATATCTGCATTTGTCAAAAATAACAGGTAATCTGTCCCTTTTTTTAACCACTCAGACTTTGCTGCTTGATTTTTTTTTTTTTTTAATTTTTTTTAAGGTTGTGGCAGCGTTGCCTGAACATATGAGACCTGGTCCTGATCTTTATGGTTTCCCATGGGAAATAGTGATTTGTGCTGCAGTTGTTGGAGTTTTTACAGTCTTACTGTTTCTGTGTAGGAGTTATCAATCAGTAAGTATCCAAAATAACGTACAGAGTTATGTAAATGGTTTGGATTTTTAAAAAAATGGTTAAAATTGTCATTTCATCAGTTCAAACTTTTTAAGTGAAATAGATGTCACACTGTCTGGAGTGGTTCACAGCTGTGAGTGCCTCACTCTCAGGGCAGACACCCCAAACTGGTGGTCTGTTCTGTAATTAGATTTCACTAAACCAGTAACAAATATGAACTCCTGGATCACTGCACCTGTCTCACCATTGAGTACAGACAGTCCCCTAGACTCTCCAGTCTGTCTTACCACCCAAACAAACTGAACTTGTGATAAAAGATTATTTAAACCTAAAATCCCCCTACATCAAGTTTCTCCCAGTCCCAAGCGGCCAGTTACTCACCCCAGATCAACTGGTACTCCAGACCTTAAACCAAAGATAATGCTGGCAGCCAATTCTGTAGTAAACTAATTATTGGTTTATTAGGTAAGAAAAAAAGCATGAGAGTTATTGAAAGGTAAAGCAGATAAAATATAATGAGTAAATCACAGTTTGTCACTCCAAATGGTGTCAGGGTTGTAATAAACTGCCAATTTCCCAAAAGTCCTTCAAGATACCCAGAATAACTCTGGGATTCTCCGTCGTCTTGTTCAGTTATTCTGCTTTGTTAGAATCCAAACAGTCCAGAGATGAAGGATCTTTCCTTGAATCCATCTTTTATATCTCCTTTACTAGCTAGCTGACAGTCTGGATCCATGTTGTTGTTGTTTTTTTGTTTGTTTTTGTTTGTTTTTTTCCCCTTTGATGACAGATGGTGAGGAATGCACTTGAAATCCTTGACTTGCTTTGAAATTAGCATATTCTATTAAAGTCCTTAAGTCCTTCATTAGCATTTCATAAGATTTCTTTGATAGGTAATTTAGTTACAGTGTCATACATACATGTAAATGTTTGCTGTTACATTATAACAGGAATAGATAAGAGAGAACTATATAGGTAATAAACTATTAATTTCCATGAAGTTTAAATATCTGAATACACACTTACATATTAATAATTGCTTTGATCTACACTAACATACAAGTGAATTGGCCTGTGGCCCTGATCTGATCTGGTTGCCAGTGTTACAATAGAGTTTTAAGTCAGCTGGTCATACCGTTGATGATATTTTCTTTGAAACTGTAGGAAAATTGGGTAGTAGCTTTCTTGTCAAGGTCCTTAATGGTTGGCTGTTTGCTCAAAGAATGTTGCTTTTAATGTGAAATGCATATTCACCTTATAAAAGAAAATTAAATTAAACAGTGATAAAATTTTCCCTTTCTACTTTCTCATTTTATGGGACAAATTTTCAAAGCCAGCTTTCAAAATAACATCTGCATGTTTTAGTTTCCCATTTATTCCTTAAGCATTTTGTGGGTATTTTTACTCCCATATGTCATAGAATACTATACTAGGATTGAAAGGGACCTCAAGAGGTCATCTAGTCCAACCCCCTGCTCAAAGCAGGACCAATCCCCAGATTTTTACCCCAGTTCCCTAAATGGCCCCCCAAGGGTTGAATTCACAACCCTGGGTTGAGCAGGCCAATGCTCAAACCACTGAGCTATCACTCCCCCCTTGGCACGTCACTATATTTGGTTATAGCTATACCAGCTAGAATTGTGATCTTGTCATATCTTGCGGGATAAGTAGAAGCAGGCCCAACTTGCATGGGATACTGCCTAAAAAGTTCAGGATGCTTCAGGAAGTGTTATTGGTTCAGTAGTGCAACATACTAAATCACCAATGTCTCAGCGTGTTGCTGGGGAGCACTGTTCTTTTAGAGAAACATAATATGGAGATTCTTGGCCAAACAAACTTATTGAAAATCTAATGACACTTGTGCATCCTTTGTCCTTTGTGCTGGTTAAATTCCAATCAGAGTAATATCCTAAATTATCCCTACAGTTTAAAATGGATTAAATTTTCTTAACTTGCTGACCTAGACTACAGTGTAGTGTCTGTTTGATTTTAAGTACAGTACTGTGCATAAGAAGTAGCTGTATTCTTGTATTTGAAGATGTGGTACAAAGTGTTAATAACTGAACTGAGCACTGTTGACAGAAACTGCTGCCTATAGATTTGGGAAGTCCTCCTACAAAGTGGGAAACCTTCCATTAGGAATACTTGCTCCTCAAAATGGCAAAGATTTTTCATATGGACAGTCCAACATGATATCGGTAGAGGCCTTGATATTGAAGCTCCCTGACTATCTGCTGCACCTGAAACATGCTGGACTAGCATTTATCTTTCTCTCTTAAGTCCACCTTGCAGCAATGTTGGTGTGTCACACTCTGGTACTGATCTGGATCTGACATTTGACAATATCAATATCAAAATTTCCTCAAGGCCCTCCATGTTTACTCTCTGGTTAGACTGACTCCCATGTGGGCCCTCAACATTGTCCTAAAACTCCTAGAAACTCAAGAACATAGATGTGATCCTATATGGCCATTCTTATGGTCCATGTAGCCCAGTATCCTGACTTCAAACAGTGGCCAGTGCCAGATGCTTCAGAGGGAATGAACAGAACAGGGCAATTATTGAGTGATCCATCCTCTGTGAACCAGTCTTAGCGTCTGGCAGTCAAAGGTTTAGGGACACGCAGAGCATGGGGTTTCATCCCTGACCATCTTAGCTAATGATAAACTATCCTCCATGAACTTGGCTAATTTTTTTTTAAACCCAGTTATATACTGTTGGCCTTCACTGCATCCCCTGGCAACGAGTTCCACAGGTTGACTCCTTTAGAACCACTGTCAGATTGCTCAGTACATTTCTTTACCATCAAAACTGTCTTTCTGGTTGCCATCACCTCAGCATGGGGAGTCACTGAGCTCCAAGCCCTCATGGCCAGACCACCTTACTAGGCTTGCCACCTCTGAGGTACAAAACAACAGGACATCTGAGATGATCCTTAGCCCATCCAAATGGACAGTTGGTAGTGTATACTGAGCACTCTTCCAGATTTCCCAGGACAGCTACCTGAGAAGGGGTGGGGTGGGGGAGAGGAGCAGTGATCACGGGGAAATCTGGACAGGTGTCAACTCTACACTTTGCACATCCTTCCATCTAGACAAGGTGGTACTGAGACCACACCCCAGTTCATCCCTTAGCCAGTCTCGCAGTTCCACCTGAAGAATCAGTTACCTTGCCATTCTTTTTTCTGAAACCTCCCTCAACACCTGGAGAAAAAGCTACATGCTCTCCCTCCAAACTCAAGGCATACTCGACCAGAGAACTGGCAGCATCTTCTGCCTGTCAGTCTTTGAGATCTGCAATATGGAGCAACCCACTGACTTCTGTTAAACATGCTGTAGGCATGCCAGCTGGGTCAGATACCAAGTTCAGGAGTAGTACTTCAATCACTGTTTGATACAACTGAAACGTCTCACTTCTGTTATCTAGGGATAATATTGCTCGTGAGTCACCTACAGTGGGATCCACACTAATGAATACTCAAAAAAGAGAGAACATTACTTATCCTGTAGTAACTCTTGTTCTTCAAGATGAACATAGCATGGATCCCACAACCTACCTGCTTTTCAGATTCCTCAGCTATCGCTGCTTTAAATGGCAAGGGAATTGGTGGTGGGTGGGGGAGGGTTGTGGGGGGTCCCACCCTTTATGGACTCATATGGGAGCATGAAGAGGCACAGTACTTGTGCGCAGCCCCAACAGACACTGCTATTCAAACACCTTTGGTTTCATATATGTGAGATGAATGCGCACCTGTGGTGGGATCCACACTGACTACAACATCACAAAGAACTACGGTTACTGTAGATTAAGAAAATGTAATATTAAGTAAAGAACGCAGAAAAGATGAGGCTAAAAACTGAATAGTGTTATCCTTGCGTGCTATGTAACATAATAGGACAAATTTCAGTTCTTGTTCTTTTTGTTTCAGGTTAGAAGCAGACTTTATATAGGTAAGTTAACTTTCCTTATTGTTTCTGTGGAGTATGTTTCTAGCTACACTGTTAAACACTATCATAAAAATAATTAAAAATTAATAACTTGAATGTTTCAAAATGAAGCTATTGTTCTTAATAGGAAGGGAAAAACAACTTGCCAGTAAAGTTGCTGAACTACTTGAAGAGAAATGCGAAGTTCTTGAAAAACTTAGTCTCCACAAGAAAGAGGTAACTCTTATTTTTATTCTTCTCCTCCTCCAGTGTATGTTTTTAGCATATTGAGCCATTGTTGTTCTTTTGATCAACAGAAGCTTTATTTAAACTTAAATATTAAAAGCGTATATTTATTATGATCGTGCAATTCTTGGGGTTTTTTTTGTTTTTTTTTTTTCACCCCTTGGTTCAAATTCTTTTAAATGTGATACAGATTTTAATGCATTCTGCTCTTAAATCATAGTACAGTACGTGGCATTGGAAATGTACTCCTAGATGTCTTGCTTTTATGTGCTCTATGTGCTAACCTTTCTAGGGCCAAATTTTTAAAGATACTTCAGCACCTAAAGATGAATGTAGGCCCTTCTGAAAATCCCACTAACACCCATTGGGAATTAATGCCTAGTGTGCCTAAATACTTTTAAAAATCCATCCCTTAATGTTTTAAACTTTAATAATATATTAATTTAAAATTTTAAAACAATTTTTGATCTTACGTACATTTTGATATCAAGTATCCCTTTCAGTATGAAGACTTAGAATCATCTCTAAAGGATGCCAGTCTTCTGAAAGAATCAACAGATACATCACATATTGAGGTAAAAACAGACTAAAAGTGGTTTTTCAGGAAAAACTGAAGGTGTCAGAAATGTACCTTTTTTTTTTTTTTTTAATCTGTGCAATTGTTTTGGTAATCCAGGGTTTCTCAAACCAGCACCAAGTGAGGCAGTGAATTAATTATGGAGTGGATCAGTTATGCGGGCAATTAATTTTGGAGCAAATAATTATGCAGATAGCTTTCTCAACCTGCTTCCCATAGGTGACATCCTGTTAAATAGTTATGCAAACCCCTCAAATGATTGATGCAGAATCAAATGTATACCACAGTATTTTGAAAAAAAAACCAAAACATTGTATGATAAATATTGCAGCATAAATTTTCAAAATTGACTTATAGTTCTGATTCAAAAATGCACATTAATAACTTAAAATAGCATGTCTTGCATGTTGCTTTAATCTAGAAATGAATCAATTTTTAGATCTCAAAAATCTAATTTATTTGATAGAGGACTCTAAAAAAGCCTGGTCTCCCCATACTTCTTGTGGGGCTATTAAAATATAACTAATAAACTGATAAATTTACATAAATTCATTTTGTACTTGGAGTAAATGCTGTAAGGGTTGGGAATAAGACTATTCATATGTACGTGATTTAATCCCTGCTTTAAACAAGGCTGCATGGAGATCTAATTTCTGAGGCCATATTGCACCTCTGTAGATTATTAAAGTGTTCCGTAAAAATACACTATACACACCTGTATTTAATTACTTTATAACTGTATATTTCTATAGGTTAACTATCAAAATTACTTGTTTTAGGCAACCTGTGAAAAACTGAACAGGTCAAACACTGCACTCAAGGATGAAATAGAGAATTTAGAAAAAGAGCTGGAAGAAGAGAAGTCAAAGCGATCAGAACAGGATGACTTGGTAAGGTTCAGAAAAAACACTTTTTCATCATGTTCAGATTTTTAAAACCAAGTTATTTGAATATGTTATGTTTGTGTATAATCGGAGTTATTTCTTTGAAAAGACATCTACTGAAAAGGCAGTTTTTTCATTCCTTTTTAAATTTGTTTGTAAAATCATTCAAGGGATAATCCCAGGTAGTTAAGGTTCAGGAACTAACATGCAAGTATTTAGGAGCTTAAAGATACAGCTTTACGTTGAATGTCCTAGATAGCAAGGGTAAGAAAAGACTTGTTTAACAATTAAATGTTTTTTTTTGTTCTTTCTTTGCAGTTTATTTAATGCTTCCAAATAAACTTTAGAATGTATGATGTGGAGAAAGTTCTCTGAATTTTAACTTTCTTTTTATTTAGAAAACAAAACGTTCTGTGGTGGACTGGGGGGAATCATTTTTGCAGAACCTCCAAAAAATGCAGTGTTTTTGACTCATTTATCAACAGCTAATCTTGTTTTTCCCCCTTCTCCGCCTTCCCCTACAATATTTTGCTGTTTACCATTGATGATGCTTATTGTCAGCCAAAGTAACTTGGTTCCATCTTGGGGATATTCAGGAAGTGGGGGACAGTCTTGTTTGGGTAGATAATGCTGAAACCAGCATTTTGTGGTTCCTATCAAGGGAGAAGTACTTTCCAGAATAACTTCTCTAGCTATATCATTAGGGAAGCCCACAGAACTGCTGTTTATCGGGCTGTATAAAAGCAACCATAGAGCCCTTATGAATTATGGTCTCTTCCTTGTCTGTGATGCCAGTGATGTTACTTTATGAACTAGTTGACAAAGGGATTTGTAAGAGTGCTAAATTCAGTGAACACTTACACTTTTTAAAAGCTTTAAAATATAATAGTTGGAGGCCACTCAGCAAAAATATCCTGCATATGGAAATCCTTTCCTAAAATACTTTTAGGAAAATGGATTAATTAATGGTTCTCCAGTATCTCAGACAGTGCATGTACTATACATATTATAAGCATTGTAAAAAGAAACGGTATGTTACAAGAAAGGTAAAAAGAAGGTATTAGTATGTAATCATATGTCACTATTGTACAGTCAAAAAATCTTCCTTAAGGAAAATCTTTGAAAAGAAAACTGGTATTGTCAGGCCTGCAAAGACAATCCTTACAATTTAAAAATAAATATTTTTACAGGAATACATTTTTAGCATTTACTGAATATTTGATCTCATAAAATTAGTTTGGTTGAAACTTTTTAGCCAAACTTCTGGAAGAACTTGTATGAAAATAAATATTATGGCTTTACAGATGGTGGAAATACAGAGAAGAATGGAGTCTTTAGAAAATGAAGCAAAATCTATCCAGTCACAAGTGGCAGAAGTAAGTCCAATATCTGAGGTTTTTGTTCAAATTAGGAAAATCAATTACTAAAATTGTTTCATCACAAATAAATACTCACAGGAATGACTTGACAATACTCATCTTCTAGGGCTCAGTCCTACTTTTTGGTATGTGGTAGCTGATTCATTTTACAAAAGAGCATGGCAGTTACCAATAATTGTAAAGGACAATTACACTTTATTTTGTTAGTACACAATTATAAAACATGCACTGCCAAAAATTTATTGTAAACAGCAATAAGCTTTTTGGATCTTCAAATATACTGTTGAAGCAGTTTGCTTTCTTCTATTTCATTTAGGCCAAGACCACATTAAAAGTATTTCACATTAATAAAGAGAGACTTGAGACCTCTGTCCAAGATGCAATACAGGAAAACTGTCATCTTCAGAAAAGCGAGAAACAGGTACATTCTTCCTAGTTATGTAGTATTGTAGGTATGCATGGCACTTTCCACATAACTGAAGGTATAATCCCTGCTCTGAGGAGCCCATCATCAAATTGAACATAATGAAATGATCCAGGAGAGAGTGTGTGTACACACACTCTTTCCCCCCTTCCAGGAATACTATGTTCTTTTATTTTTATTTATATATAAAAAGTGGTGTGTGTGTGTGTCTTGTTGTGTTGGAATAACTTATTTTAAATAATTTCCTTGGATTGATCTCTTGCTCAAAAGGCTATATGGAATGTGTATATGAGAGAGAAGAAAGCTTAATAAGTAAGGTGTGAAATAGTTGTTCCACCCATAAAGGGCAGCATGAAAAAAAGCAACATGCTGATATTGAGAGAAGAATACAAAGGGGATGGAAAAAGGTTTTGCTGAGGAAAAAAGAGGTTTTGGAAGAAATGAGAATAAAGATTTAGGCAAGTACATAGTTGAGGTACTCCACAAAAGTGGCCATCAGAAGCTTGAACTTGATACAGATGGCAAAGACAAAGACAGGGTTTAAATAGAAGAATAACTTAGCAGAGTGGCAGGTGAGGAAAATACTGTTACTGTAGTAGCATTTGGGACAGAATGGAGGGAGAGCAGTGTAAGAAGTGAGGAGACCAGATAGGAGGGCACTGGAGTAGTTAGGCAAGAGAGAAGCCAGGCAGTGAACAAGGATTTTTAGTTGCTGTAAACCAGAAGAGGAATCGTTCAGCTTTATGGTGGAAAAGAAGAGAATAGAGTTTAGAATGACACACAAGTTGCAGGCCTGGGTGATGGGTAAGATGTTGGAATGATCAACTAGAGCTGGTCAGAAATGTTCCAACAAAACATTTTTCTATCTGAAAATGCCAATTAGTCAAAACTGAAATGTTCTTCTGAAATATGTAGACTTTGACAGAAACCTGTTTGCCAGAAACTTACCGGGTTTCCTGCTCAGCTGCCCAGCTCCTTGGCAGCTTGCCTGGTGGGGAGCTTGAGAGCCAGGGCTTCTTGGCAGCCAGCCTGGCTAGCTGCTGGGGAACCTGGGCTTCCAGGACTTCCTGGCTTCACCACAGCACACCAGGTGGGCTTCTGCGGAGCTGGGGTGCTTGGATTGCTGGGACCATTTAAAAAAATTCCATCCTGGGTCTTCTGAAATAGAATCTTTTGAAAATTGTTCCACAGAAAACTTTTCATATCGGATTTTCTGTTTTAATTCAGAATAGTATTTTTGGAAATGTGAAATTTTCCAGGGGAGGGAAATTCTGGTTCTCACAAAGCTCTGTTATCAACTGTGAGAGTGGAAGTGTGGTTGTGATAGAAGATGAGATTCATTTTTTGATACGTTAAGTTGTTGGTAAAACAGACAAACGTCGTATGCAAGAGTGAACAGAGAAGTAGTTGATTGGAAGTAGAGAGGATAGTGGATCAGGTAACTTGTTTATAAGGAGAAGAGGAGACCATTGGAAGAAAATTATTCTCATATACTTTATTTGCTTTAAGTCCATTCCTTTGGTCTTTATTCCTAATTGTACCCTTTACAGTACTTGAAAAAATGTACTAAGATCAGAGAAGCAGCGCCTAATTTAAAAAAGTGAACAGACCAGTGTCTTTTATCTTTGTGACCTGTATACCCTGTTGCTGGTTCACTTTTTTTGAACCCAAGAGGACTTTGAATGAGGATGTTCTTTTGCTGCTTCTCCTCTGTAAAAAGGGATCTTTAAGCAAGACAATACTAAATGCTGAAAATCACGTAACTTTATATTTAATCATTTTACACACATCAAAATCTGTTTTTAGCAGAGTTTTTATAAGGTCATAATTGACTCCTTTACAGTAATCATTTTGTAATTCTTTCTAGGTAAAATAAACTTGCATGACACATTCAAGACCAGGACATCTGTTATTCTTAGGGTTTTGTGTTGAAATTTTTAATGAATAGTGCATGCTGCAACTTCTTTCACTCTGGTATCATATTTGGTATACTCCTTGTTGTGGGGAATAAAGACCTTACTAATAGAACAATCAGAAAACGAAATGAAATTGTCTGCCTTGCTTTTTTTTTTTTTTTTTGCTCTTAATGAAAACATTGTAAGCAAATAATTTGGTTTTCTTTAGTAGAACATACACGTCCCTTTTTAGTTCTTTTTATATTATTTTATTTTTATTTGTGTGTCTTTTTCTTACCTTTTTTAAAGACGGAATTTGATTTTCACCAAAAGGTAACAAAAGTGTGTTTTTTGTTAATGGAAATCGGCGTACTTTCTTCCTTGGTCCTTTTACGCAGATGGGTCATAATCCTCTGGCACAGCATTGCCATAACTATAACAGATCTGCTACCCTCTGAATAGATTAATGATATGCCAAAGACAGGATTAAACATCTTAGTTTGAACCAAGACAACTGTTTATAAACATTTATTACAGTATTTTTTTTTTCTAATTAGAACGCTAGGAAAGCATACTGCCTTACCTCACTGCAGAATCCTTGTCCTTTCCGTCTGCTGTAATCCTTATGGTGTACAAGAATCCGCTTTGGTTCACTGTTTCTTTGACTCATGTAGAATGTATTTTTAAAGTTTAATTGCTTATCAGTGAAGGGGATTTAGTAATAAAAGCTGTGTTGGAATAATGAAAATTTTTTTCTCCATTTTTTGCTTTTCTTGTTTATGACTAGCGTATGACTTATTACTTGAAAGGGCACATTCTGTGTTAGGTGACTTATCAGTCACTTTATTTTATGATATAAATAGGTATGGCAGAATTAAATTTAAAAAAAAATTAATTTTGGTGGACAATATCAATGGTTGTTTTTAAGCATTTTTTTTTTTCTATTTTCCCATGGGTGTGATAATTTAAATGGGGGGATCGAACAATATCTCATGAAAGCAGATGTTAAGATTAAAACAGTTTAAAAGCTTTAACTGTTAAAACATAAATTGTCAACATCACATGTCAAGATATACAAAGTAAATAACCTTAAATCAAACTCTGTTCTCAAGCAACAGCTTTCTTTCTTTGGCTTTCTGTAAATTTCTGTTATCTATCGGAATATCTTCTTTGCTTTGTGTGTATGGTGAAATGGACATTTACTGATTCTGGTAAAAATCTGATCATTCCAAGTTTACATACCGCCTCTGTTTTATTATGTCTTTGAATTGCTTATCTTTGGCAAGCTGAAATTTAGACTTGCTTATATTCTTGCATGAGGGTTCCCCTGTTTAACTGCCAGTTACATAGAATCGAGTGTTCTTGGTCTGATTAAAATTGATTATTCACTCCACTCTGTAAACCTGGTATGTTTAAAGATTCCAGCTGGAAGATGAACAATAGGCAGATGAATCTTTTGAAAGATTCTGAGAAATAGTTTCTTGAGGTTTTTATATTAAATATGCTGTTCTTAAAAAACAAATTTGCTTCAGTTCTTATAATATATGCAGATGTGGTTTAATCAGCTGACATATTGCAATCATAGTTTGTTAAAATAAATGTAAAGTCTAATTATTCCTTGTTTTTTGTAGGACACTTCTGAAAATGAAATATTCCTGTAAAATTGTTAATGTAGTCCCAAAACCTTCACAACCTGGCTGCCTTTCTAATTAACAAAAGGCTAGTTACAGTATTTTTAGTATTCAGTGTCTGCTTACATAGAGTACTGATGCATGTCCCTTAAAATATATTTTCACCATATGATATTAAGTGGAAAAAAATAAGTGTTAGGAGAAAGTCTGTGGGTTACGTGGTGAATGAAATAGCTGCCTCATTAATTTTATTCAATAGAGAACTTCCAAGATATAAATAAAAACATTAATGGTACACTCCCCTCTCACAGCTTCGTTAGGGTGAAAAGGGAACAAGTGCTGCAGCTTAAGGAGAGAGTGTGGGAAATTAATGTCTTTTCTCTTCAACCTGTTCCCAGGAATCTGGATGATTATTAGTCAAAAATTCAATATTTTATTTTAATTGGCTTCTTCACATTCTGTATGTTTTATCTAAAATATTTATTGAAGTGTTCAGCTAAACTTGTTTTTAGATATCCTAGTAACTAATTTCACTAGACAGCTAGTGCAGCTGTCTAATAAGTTAGAGAACAGTACAGTAATATAAAATGTTGCACTGTTAAGCTCTTCAACATTACACAATCTTTAGTTTTGTTTAGTTTTCATGGACACGTGGTGGTGGGGTTTCAAGACACTCACCCCAGATATGCTGCCTATGAGTACAGTGTACATATGGCTAATTATTGTTGAAATGTGAAAAACACTGGGTGATTACTCTTGATTTTCAACTTGTGATAGATTGTCTTATTGATCTGGTACACCTTTTTTTTAGCTTTTACAAGAAGCTGAAGGATGGGGTGAACGATTTGGTGAACTAAATGAACAAAGAAAGATGTTTGAATCGTCTAAAGCAGATATGGAGGAAGCTCTGAAAAACAAGGAAAGTCAAGTCAAGGTAAACTGCTGTATTTAACTGTGTTTATAGGGGATGCTAAATATTAGGATGAGAAGATGTTAAGCTGTCTCAATTTGCTTCCTGCATTAACTTATTTTTAGTTTTTCTTAGCTGATTAGATTGAGGTTTGAATTAATTGAGTCCACTGGGACACTGTCCAAAGGCTACAGACTCCTAGAATCTAAAATTTGAAATAAAAAGGAATACTTGTCCAAAAGATTCTTCGCTTTGTAGACACTTTATATGTATAAAAAATACAAAACTCTTCGGATATCCCAGTGAGCATCATTAAGAGCCTTTAGTGGTGCCCCGCCGTTGTCCTGCTTCTTGCCTGTGTTTTAATGGGTAAGTAGTGGAACATGTAGAATCCTAGATAGCTAGCAGGCTAATTTGATACATTAATGAGAAAGTAATGAAGTACAGCAAAAGGTTGAAAATATGACTTAGTGTGATAGTCAAAGTTTCACTGCCTATATTTCATTCTGGATTTTAATTTTATTTATCTTTGGTAATATCTAGTCATTGACAGAATGTTTATTGAAGATGAAAGACTGGAGCATAGCAATAGGAGAAGACCACACTGAAGACAACCACTGGGATGTTGATATAACAGAAAACGGTGAGCTTTTAGGTACAATCAGAATAACTTCTTATGTAAGCCGTCCTCTCTCTTCTCTCCTCCCCTACCCCCAACAAAAAAGTATAGGTTAACTGGAATAAGAAAATAACTAGACTTCACACAAAGCTTGTATTTAAATTAATTTGTTAAAGATAGAAACTGGATTTCTTAACCCTGCCTGCTAATATGGTTTGCAAATGTGCTCCTCCAGAATACTAAACGCATCCTGTATTGCCATTTTTTTCCTCAGTCAGCTCAGTTGATGCTTCGTCAGCTGGGGAAGAAGTCAGTCTGTGTGTTAATGTGTCAGAAAAAAGTCAACTTTAATTTTTCCTTTCCACACTTAGTATGTCACATTGTACTTAGTGTGGTGGAAGCCAAAGCTAATTTTTATGAAAAATATATTCAGTAATTAGGAGTAGTAAGTGTACATTCCAGTCAAAACATATCACAGTGCTGTTTGTGATTTCAGTGTTCTTTCTATTTATGCTCTTAATTAGATGATCAGCAAAAACGAACTATAAAGAAGTTGATCTATGCTGCTAAGGTATGTAGTAACACTTTATGATGTACTGATTTTAAAAGTTTGGAGGGAAGAGGTCAGAGAAAAAGTGAGGAATAAAGAAAACTGCTATTTAAAGTACATGCCATGTTGTTATGTCTAGTAATGGACATAAATAATTGTATCAATGTAAACAAAGTTTAGGATATCCGTTTTTTTTCTAATTTTTTGTTTTACCATACTTTAAAAATCTTAATTGACACTTTTTTTTTTCTTCTTTGCCAGGGTCTAGAAGGAATGCAACCTACCCTATTTCAGGAGGACAGGGCATTAGCTAATTGCATTTCTAAGCATTAGTCAATTAATGTTACAGCCATAACATAACATTCTTACTTTAGTATTGTATTATCTGAGAAATGCAGTCAAGTAGAATTGAATCTTTTTCCTCCAGTAATGTTCACACTTAATTCCCCTTTTTATTTTATTTTAATATAGTTAAATGCTTGTTTAAAAACCCTGGAAGCAGAAAGAAATCAAGTATATTTAAAACTGGCAGATGAAGATAAAGCTAAAGAAGAACTTAAAGGTAATTACATTATTTTGTTTTAAAAATAACTGATTTTTAAATAAGAGAAGCTATTCATGTCCTTAAATAACCCTGGCTTATTCATTCAATTTTTGTGGAAAAAATACTAAGTTTACACTAATAGCTTTATTTAGTTAGCTAAAAATCCATTAAATTTGAATTGAAGTGACTTAACCAGTTCTAAAAATTTTGTCTTAAAAGGTTAAATGGCTAAAACTACAGCAATAATATAGACTGCTGAGATGCCATTTTTAATTTGTTACCCCACTTCAACTGGAAATGCAACAGTTGTCACTCAAAATAAATATACTGAAAATCTTTTTTCAATATTGCTATTGAAAATATGTCTAATGTCTTTCATTATAAGATATTTATAAGTAAATAATGAGATGTTTAATTGTGAAATATGTTTCTAATCAAGTAGCGATTAATTCATTATATTTAGTTGGAAAACAACATTACTTTCTTCTTAAAATACTCTTGAAATACTCTTAAAGTACTCTGGAAAGTACGTAGTCACCTCTTTTCCTTTGGACAAATTCTACAAAGGCTTCATTCTAAGGAAATATATTTTAAAAATAAAATTAGTGCAGCTTTATACAACTTGCATCTAATTAGCCAATGCCTTTAACCTAAGTAACACTATCAGCAGAAAATTGGACTCAGTTTTAAATGCCATATGCCTGGTGGCATTTTGGATGATTCTATCCTCTAATGCAGCAGTTTTTCCCCTATAACTTTTAAGGATCTCCTATGATGACCCATCAGATAGATGTCCTTCTAGACTGACTGACTAGCCCTTTTCCCCATTTGGGCCTTTGAACTTCAGAGGTTTAAATATATTGAAAGGAAGCACGGTTTGCAACTGAATAAATAAGTAGATTAATATTTAAATTATCTCCTTGCTCCATGTTGTTAACTATCATGTTGCTTCAGGGTTAACCCCAACTGGGATGAATGGGGCATTTCTACACTTCTGTGAACTATTGTTTATGCTGCTTGTCGTCTTGAGCACATTTAAACAAATAATAATAATAGAAAATCTGAAAGTTTAGACTATGGATTTCAAAATGGCATTCTCCAGAGAAAAGTACTGGCTTTCTGAGCCATTCCAACCACAGATGGGGAAACAGAGCTTAAGTAACTAAGTCAAAGTCATACCAAGTATGTGTTAAATCTGGAAGAAGTATTCAGAACTCCTGACTCCCTGTCCTGTACCAAGACCAGTAAGCAATACTACTTCTCAATTGTGCAGTCTGTGGAAATCTATCACAATGCAAAAAACCAAACAGTATTCTATGGACTGTAGGTAGGAAGATGTCTCCCTGTCTTACTTTCCAAATGTCAAACAGGCCTTCATTAATAAAACTGTAAGGTCCTTGACCTGCAATGTTTGTACTTTCTAAGATATTATGATTTTGTTTTAACTTCATAAACTATGTGCATTATTCACCTGTCTCTAACTGTGACAGAACGCATTGAAAACCTCCAAAGTGAGCAGGTCTCCTTGCAGTCTGAAAACACACATTTTGAAAGTGAACTTCAGAAGCTTCAGCAAAAGCTTAAAGTAATGACCGAGCTATATCAAGAAAATGAAATGAAACTACACAGGTACTGATACCATTATGTTTTTACATTAAGCATTTAATGAATGATTAAGGGAAGATTGGGAAATCATTTGACTTTTCAGTTTAAACATGTCAACAAATTTGTGACAATTTGTTGAAAGATAATTGTCATATCAACTGTAGGTTTATATCAGCCAGATTCCTTATAATTTGGCTGAAAGTACAGTATACATATGAAAACCTGAGCGTTTGTGGTAAACTGATATGTAGCTGAATAAACAATTTTTTTACATGCTTGTTTGTTAGATGTGGATGTGATTATTACTAATTTTTGAAGTGATGGATGAAATATATTGGGAAAGTCCATGATACTGATCTTGAAATGCTTGGATAAGAAGGGACTGTATACCTCTTTTGTGTATTTATCACCGTAACTGTTTTATGGGAACAGTTAAGGGGTATTATTTTTAAATGTGCTTGTGTGCAAAAGTGTGCTGTACCAATTTTATACCCTATTTCAGCCAGTTAGAGCTGACCTTTACAGTAGAACCTCAGAGTTACAAACTGACCAGTGAATCACACACCTCATTTGGAACTGGAAGTAAACAATCGGGCAGCAGCAGAGATTGGGGGGCGGGGGAGGCAATTTCAGTGTAGTACTGTTAAACTACTAGAAAATAAAGGAAAAGCAGCATTTTTCTTCTGCATAGTGAGGTTTCAAAGCTGTATTAAATCAATGTTCTGTTGTAAACTTTTGAAAGAACAACGATACATTTTGTTCAGAGTTATGAATAACCTCCATTCCTGAGGTGGTTGTAACTCTGAGGTTTTCCTGTATTTATTTACAACAGCTGAAGCAACTTTTTGGGCAGGCAAAAATCAGCATACTGAGAAGTACAATACGTTTTAAAAGTTGTAATTATGGATAAACTGGCCTTTGATTTAGAGAAGAGGGACTGGTAAAATTTTCAAAGGCACTTAAGTGCCTTTTGAAACTTCAGTAGATCTATTCATAGGCCGAGAGTTATATGGGCCCGTGGTGCCCGTGCTCCACCAATATTCAGGAACGTGGGCCTGGCTCCACCAATGTTTGGGCTTACTGTGCTTTGGGGGGTCTCATACTTCAGGGGAATGGAGGTCCAAGGGAGACTGGGGGGTTAGTGGGGGGCCTGGCGCCAGCAGCAGCAAGTGACCAGGCCCCAGCGTGTCCTGCTCCACTCTGCCCTACTGGCTCCTGGTGTCGCTCGGTGGAGGAGATGGAAGCTGGAAAGAGGCGGGGCGGGGACTTGGAGGAAGGGGTGGAATGGGGGCAGGGAGAGGGCGTAACGGGTGGGCTGGGGCCAGGTTGTTTACTGCTGCCGGCACCAGGCCCTCTGCTAACCCCCCAGGCTGCCCAGTACCCCGCGTCCCCCTGAAGTGCGGGGCCCCCCAAAGCATGGGGCGGTTGCCCCAGTTCGTCCTATGGATGGAGTGGCTCTGCCTGGACTCCGTGTCCCCCTGAAGTGCAGGGTCCCCCAGAGCACGGGGCATGGGGTGGTTGCACCTGTCCATCCTATGGACGGGACGGCTCTGCTTGGACCCATTCTGGGCACCACCAGAAATCATACAGGCATGGCACCCGTTGGACCTATTAACCTTATCAATTGGCTAGGACAGTCATTCAATAGTGAAATAGTTTGCAACTGTCACCATGTTATACTGACATTTCTCAGAAAAAATTATTAAATATGTATCAGTCATTTTTGTATAACAAAGGATGTTGTCACAGTATCAGTGGTTGCTGATTTGAACATTGAATATGCAATATTACAGCAAAGCAAATAAGTTTAAGTACCGTGGCACTAAGATGTGATTATCCACTGACAGTCTGTTCATCTCATGCTATATACACCTGTACTCTGATATAATGTGGTCGTGGGGAATCAAAAATCCCTACCGCATTATAGATGAAACACCGTTATATCGGGGTAGTGGTGGCAGGGCTGCAGCTGTGTTTTAAAGAGCCCGGGGCTCCAGCCGTGGGGAGCCCTAGGCCCTTTAAATCGCCCGCGGAGCCCCACTGCTGCAACCCCGGGATAGCGGCGGCAGGGCTCCAGCGGTGATTTAAAAGGCCCTGGGCTCCCTGAAGCAGCTGGAGCCCCAGACCCTTTAAAGTGCTGCCGGATCCCCGCTGCTACCGCACTATATGCAAACCTGTGTTATACCGGGTTGTGTTATAGTGGGGTAGAGGTGTAAAAGGTGAAATTCTTTCTTACATAGTTGGAGTAAATGGGTTTTGTTCTAGATACTTAGAAATAAAAATATTTTAAATAACTATAGTAAAGAATTAGGAAAGAGACAACAGCAACCCTCCAATCCATAGCCTCTTAAGAAGAACCAAATAGCAAATAAAACTGTTGGTTGTATTCACAACAGCAGTATACGTTGATGTGGACACAGTGGTGAAAAGAGGACAGACAGATGCATGGAATTAAGAGACAGGCTGCAACTTTTATTAAACTTTAGCACAGAGGAGGGAAGCTACCTACTCATCACCCAGGCTTGCCTATACTAAGCATTTAATTGGTTCCAGTTTAGGGGCA
Organism: Gopherus flavomarginatus; assembly: GCF_025201925.1. NCBI lineage: Eukaryota > Metazoa > Chordata > Testudines > Testudinidae > Gopherus > Gopherus flavomarginatus. Next base: position 116,131,873 of record NC_066621.1, read on the forward strand.
CAGGACTCCTTACAATGTAACTCCTAACTTGGGATAGACTATCCTCAGGCTACCGCCCAGAATTTAATTCTCTCTGAGTGCTAGCACCCGCCTGCTGCCCCCCCCTTGGGGACAGAGTATGCAGAAGGGTGGGGACCTTAGGCCTTGAACTCACGGGATAAGGCCATCACCAAATTCCAGGTCGTTTACTTCCCGGGAACAGTTCATTTTATCCCTTTTAACTAACTGCAAGTTGCAAATAATTAATAACGCAAACCAATTACCTCAGTTAGATTCTAAACACATTCCTATTTAATCTGCAGTGGTTTTGAAGGTGCTGTGAGGAAGATGGAAAAACTCCCTGATCCCTTGCAGGCTGTTCCATGGGGGAAAAAATTACTTCTGATATCCGGACAGGTGGTTGGCTAGACCAACAGCATCTGTCATGCCGCTTCTCATTCCTAGTTCAGGATGGGTAGGGTGGGGCTGCTGGAATGGAACTGAAAGAGGTTCCACATGGTCCCTATTCCAGGTTAAATCCTGGGAGCTGGGGAATGCTGGCTAATTAACACTCCTCCCCCCAGCTGGCCAGTGGATGCCAGAGACTCCCAAGTAGGGAGGAGCTACTTGGTGTTCCTAAGTAAGTGTCTCCTCTCTTGCTTCTGAGACTATCCCCCTTCACCACTGGCCCCATCAAGTTCCCCACCCTGGTTGAGGAGGGTGGGTGGCATTTGTTGCTTTTCTACTCCACTGGACAATTGACTATGCATTAAGGGTGAAGTTCACTGCTTCTAGCAGGGACTGGGGAAACCCCAGTGCACTATAGAGGGGGTGGCTGAAAACAGATGCAGAGGGGAATGGAAAACTCAGGGTGTGTACACTAGGAAAAGTGTCTTTTTGTTTAACCATGTGGCAACTAACTCATGATAAAATCCTAGTGTGGATGAGAACATTTGCAGTTGTCACACGTGGTAGCTAGTTAACATAAATGCATGCAGAGAGTGTGGGATCACCTTAGTGATGACAAGTCTGTTGGAGGAGAGGAGAGAGGGCTGGGCTCTGCATTGGTTTGAATAGCCCACTATATGAATGGATTTGGGGAGAGGCTAGGGCATGACTAGTAGGTCCACATTTATGCAGCCTAGTGGCCAAGAACCCGTGTGCAGGGGAGAATGATTAATGGTTCCTATTCTAGTCTATGGGCTGGACTGATAGCTATGGATGTTCTGCAGAGCTGCCCTGTTTGCATCAGTGTTGAGTGCAGTGATAGTCCTGATTATATCTTACTGTTCCAGATTTTAATAATTAATTGCTAATGAGCTATGTAAACAAATATAAAAACACTATAGTTACACACCACAACCTCTTTCTGCTACTGTGGGTGAATATCACAGTAAATAATCTCTTTGCTGAGAGAATAACTGCAAAATTATTATTTGAGGTACAGTTAACCATACTGTCTGTGTGTTAAAGGAAACTAACAGTAGAAGAGAGAGAACGGTTACAGAAAGAAGAAAAACTTTCTAAAGTAGACAAGAAAATTAATCATGTTGCTGAAGAACTAAACACTTACAGGTATTTACAAATTTTTATTTAGTGTTGGCGTTTGCTCTAAAGTTTACAAAATCCGCAAGAGAATTAGTAAATTTACTACTTATAATGCATTGTTATGGAATATATTCTGTCCTCCACCCCATTTTGATGCTTTCTATAGTCATGCTAGTTTATACAAATGAATTTGTGTGTGTGTGTCTGATGATAAATACACATGATGCTCAAGTGCCTAGTGGCAGGCTCTCTTCTTAGATCAGTGTGTAGAATTTAAAATTGTATTACAATTAAAGCAGGGTGGGTAGGACAGTTTGTCTTCGAGGTTACCAAAGAATGGCATGATTCTTGAACCTTTACTCCCCTTGGAAGTTGGTGACTTTTTTAGCACAATTTGATGACTGATTCTTTAGAACAGGGGTTTCTCAACCTTTTTCTTTTTGAGTCCTCCCACCCTCCCAACATGCTATAAAAACTCCATGGCCCACCTGTGTCACAATAACTGCATATAAAAGCCAGGGCCAGTGTTAAGGGGTAGCAAAACACAATCTGTCCTTTTGTATTTAGGCAAAATATGAAGTAGTAGGGAAATTTTATTTTAAAGTTTCTAAGAGGATATTGCAAATAGTGGAACATAATTAAAATCTGTGCTTACCTTGTGCCTAATCTTTGGGTGTGGCTGAGCTGTGTTTAACACAGAGTCTGAAGGAGGATGTAGGTGTGGGTGGGAGGGATTTGAAAAAAATGGCCGTATATCTCCTTTTATGTTCCCTTTTCCTGGGTCATTGTGGTCCCTAGTGCAATTTGCAGCAGTCCTCAAGTCTTTAATGACCCTCAAGGGGCAACTCTGGCAGCTGGTAACTGCAGGTATGCAAAAATACATTGCTAAAGTAGGTGCTGCAAAGAGTGGGACTGACTCTGCTGGCTCTACATCACTGGAGAATTTCCCTTATGTCAGAGCAATCTTCAGCTTGCCACTTAGACCGCCTTTGCCAGTCTTCAGTAGGACCTAGGATCTCTCTCTCCTCCCCACTCCCCTCTTTTTATTAATCCTTTTTTAAGTAGGCCTTGGTCATAGGTAACAATAGTGTTGTTTGTGTGTGAACTCCGAGTTATTTATTTGCAGTGTCACTATCTGTGGTGGTATTCATATTTAAAATTATATTCTGTAACATTTTTATTACAGACAACGAGCAAAAGATCTAGAAGAAGAGCTAGACAGAACCATTCATTCTTATCAGAGTCAGGTATGTACTTTGACTTAACTTGGCATTTTGCCATATTCAGGAATGTAACAGTTGACTTTCAGCTTGAAACTACCACTTTAAAGCTGCTTGCAGTACTGCATTTGGCTTTATTTGGGTAATGTTATCAGAGATACCTTGATATAAATTACAATTAGCAACGTGGGTGGTATTTTTCAGTAAGAGTATAACTTCTCAATTTAAACTCTGGGGGCCTGTTCATGTATCAGAAAACAGCCTTGAAGTCTTTTTTTTTTTTTTTTTTTTTTTTTTTTGGTCAGATGAATAACTTATTTTAAAGGTACAGGAACTCCTCAATGTTGTAATTATGTTCCTGAAAAATGCAACTTTAAGCGAAACAATGTTAAGCGAATCTAATTTCCCCATAAGAATTAATGTAAATGAGGTGGTTACGTTCCAGGGAAATTTTTTCACCAGACAAAAGACTGCGCGCTCGCACACACACTCTCTCTCTCTCTCTCTCTCTCTCTCTCTCTCTCTCTCTCTGTTTTAAACAAAATTTAATACTGGTACACCGTGGTGATGATGATTGTGAAGCTTAGTTGAGGTAGAGGAGTCAGTGGGTGGGATATTTCCCAGGGAATGCCTTACTGCTAAATGAACTAGCAATTAACTGAGCCCTCAAGGGTTAACTCTCTCAACACTCTACAAGGCAGCAGGAAAGGAGGGAGGGCAGACAGAGACACACACCCTGTGTGTGAGAGAAAAAATGCGCACTTCCCCTTTAAGTAGCTGACCCCAGGTTAAGTACACTGCCTTGTTAATAAAATTAGCTTGCTGAGACTTGAGAGGGCAGCTACTGCCTAGAAGCTCCCTCCCTCCATAGTATGTCCCCCCTGCTCTGTGGAAGATGGGGGTGAGCAGGGGGGAGGGGGAGACACCCTGACATTAACACCTTTCTTCTCCCCTTCCTCCAGACAGCAAGCAGGAGTCTCTGGGAGCAGCTCCAAGGCAGAGGGCAGGAGCAGCACATGGCAGTGCTGGGAGGGACAGCTGCTGCAAAGGGAATTTAGGGGAGTGGGGAGCTGATAGGGGCGCTGCTGGTCCACCTTGGTTCCAACCACCCACCAGCTAGCTGCAACTGGCTGCTCTTCCTGCAAGCAGTAGACAAAACAGGCGGCTGTCAGACGACTTAGAAGGGAGCATTTCACAACTTCAAATGAGCATGTTCCCTAATTGATCAGCAACTTAACATTGAAACAATGTTAACCCGGAGTTCCTGTACTCTATGCATATCTCTTTTTAATAGATTACTTCACATGAGAAAAAAGCTCACGATAACTGGGTAAGTTCCAAATATTAAAATTTCTCAGCTCTGTCATTGAAGAGTACTGTAATTTTTCTGTCTGCTGAACAGACTGCATTATACCTTGACTTTAGTGGGGTGTTTACAGACAAAAAACCTAAAGACTTGTCTGTCATTCAGAAACCTTCTAACAAAAATATTTAATGAATAGTTTTATCATTTAAAATAGCTGTAGTAATTAAACCAAGTCTGTAACATTCTCGCAGAATTAAAGAAAATCACTTGAGATATATAGATAGATAGATATAGATATATATAAAAAAATCCACTGGAACAAGATGATGTTTAATAATTGTTTGATGTTCTGTAAATAAACTTTTTGTCCTTGTTTCAATGGCATTTTAATAAATTCCCTGGCTGTACTGTTCTGCCTTTATCTAATAGTAAAAGACATTTTGTCCTGTGATAACATTCTGCTCCACTGCTGCTTTTTTTTTTTTTTTTTTTTTTTTTTTGTAAGAATATTATTGCAAAATCCATTTATCTCTTCTCTTAAACTAGAAAATGAAAAACTCTCACTACTAATAAATACTTCAATCTTGCAAAGGGGTCTGCATAGGAGAGAATCCTATTAATGTGTTAATGGGATTCCATGCTAGGGTACTCCCCATACTGCCCTAGCCAGGGTACTTTTTTGCAGGTTTTCAAATAGATCTTATTTAGGTCTTAAAACTTGCTTATAATTTTGAATGGTGTGGGTTTGGTTTTTTCTCCTCTGTATTTCCCCATGGCCAATTTTAATGTGTGCCTCAAAGAATCTATAAGTCAGGATAGGTAAGGTTAGTTTCTGCCATCGGATATTCACAAGCAGCTTCCATTGAAGTCAGAGTTGTGTGCATGTAACTGTGGGAATAGTTTGGCCCTAAGGTAAGTGTATTTTATTCAAGAAGAGAACAAAAGACCGTATTTCATCCCCTCTTCCCTTCACTGTTAGTACAAACTTTGATTTTTTTCATTTGCCTGCTCTTTATTTGAAATTCATCCACTATCACTTTTGAAACAAAGAATCTTTTTCAGGATTTTTTCATTAATTGCTGTTGTACTGTTCTTATGAAGACATTAAAAAGAATAATTAATATCTAACATTATTTGATCTTGTTTTAACTTGAGATCTTACTTAAGTTTACACATTTGCTTTCAAGATGACAATCGGTTTATAATGCTTGTTTTGGATTCTATAAGGTCAGTACTATTAGTAACTTTACTTCTTGGCTTCCTTTGATTTGCACTATTTTCAAATGCAGCAAAAATCTGATGTGGGGTGTAGCCTCTTAAAATTCCAAATAAGACTGATTCTGATCATGTGATGTTTTAACTATTGACTTCAGTGGAACTGCTAATAATTTACACTGATTGTGAAAAATATCTAGGATTTTCAGTCTCCTCTAAGTCAGAATTTTCTAGTGTGTGTTTTCTGTATGGATGGTTATTAAAAATATTATGCTGGTTTTTGTTGCTGAAATCCAATATATGATGTACCTTTTGCACTTTTTCCTAAAAAGTACATGTTATAATTTCCCGTACAGTTTATAGACTTGTTATGAGCAACAGGCCTACAAATTATCAGTTAGAAATACTTACTGGAAATCCAGGATGTGTACTAGTTATGAAATACTTAATTGAACAGGTTTGTTTTTTTTTTCCCCTCCTAAAGCTGACAGCCCGGGCAGCGGAAAGACATCTCAATGATCTGAGAAAAGAAAATGCGCACAACAGACAAAAGTAAGTGTACAGGATAGATTCTGAACAATATAATTTAGCTGTAATTTTGTTCTTTTCTGAAAGAGCTAGTGGAAAAGCATAAAACCAGAACTGACACAGCTACACATGGGTGTGGGTAAATTATTTTTCAGATTGTGCATGACTTAATGTGTTATGGTCATTCATGTATTTTCAGTATAAAACCCTTAACTAATGAATCCACAGGTTTGTAGGGGAAAGGGCTGCATTCCTGTTTTTCTTCCATGTGTTAGTAATGTTCTTTGATAATGGAAAACCTTGGATGGGTAGTGGAAACATTTCTGAGTGACTGATACTTGTAGAAATGGAGAACTGTTGAGAGTCTAGACTGAGCAGGAGTGATTTCTTAGCCACACTACAGTACAGATTGCGCCAGCAACGATCAGGTTACACAATGTTAGTAGCATGGTACATTTTCAGTCTCCTCTCCATCGTTGAAATGGTAGAAGGACCATTAGTCCATTTTGGCATAGATACTGATGGAGAGAATGTTGTTCTGTTTTGGTAATGAAAGAAGGGGACAAATGAAATGTAACCAGGGTTATAGTATGTGAATGTAAGATCTGGTTAAAAATATTGAAATTAAATACCTATTTTGAGAAAGATAGCACCAGGAATTTGTTAAATGATCTCCTATATTAACCAGGAACATTGATTACTGAATGTTTGTACTCTTAACATTGAGTACTGGTTACTTATTTAATAGACCATTTAAAAATACTTGAAAGGAGGTTTACAGTAACTGAGGATCATGTGATATTGGGGCTTATAACATTTGTTCCATTTTTAATGTGTGAATTAAAATTTTTACCTATCAGTATAAAGATGGATGAGTATTTTGAGGAATACTTAAATTGATAACTTGTTCTATGTTTGACAATTATTCTTTGTAATTTATTTCACTAGCTAATGTAATATCTTTGATACTACCTAGGAAATGGAATACTAGATTAATTTTGTATTTCAATAGAAATATTGGTGGAGAATGATGGATTTCCAGGAAACTGGTATGATAGGTTTTTTTAATAAAGTTAGTAACTTTTTTTTTTTGTTCTTCCCATATTTACAGATTAACTGAAATGGAATTTAGATTTGACCTTTTAGAAAAAGATCCTCATGCTCTTGATGTCCCAGTTAGACCATTTGGCAGAGGTACAGTGGAGTTTTTTAAACTTTTTTTTTGTTTTTTTGGATTGTAAAATACTACAGGTGTAGTGGTGATGGTGTTTTGGCTTCCCCCCACTCCAAAACAGCATATTCATAACTGTTGTAAGCACAGCAAGCATTTGTGCATGCAAATATCACCTTTTTAAAAAAAATAAATAAAAAGCTGACCCTGAGTGAATAAATTATTCTAGATCACTTAAACATTTTTCTACTGGGTATTTAGTCTAAAATAAGAATTTTGAAATGCCTTTGAAATTAGACTGAAAACATGGCACATGGTGGTTTCATTCTAGAACACATAATAAAACCACCAGATTCATTTCACTTGTGACCAAGTTTTGAATTTAAATTGTGAAAAGTAAACTACTTACGTAGTTTTTAACACTGAATTTTAATATTTTGTTTTAACTGTTCCAGAGCATTCTCCATATGGACCCTCACCCATGGGCCGGCCTTCATCTGAAACAAGAGCTTTTCTTTCCCCGCCAACCTTATTGGAGGGCCCTTTAAGACTTTCACCTATGCTTCCAGGTAGTGGAGGAAGAGATACAATTCTTAAATTTCAGATCATCTCTATTCTGAATTTCATTCTCCTCTATTAATCTCTCACCTTTTTCTCTTGATGGTGACCAGCAAAAGTATTTATTTAAAAACAGCCAATTCAGTATAAAATGAAATCCCCAGATAAACATGAAAATAATTTTTCTACTCATTTTTAAAGCAGGCCATTATGTAATACTGGACCACTAATCTATGGTTTTACTCATTGTGGCATCACTTTCTACAGAAGTGTAGGGAAACAGGCAAACTTAGTCTCTCTTGGGCAGACAGAGATGCTGCTTAAGCCTTTCCTCCTTTACAAAGGTAGAATTCCTGCTCAATCTCATTCCACAATCAGCAACAAAAGTTGGTCAGTGACATCATTAGTTTCCTGAAGAGAGTGCTGCTGCTCCCAGCTCAAAGAATAGTGGTCTGAAGATGACAAAGGGAGGGGAGTGCACCTATGCAACCAAACAGTGTGCGACAATCCTAATGGGGCTGGCAAGAAATATGTTTCTCTGGGAAGTGAGGTAGGGCTTGAAGGAAGGAGTACCTTCCTCTTCTCTCTTTCCCCCCCAACCCCTCCAAAAAATAAAATAAAATAAAAATAAAATCTGTGGCAGCCTTTGTTCAGGAGAACACCACTATCCCACAGATGTAAGAGAGAGGGGGAGAATTTGTGACTCCCTTCACCTCTGTCTCCCACAGATTCTGTAGTACTCTTTGTGAACATAAGAGAACTGGAGGAATGGGGATAAGGTGAAGTGTTGCCAGGGAGCTTAGCAGTTTGTTACAATGCAGTGGGAGTTGAAGTCTCTGGCTCATTCTTTGCAGAAGATGCTTCTCCAATTACTGTTGTTGTTGTCTGCCCCCTAATGACCTATTCAGACCCAACTTGCTTGGAGATGAGATCCTTCTACTTGTGAAGAGAAGGAGGGGGAGCAGCAGATCAGCTTAGGACCCTAAATAATCAAAATTCAATTAAAAATAGCATTTTAAAATTAAAAATTGAGGCCAGTTGCACTTCAAGGTTAACAATTTAAGTTCTTAGAACTTTGAAAATGCAGATTGAAGATGGAAAGTTTGGATTTAGCTATGCCACATTTAAAAAAATCATCTCTTAATTAATAATTTATTATATAAATAATAGGAGAAATTGGAATTTTGTATACACCTTTACATTACAAATACCTTCAAATTTGAAGAGGAAACAATACAGTAGTTATTAACAGTTGAATGGTGTTAAGGTGTCACCCCCACTCTGAACTTTTTAGGGTACAGATGTGGGGACCTGTATGAGGTAACCCCTAAGCTTATTTATCAGTTTAGATCTAGTTGCTGCCACAACCAAATAGTTTAAACAAACGTTTATGGGAGAGTCATTGGGAAACTCTGTCTTCCCCCCAAATATTTCCCCTGTCTTTATCCCCCTTTTCCTGGCAGGATTGAGACTGATTCACCTCCCACCAATTCCTGGTGAGCCCAGATCCAAAAAACCGTTGGATCTTAAAACAAGGAAAAATCATTCAGGTTCTAAAAAGAAGACTTTTAATTAAATAAAAAGGATGAAAGGAAACCTCTGTGAGATTAGCTTGCAAGCCACTCTCACAGACAAGATTCAAAACACAGAGGATGTCCCTATGGGCAAAACCTTAATTATACAAAGAAACCCAATTTGATTTTTCCTCTGTGCAAAAAGAAGTCACAAAAGAAAATAAAAAGTAGTAAGTGTTTAGAGAAGGAATGTATTAGATTATGTTTAAGAAATGTTAGATGGCTGATTCCTGGATACTTCACTCCAGCACAAACTTTTCTGAACAGACCAAAGACTGCTTTCCCTCCTCCCTCTTTGAAAACATCTTGTCCCCCCATTGGTTCCTCTAGTCAGATGTCAGCTGGGCTATGTGAACTTCTTAACCCTTTACAGGTAAAAGAGGAATTAACCCTTAACTGTCTGTTTATGACAAATGGTCTCCAGGATGATTTGGTTCTCTTGGGGGGGGGGGGGGGGGCAGGAGGAAGGAATGAAAGTTTAAAGTGAACAAGCTGAAAGTGCAATTCTGCTGTGAAAAGAGACCATGTATGCATAGTCCTGCCTGTTTATTTTAGTGACAGAAATAAGTATCTACCATTCATTTCATGCTGCAGAACGAGCAAGATATTTAAAAAAAAATTGGTAACTAAGTTCTGATTTGTATAATCTTTTTGTAATTTTGTGTAAGACAGAAAATAGCTTGACTTTCAGAGTCCAGGCTGTTTGAGGTGCTGACAGTTAAGAAAAGTAATTGAAACTCAACATGACATCATGAAGTTTCATATTTGTGTCCTTTTTTTCAGAGCAAATCATGCTTTTTTTTTTTTTTTAAAGGGGAAACTGACAACTTAAGAGTATTTTATAAAAGAATAAAGTAGTTTCACCTACTACACAGCTCCTGAGTTTTCCTTCCCATTTTTAGTGGTCTTACCACACTTTCCCTATTTCTTCTGAACTGTGAAACCAACTTTAAATACTCTAATCTCATTTGATTCTCTTCTCTTCCTACTTTTGAAAGTGTTGCTCACTAGAATGGTAGGTTAAAAAATTCAGTAAGTTCTTTTTTTCTTTTAATTTGACCATGTCCCTTTAAGCTGCAGGGGACTGACTGAAGAACTTTTAACAAGAAGGTACCAGCTTGACTGATTGGAATGATGGGAGGATTTATAATATACTTTTTAAAAAGAAGAGGAATCTGAATATATATTCTAGATTCATCTTTTAAGAAATTAAGCTTTTATTTCTTCTTTAAGCAAACCTTTTAAACACCTTCAGTAAACATGACCACTAAGCTGATGCAGCAATTATGGTGACTCAGGACAATTTACCTGGTAAATGGTAAATTGTCCTGCTTTAGCTATGCTTCTACCACATATTTAAAGCACTGGCACTCTTGAGTGTTTTTTTTTTTTTTTTTAAACTGTTGACAGTGAAGATTGCTGCAAAACATTATTACAATGGTTGAATAAACTGATATCTTATTTCTTTAATAAGGATCAAGAGGAGCAGGGAACCCTGCCATGTATGAAGCTGCTAATGAAAGAGGAGAATTGAGCTCTGATAGGTTATCTGATCCCCACAGAGCACCTTCAGATACTGGGTCCCTGTCTCCTCCATGGGATAGAGATCATAGGATAATGCTCCCAGCATCAGGTAAATATCCTGGGCCATCAGATATTTGTAAAAATGTAATAAGAATATTGGAAACTGATGTGTGTTCAGATACTAGCTACATTTTAAAAAGAAATTTATAGTCCTTGCTTTCTACCTAACTGTGACATGTAACCCTACTTTCTGTGTACAAGGGAGAATATGCTGCAACACATGAAGGATATAATAGTAGGTTCATTTCCCCTTGTGCACTGGTGAGTCCCAGGAGGAGTTTAGATTTCTCCTGGAGTTCCTCTCCGGAGATACATGGCTCTGTGATGCACTAAGCATAGGACTGTATATATAATGTATAACTGAGCATTTGGTGGTTAAATTAAATGCAAATATTTTATTAGAGGCTTGTTCTAGGCATTAGAAATTCAAGTCGTGTCTAGTCTGGAAGATTCTGTGATCACTGGAGAAATGGTGAGATCTCAAGAGCTAAGAGAGAGCAGAAGCTGACCCATGATGGGTATGTCTGCACTAGGAAATGGTGTTTTTTACAAAGAGATAGTTTAACACTTTATGAAATCCTGTATCTTTGTGAAAACACAGGTTTTTCCTAGTGTAGATATACAGATTGTTTAAAACATATGTGCTAAGTCACTGAAGTTAAACAGGTTTTACTTTTTAATTAAAGGAAGGCTCTGTTAGAGGTTGATTTCACCCTTGCCCTTTCAATTAAATTATTAATGCTCGATCTCCCATGTGTTCGTCAGCAAAACCAGGGACAATCAAACTTGACATTCCTGATACATCTAAGTTACAATGTAAGCATGGGAGAAATGAGGAGGACATAACCTTTCAGGCCATCTATATACATAATAAAACAGTAAAGGGCACAAACTCAATTTAAAAAGAAATCCAGTTTCAGGTCACCTTTTAGAACATGAGATGAATATGCCTTGAATGTAGGTATTCCAGATTCAATGAAGTAGGACAGTCTCTATAGCATGGCCTGCTACAGTACATGTTAATGTAGTCTTAAAAAAAAAATCAAACTTCATTTATATTGAACATATGGAAATTATTCCTGACTTAGGCCCTGATCCAGCATGTAGGTCAACTGCGGCATCGGTCATGTTGGGTTCAATTTGCATAGTAGAATGTTGTATTCGTAAGCAGCAGTTGAGATCTTATTTTAAATCTATGGTAGAATTTGATGTTTTATTTACCAGAAGTACAAGTAGTAAGGATGCCCTGCTGGAGACTTATCTTCATTTCTTAGTGTATAATATAGGACATTTGTCTTAACATCTAAAATTAGATATTTTATTTTTTGTGAGATTTTAAGAAATCCAAAGAGAAACGGGTAGACCTATAACTTAATTAACAAAAAAACAGAGAGATTCTGCTAAATAGACTGACTCTTGTGATTCATTGAATGGTAGGTCAGCCATATAATGATCCAACTCTCCCCCCTCGAAGACAAGAAAGATTTTATTCTAATCCTCTAAACTCCGGAAGACTTTCTGGACCAGCAGAACTACGAAGTTATAACATGCAGTCTTTTGATAAAGCAGGTAGGAATTGCTTTAATCTGCTGCCATTATGTGACTGAATGAAAGATCTTTCGATTATATAATTATGTAATAAGGTATGGTAGTAGATGAACTTTTTAGTTACTATGGCCCAAACCTGTAACATGAGATTCTTCTGTTCAGAAACATATTTCAACATTTGCTAACCCAGATACTACTTTCCTGATTATCAGCATAGCAATCTATTCCACAGGATGGATTGTGCTCACTGAATGGTAGCTATTCAATATTTTCTTTGTAACCTCCTCATTCAGTGTGTGGTCCTGTGCCTAGTCACAGCATTCAAACTCTGCCCTGAATGCAACATTAATAATTTCCTCATGGGCTTTCCTGTGGGACTCATCACTGTAGCATCAAAGTGCTTCACAAATGTTACCACAACACCCTTGTGCGCTAAGATGTTGTTATCTCCTCTGCAAAATAGGGAACTGAGGCACAGAGAGATTAAGGCTAAAACTATCAAGTGTCTACTAACTTTGGGTGCCCAAATTGAGACCTTTAGGGCCTGATTTTTTTTCAGAGTACTTATTATTTTTATAGCCCCTTTTATGTTCAAACCACAGGACCCACTGACTCAGTTACAGCTGTGAGTGCTCCGCACTCCTGCAAATCAGGTCTTGGATGTTTCAGGTTGAACATCCAGAAAATGAGGAATACACACGGTATGCTTATGCTGCATCTTGGGGTGAGCCTCTCAGCCCAGGTCCAGACTTGTGGTAATGGCGTTTGCACTAGCATGCTAAAAATAATTGTACAGACCTTGCTTTGGGGTAGTGACTTGAGCTGGAGCTCGGGCTGTGAACCCCGCCCTAGCTCATAGGTTTGACAGCTAGAGTGCCACCCTGCTGGTGCTCAGTAAAGATTCCATAGGGTGCTTTAATGTAATACTGTTTCAAATGGTGCTGTGTTGAAGTATGCTATGTCTACACAGAGCAGTTAATGCATAAAGTTAGTGCACTCTAGAAATCACATCAGTAGAGTGTACCCCACTGAGTAGATGATCCACAAAAGGACCTTAATAATCTGTTTGTTGTTTGAGAAAAACTTCTCTGAGTTATGGAAGAAGCAAACCAAATATAAAGTGCAAATAGAGGTCCAGCGTTACTTGCCTGGTGGCATAAGTAGCTGTCCTGGCATTTCAGTGCCTTTTGCTCATATAAAAGGAGATGCTAAAGCACGATTGTTCAAAAATCAATTCCCCAGTGTGTGGTTTTCATTTTGTATTGTCACTGTTCTTTATTTTAGGGACACTCAATCTGTCAGATTCCCTTCTGGCATCCTCTCCTCTCCTCTCCAACTCTTTTCATTTTGTTTTTGGGAACATTTTAATTCTTATGAAAGGTGCCAGATTAATACACTGGAGATTAAATTTATCTTTGTTTACAAGACAGATCTAAAACAAGTAGCAACAAGGCATTATGGGGAAACTTGCACTATGATTCTTTCTCAGCCTGATCCAGGTTTGATATAGGGAGTGAGAGAATATTGCAGTCTCCTTGGTGATTTTGCTAAGATTTCTGCCATGTGTCTGTTGTGATGGTGGCCATCTTTGTAGGCCTTCAGACTGAAGGATAGACCACAGAAATTTAGTTGGACCAAAAGTAGCAAACCTTAGTGGTGTGGTGTATACTAAGATGTATGTTCCCAGGCAAGGAAGATCATTCATGTTATAACTGAGAAATATAATATCGAGGACAAAAAACTTTATTTGACCAACAGCAACTTAGAAAAACTGCAGCAGGTTGTGGTGCTAACATGGGATGTTTATCCTCTTCCTAAATGCATATGATAATGTTCAGGCCCAGATACATGATCCTTAATTGCCTCTTAGCATGTATACAACTGCTAAGCAAGATACCATATCTGACAGTATCCAACACCTCCCCCTCCCTTTTTTTGTGTGTGTGGGGGCGGGCAAATTGTTATTTTGCAGTAAGTTATCTTGTTTGGGGAAGAAGTGGTGGGAAAATGTATCAGTGCTACTTTACTTCGTTACTTTTCAACACAGATGGGCAAGCATCTCCAGAAAATAGTCTGAGGACAGAGCCAAGTGGAAATGGAACTAAAGACCATCCCAATTTTAGTGTAAGTAATGATGAACAAAACTTAAATTGTGCAAGGATTTTTTAACCTAGTTTGTTCTAACATTAAGGTAAGATTTTTGTTTTGTTTTGTATATAGTAGATCAATTATGTTCCAGTTTGTTCCTCTTTTATCACTTTGAAAAGACACAAATCTGTGTGTAGCTTGTGATAGCACCCACAATGTACTAGGCATGTATCCAAGCACATATATAAGACAACACAGTCCCTGTCCCAAATTAATTGACCATCTGAAAAACTAAAGACAAAAGAATGTGGGGAAGGAGATACAACATATAGTGATCAGGGTGTTGGCTTGCGCACACTCATTTCCCCACCTTTTTTTTCCTTTGATGGTTCCCAACTGCATTCTTCGAGATGAACTAGCAGGAGATCTGGCAGAGCCAGCAATAGAACCCAGGCTTCCTCACTGAGTCCTCCACCTCCTTTCTTGAAAATGCAGGCCTCAGGGAACAGGAGAGCTCTTTTTCAGAAAGCTAATTTACCAGTTTCTGATTTTTTGCTACAGAATTTCCTAAATGTGTCTGATCACTCACTTGCCTCTGAAAGTGAAGCAAATGGATCAGGGTTTGGCTCCCCGCCTCTCCCTCCAGTGAGAGCTCCTCTGCTGCTAGTGGATCCTAGAGGAGCTTTTATTAGAAGAGGACCTCCTTTCCCACCTCCTCCTCCTATTGGCATGTATGGACCTCGTGAATATTTTCCAAGAGATTTTGCTGGTCTACCACGTCCTTCAGTGGCAAGTATGTAATTTCTCTTTGCATTTGTTTTCTTAATTAGTTTAAATGCCCTAAAACTACCATCCTCAAGGTGTATATGTAAATGATATTCCTAAGCTTACTGTATTTCTCTAAGACCTCTTTTGGTGTTGGTACAGTCTTTCTTCTGCGCACCCTCTTTTCCTCTCCTCCAAATCAAGCTAATGTGAAGGGAAGACAAAGTAGCTAATTTTTCATAAAGTTACAGTTAAGTCTTAAGTTTTATCCCAAATCTATCCATCCTGTTGCTCTTGGATAATGTACTACAGAACAGATGTACAAATAATGATTTTACAGTTAAGGAAACTAGGCCAGATCCTCTAGCCCCTCCCTGTTTCCCAGCAGGTATAGAACTGGCATAACCAGTTCCTATGCCAGTACCCCCTCAGCATAGACAGGATGTTTGGTGGGAGGAGTGGGTGGCACTGGCAGAGTGCACTGCACTCTAACTGTTGAGGCTCATAGCCTGCTGAGGTAGGTTAGAGCAGTCCCCAGGAGCTCTAATTGATGCTAGGGATAGAGAAGATTGGCCAACAATTTCTTTAGAACTAAATTTTACTGTACCGTAAGTGTGCACTTAGACACTTAATTGGTATTGTACAGTTGTCAGGAGATGTCTACAATGTATCTAGGAGTGAGTCTTCCAGCTCAGGTTCACTGACTTAGCATACTAAAAATAGCTGTGTAGTCATTCTGACTCAAGCTCTCAAGCCCACCCCAAGGCTTGAGCGCCCAAGCATCAATGTCCAGGCACTGTCTACACAGCTATTTTTAGTGCACTAGCCAGAGCTCTGCTATGCAGATACAGGTTGGGAGGCTCCCTCCTACATGCAGCGTAGATAGTATTAGTCTCTACAGCAGAGGTGGCCAATCTGAGCCTGAGAAGGAGCCAGAATTTACCAATGTACATTGCCAAAGAGCCACAGTAATATGTCAGCAGCCCCCAGCACTTCCTGCCCACTGGTCAGCGCCCCTACTTCCCTGCATTCCTGATTAGCTGTTTTGTGGTGTGCAGGAAGCTCTGGGGAAGGAGGGGGAGGAGTGATGGCATAGCAGGCTCTGGGGAGTGAGCAGGAAGGGGTGGAGTGGGGGGAAGGGCCTGTGGCAGAGCCAGGGGTTGAGCAGTGAGTACCCTCCAGCACACTGGCTCTGCACCCACAGGTTGGCCACCCCTGTGCTATGGTTTCTTTATATACTTACACTAGCTCTTCACTTTTAAAATATCTTCTGCCTTTTGATAACAAGCCATTAGACAGCAATGTGAACTAAATCACACACTAGCTTTAGTTTTGAACTGGAAGCTATGTAAATGAAAAGTTAAATCATCTACAACTGGATAGCTTTTATTTTAGTTAAAGGAAATAAACTGAGATCCTCTCAAGTTCTAGTGTTCTACAATACATGTGATACAAGTGCTTAGAATCTGCCAAATTAAGTACAGACCAAGAACAGTAGAGAAGATCTGAAGAGATATGGGTACTTGGTAATTCAGTGAGGGCAGTAGGAAAATGCCTCACCACAACAGGAAGGCTGAGTGCTGGTATAATGCTACTGTTTCTGTTGCTCTATTTCTGCTGCTCAGAAGATTCTGTAATGGGCAAACCACTAACTGCCCCCAGACTGAAATCAGGGCTTGTCTTTATAACTATCTCAGAGAACTGGAAGGGACCTGGAAAGGACATTGAGTCCAGCCGCCTGCTGTCATTAGCAGGATCAAGTGCTGATTTTGCCCCAGATCCCTAAGTAGCCCCCTCAATGATTGAACTCATAGCCCTGGGTTTAGCAGGGCAATGCTTAAACCTCTGAGCTATCCCTTTGCCTCTATTAAGACTCAACCTATTTCATTGGCCTACCTAGGAAGTAGAATGGAGTATTGCTCGCTGTAAAACACTAATTCTGCTTCATGCACAAGATTGTTCTCATGTGGTAGCCTCTTCGGTGACAGATCTGTGGCAGGAGAGGAGAAGCATTGTGTTGGAATTTTGATAAGTTCTAGAATCTGAAGGCTGGTCTATACTATACAGTAAGGTTGACATAAGTCATCTTAATCTGCCTAATTAAGTCAGTGTCTATACTACAGTCTTCCTCCACTGACAAAACTTCACCTCAACAAGAGGCATAGGGCTTATGTCAAAGTAGTTAAGGTGATGCAGTGTCTGGGTAGACACCACATCTCTGACAAGACAGCCAATAGGCAACGTAAATGTCACAGAAGAAACCTGGGCAGCTAGAGCCCACCTGTCCCCTGCTCTGGTGGCTTACCTCCCTCTAAGCCATGAAAGTGACAGGACAGCTGGTTCCTGGTGGGCGGGGGGGGGGGAGAGGAGGAGGAGGAGGGTGAAAAGCTGAACCCTGTTCTCCTAGGGTAAGAGGCCCCAGGAAGCAGGGGAGGGAACCCCACCATGAGCCTATGGAGTAGAGAGACCACACTGCCAGTCTTAGGTTGGTGGAAGCACTCCTGGTGAGGAGACACACTGCTGTGGCTGTAAGCAGGGCTTTGGAGCAGCAGAATTGTTAGCTTCCATGCTCAAGCCACCATCTTGCTCAAATGATCCCATATACCCCAAAGTAGGCTCTGCAAAAGGCAACAAAACCTCATGATCAAATGTATTGGTGCCATTTAAAATATGTGCCCAGGGATAGTTGTGTTAGGCACATTTTATAAATTCATACACTAGCTCTGTAGGAGGGACAAGATTGTGCTGCACTCAGCTTTGGCTCTATTTTTATAGGGTGATCTTGTCAAAACCATTTAGGGATATTTTTAAAAGGCTTTAAGGGACTATTTACTGAGGTTATTTTTTTTCATTTTCTACCACCAAAAGCTTAACTAACATCCTCCAACTTTTTAAAGGGCTGTGGGGCTTTACAGTATATTAAAGCATTTTTTTTGTAAAGTCCCTGCTAACAGTCATCACAGTTCATACTCCACAGGTAGACTTGGATTGTATCCACTGTCTATCTCCTCCAGGAACACAGGCCTTTACAAATTGAGCAAAAGGAGAACCATGCAGAATGCCATACCTCAAATACATATGACTATTTGAGATGGCAGTGACATACACATACCTATGTTAGCCCTTGTTACATTGCAGTACCCTGTAATTGGATACCATTGAGAGGTATAACATGGTTTGGTGCATCTTCTACCTCTCTTCCCATCCTAGACTGTAGCACTGGAAATTTCTTAACACCTAGTATAAGTCTTGGGTTTTCTGGTATTGTATCTTTTTGGTTGTTTACAAACACAGGCCCCTGTTAAGTTGTAAATTATTAAACTGCTAGAAGACTGATTGGCACAGTGAGAAAAGAGCACCTAGTCTGTATTTTTTGGATAATGAAACTTTAAAAATGTAACTAGCTAAATACTTTATATAATCTTTAAACAGTGAGAAATCCATTTCCACTGAGGCCTTTTTCTCAATATCCACCACAAAGAGCTGGATCTTTTCCATCTTCACTTGAAAATAGGAGTGAGCCTCCTGGGTTAATTCATCAATCAAATACTCCAGCTACAGGACATCCAGAGGCACAGCAAGACACCTGATGCTGTTGTCTGACATCTTGGGAATTAACCTGATGTACTGTTTCTGTACCTGTAAGATCTTCAATTAAGTAACTTCTGTTACTTAAGGGATTCTATATAAGTACTTTGCTCAAATTGAAGCTTAATAGAATAATTCTCAAGATAGTGTTTTGTAAATAAGGATAAATTAAATGGTTTCCATTGTACAGTAGTCATTGTAAATTAAGTATTTTTAATTGAGTCACCTCTTCTGAAGGTGTACTAAACTAAACTAGAGTAACATTGAGAATTGTCCAGTTAGTCTCAGCTGCATAGGAAAACTCTGCATGCAAAGAGTGGTGCTTGCTGTAGGAGTAAGACAAAATGTGAAAATAAATGAATTAATAAAATGCAGTCACTAAACTTGTGTGGTGGTAATGTTAAACTGTTCAATTTCTGTATAAACTATTTGACTCTCTCTCTTCTCCAGTCAACTCTTAACATGTGAACCTACTGCAATGCTTGTAGTCTCTAAAGTTTCAGTTAAATTGCCCAAAGCCCTTCAGCTCAAATGATTTGTATTAGTTTAATACTATACTAGACAAGTATAAATTTCACTTAAATGCAATTATGCATTTATATTGTTTAGCTTACCCAGTGGGAGAAGAAAAATAGATTGAAAGGGAGAGCGACTTAAGCCATTCTCCATACTTGACACTGAGTGGAGGAAAGACAAGTGATATGTCAGTGACCTGTTACAAACATGTTTGTTAAAAGCAAGACCTGGTGCACCAAGGCAAGCTGAACTTACTATGACAGCTTTGCTTGGTTTGAAAAATGTGGGCATTTTAATTATGAAATCAGTACATTTTTCTCTAGTGTAAAATCCATTTACACTTAATTTGAGAACTAAAACTGTAGGGAGAAAGGGGGTGGCTAATTAGGCACCTAACTTGTTTTTAGGTACTATTGTGATCCACAAAAATCCCACTCAGCTGCTGCCTGATGCTATAGGAACCTGTGCTGCTTAAGTTTCTTCACCCTTGCACACTGCAGCTTCACTCTAGGTACCTGGGTGTCTATCTCCTGACTGAGCATGCACACTACTGACTCAGGTAAACAGCCAGCTACCTTAGTACTACTTACTGCTGCCAGGAGGGACTCACAGATTAGGAGAGATAGGTGTTCAGCTTCCCAAGTTGTGCAGGGGTGGTGGGGGGAAGAAATGGGCAGAGGACCACCTACCATACAATCTTTACCTTACCTGATAGGGTTAGCGCACACATCCCTCTCATAGGTATCTCCCATTGGTTCACATGCTGAGTTTGTGGATCACACTGTTGTTCCTGTGATTTTCTAGGTGCCATGGTATTCACTATTGCAACAGCACTTTGTGGTTTATACCCAAAATACTTTTGTAGTGACAGTGTAAGTGTACTACAGAACTGTCAGTAGTGAAGGCAGGTTCGTGGGGAGGCTGGGATACATGCGTTAGCAGAAACATCAGCTAGTTAATACTGAAATTTTCAATTGTCATTTCCCCCACTGCAGTAGGTGTGGCAGTTCTTCCCTCCCACACCTATGGTTTCAGGCTCAGGAAGACCAGGCTCAGTTCATGTTTCCACTGTTTTTGCATTCAAAGGCCAGAATTGTTTTTAAATTTAAATTAGGATAGCTTTGCATCACAGGGTAGATTCAGCTGCTAATACAGAAGGCCTAGGTTACAAACAAACTGCTCAGAATTTTGATCATCACGTGCCCCCTCCCAATACAATCAATCTTCCTCCATTTAATTTGCCAGACTGCTCTGGCTGGATGCTTCATGAAACAAGCATGTGCAAAAAATAGATTCATCAGTGCTGTATGTATTCTAGGGCAGTGTGCCAGTTTGAAAAGAGCAACAACTATAGGCCTAGTAAAGATGATGTCAAATATGCTGGCTCCTGTGGATCTCCAGGGGCAAAGGAGACAGCAGCAATAGTAAGGAAAAAGTGATCAAGGATCAGGTGAAAATCTAATCAGAATGGACAAAGTGGGCCAGGACCACCTGAACATGGATTGAGATAAATTAAAACATTTGGTGGGGTTAGACACTAATAAATGGCAAGGTTTCTTTGAAACATTGCTACTATACAAACAAGCACAGGCTGACACGATAAGGCCGTAGCATCGGCAGGGGTGCACCCCATTTCAAATGACTAGTGATGCTTGCTTCTGAGTAAGAGTAGGCAGGAACTTGCAAGTAGTGGCATTTCCTACTGTTTTACATCCATTAAAAAAAGTGGGTAGGGTAATTGTCTGAATCAAGTGATTCAGTATGTTACTAGGAAGCCTCTGAAGTCTTTTAAATGTTCCCACCCTTTGTGGAACCTCTGCTTGTGCTTACAAAGGCCTATGGCTTGGGAAAGTGGTCCTGACTGTTGACAGTTGATAAATGGGTAATGCAGCTCACTGATGCACTTGATTGCACACAGTGGCCCTCTCTTAAGACTACCTCCCATGTTCTATGCTGTACTGATAGTTGCTGTAGGAGAAACAGCCATTCCTGAACCTATCCTAACATTCCACAGTCCCCATGAGCTACTCTTTTTGGCATATGTTTAAATTAGAAGACTAGACCTTAGGCTGTTCATCTATTCAATCACTTCTGTGAGGTGAAAGATGTATTTCATAGGAAGTCAGTGCTGTACCATGCAATTACATCATATGCAGTTGCTGCCACTATGATTGGGACTCTAACAATCCCTTTGGCTAGTAAAAAGAACAGGAGTACTTGTGGCACCTTAGAGACTAACATTTATTTCAGCATAAGCTTTCGTGGGCTACAGCTCACTTCAGATGCTAGTAGTTTGTCACAGTGGGTATTCAGAAAACCCTGTATTTGAATCAAGCAATATCATCATGGGAATCACTCTTGGAGTTAAAGGTTGCCCCATCTTACATGATTAAGTGGGTTTTAGCCCACGAAAGCTTATGCTCAAATAAATGTGTTAGTCTCTAAGGTGCCACAAGTATTCCTCATTCTCTTGGACAATGCAAAGCACGCTTCTAGAGCAGGGTATGGGAAACTTAGTTAGCCCAAGGCAATTTGTTAGCTCAGCCTCTGGTATACTTTAAACTTTAGAAATGTATAATCTCACACAGATGAAGTTATCCCCTTCTTGCTCGCCTTTGGTTAGTTATGCTGTAGCATACTGAATGTAAGCAGCAACAACAACAAAAAAATCAGCCAAGTGTCTATTTAAAAATGGAGTAGAGAAGAATTCAACTACATTTTCTCATTGTCCTTTAAAAACCTTTGACTGAAAAAAAATAGTCAACCTTAACATACATATAAAAATTAGTGAGTAATACTGAAGCCTGACATAGAGCTGCTACCACAACCTCTCCTTAAGAAAAACCCAAACAACCCAAACACATCCATCCAAAGACCAAAAGAGCACTTAGAAAACAGTCTTCTCTAATTACCAAGATCTCCCATTATACCTTCCCACCCTCTCCACCTAGAACTTGATAACAGCTGCAAACCCTTTACAGCTCAACTCTGCTACTTCCCCCAAAAGCCACATTCTTTTATATTCTGCCTTCCACCCCAAGCATCCAATCCTGACTTCAATGCCTTTAAGTTGCTACACACTATTAATCTGGAAGTTACCACATGGAGGGTTTATGCAGTAATCATTCAGAAAATCAGTTTCTCGCAGTGTAAATTTGAAAAGGGACATGCCATTTCAGAATTTTTGAACTGTTTTAGAATTCAGTTATTGTTAATTCTGAGAATGTCTGGTGTCCTACAGAAGTGTCTTTTGGGCATGCTCAAGAACACATCCACCAAAACTTCACAGGCCCCCATTTTGTCTATCCTTTATAACCTGATTAATTTCAGAGTTCTAGCTGTGGTTACTGGCTATCACTATGGTAGAACCTCAGAATTATAAACACCCAGTTATGAACTGAACTTGACCAGTCAACCATACACCTCTTTTGGAGCTGGAAGTACACAATCAGGCAGCAGCAGAGACAAAAAAAGCAAATACAGTACAGTGCTGTGTTAAACTACTAAAAAAAAAAGGAAATTGTTTCTGTGCTTGTTTCATTTAAATTGAGACGGTTAAAAAGCAACATTTTTCTTCTGTGCAGTCAAGTTTCCAAGCTGCATTAAGTCAACGTTCAGTTGTAAACTTTTGTAAGAACCATATGAACAACCTCCATTCCCAAGGGGTTCATAGCTCAGATTCTACTGTACTATAAAACTGAAGGCGGGGGGGGTGGAGGAGTGGAGAAAGAGGCACACTATACCAAAACCAGTGAATCTGATTTTACGCCCATTGTTAAATACAAAGCCACGTGTTTTGCCTTTTACTCTGATTCAGTTATAGAAGTAAGAGTAGGTGCACATTTTTACACTGAAATATGTTTTTTTGAAGTTGACATTGTCCCTTTATGTAATGACAACTTTTACACACCTGCTCTAGCCTATAACTTAAATGCCTCTTTTCACACAAAGCATTTACTGTACTGCCTCTGAAAAGGCAGTAGAGGCTTTAGCTTCTGCTAACCTAATTGGTCCTAGCTTGCTAGATCGAGTCTGCTTTTGACTATTCCATAAAGATGAACAAAGGGGAAAAATTAAAAATATTTTTCCACTTAAGATATTTTCCCCAAAGTTTTGCTTGCATAACACCAGCAACTTTTTAGATATTCCTGAGAAGTGAGAATTGTCCATATCCAAATTATTTGGACATTTCTGTTAGAGCAAACTTGATATCAGTACCTGCTAACTAGTGAGCACCATACTTTGCACAGTAGAAGAATGTAAAATCATTTTAACTCTGTTGGAGAACATAAGAGCCCAAAATAACCCTACTGAGCTGAAGTTCCTAAAGCTTTGAGACCCAAACAGAACACAGATGTTGGGTAAACCTCACTCCTTTGCAAAATCCTTAGTAGGACTTTCTGCCATCATGAAACAATCATCTTACAATACCATTCCTAGCAACCTCTGACTGTAGACATATATTTTCTACAAGGTGAGTAGAGGGGGAAGGAAGTCATGATTTTTTAAAAATCAGGTAACATTTCTAAGTTTAGTTCTTCACTTTCTTCTCATTTTATAGTCTTAAATCAGGAAAGGATACTTTGCACTTGTTTAGTTTCCTCATTATTTAAAATTTGTTTCTACTTAACAGATTTTCTGAGAAGTTTCACACTTAAAACAGTCACCTATGCCAAGGCAGACAAGTCCAGGGCTCTATTAATAGCCTTACTATGAGAATACAAAACACAAAACTGATGAGCAAAGAGCCTGTGGTACATTTGCAACCACCCCCACATTTCAATACAATGAACTGCCATGAGTTAAGAAAGATGAAATGTTTACACTAACTATTTGCTGCTCCATCAGGGTTTGAAGTCAATCCTCCCTAGGTGCTTTTGAAGATCTTACCCTCAACAATTTAGGAGCTTAAAGTTGTGCTACTGTAAACACCTGCCAATTTTTTTTTTTTTTTGAAAGAGTTCTAACTTACTGTATTGAATGTGTCTAAACTTTTCATGGTTAACAATGAAGCAATTTTATTTTGCCGTGACAGCTTTTATGATACTAAAAAGTTTAATACACAATTCTAGCCCCTAATGGTGCAAACATTTTTTGTGCTTAAATGGGAGGATATACAACAGCCCCACTGAAGTCAATGAGAGCAAAGTTCTGCACCAGTGTTTACAGGATCAGGGGCTTATAAGCAAAATATTTTTGGAAAGTTAACACTTTAGTAAGGTTCAGATAAGATACCCTACCAGTAATGGCATTTTAAACTCCCCACCCAGCACTTATAGTTTAGTTCATTATAAATTTAAATCTAAAGTTACAATAGCACACATTTTCAAATTTATTTATAGCACCTCAACCTTTTTTGTTTTTTTAAACAGAAAAATTCAAAGTCTTCCACTCTGATATCCAAACTCAGTTTATTAGGTTATATTTATGAAGCTATTAGTCTGATTTACACTTATGAAAACTAGGAGAGCTAGATCATGTATATTTCCCTAGCATTGTCCAAAACTACAAGGTATTTTACCAACACTTTATCCACATTTTTTATTGAATTTTCCAATTTGGAGGAATCTAAGATTTGCAGTATCAGTTCAGACTAATCATGTTTCCCTTAGGGTGCAACATTCCACACACGTTCAGAGGTTAAATAAAGATGGTTACTGATCAAAGGAAGATTTGTAAAATTCAAATACAATTGTGTAAGTAGATAGCCATTATCAAAATGTACTTCAACTGTACATATGATTATTTTAAGTTTAAATATTCTAGCTATTTATGTACAAACCTTTAACAAACACAGAATTGGTAGGTAAGGTCCCCTGAGAAGAAAATCTAAGGGAAAAAGGAATTCAGGAGAGCTGGCAGTTCTCAAGGAGACAATATTAAAAGGCAAAACCGAACTATTCTTATGCAAAAGAAAAGATAGGAAGAATAGTAAGAGGCCAACATGGCTCCACCAGGACCTCTTTAATAACCTGAAAATCAAAAAGGAAACATACAAAAATGGAAACATGGTCAAACTGATATGGAGGAGTACAAAAAGAACAGCACAAATACGTAGGGACAAAATCAGAAAGGCTAAGGCACAAAATGAGTTACACTGGGAAAGGGACATAAAAGGCAATGAGACGACGTTCTTTAAATACATGAAGAGGAAGAGAAAGACGAAGGAAATTGCAGGTCCTCTATGTAGGTGGGAAGGAGAGCTAATAACTGATGACATCAAGAAAGCTGAGGTGCTTAATTCCTATTTTGCTTTAGTCTTCACTAAAAAGCTTAGTAATGCCCCGATGACAAGATACCAACACAATTACTATTGACAACCAGGGGGACAGAATACAAGCCAAAATAGGGGAAGAACAGGTTAAAGACTATTTAGATAAATTAGTTGTATTTAAATCAGCAGGGCAATATGAAATTCATCTTAGGGTACTTAAGGAACTAGCTGAAGCAATCTCTGAGCCATTAGCAATTATGTTTGAGAACTCCTAGAGGACAGGAAGTCCCAGGAGACTGGAGAAGGGCAAACATATTATCCATCTTTAAAAATGGGAACAGGGATTTACAGACCAGTCAGCCTAACTTCAATATCTGAAAAAATACTGGAGCAAATTATTAAGCAATCAATTTGTAAGCACCCGGATAGCAGGGTTATAAGGAATAGTTAGCATGGATTTGTCAAGAACTAATCATGCCAAACCAACTTAATTTCCTTTTTTAATAGAATTATTGACCTAGTGCATGGGGTTGGGGGAAGCAGAAGATGTGATATACCTTGATTTTAGTAAAGCTTTTGACATAGATGTGCATTACAGTCTCATAAACAAATGAGGGAAATGTGGTCTAGATGAATTTACTATAAGATGGGTAACACCTGACTGAAAGACTGTACTCAAATAGTAGTTATCCATGGTTTGCTGCCAAATTGGGATGGCATATCTAGTGGGGTCCCACAAGGGTCAATCCTGGGTCCAGTATTATTCAATACATGTATTAACAATTTGGATGATGGAGTGGAGAGTGTGCTTATAAAATCTGCACATGACACAAAGCTGATAGGGGTTGCAAGCACTTTGGAAGACAGGTTTAAAATTCAAAATGACTGGCAAATTGGAGAATTGGTCTGAATTCAGCAAGATGAAATTCAATAAAGACAAGTGCAAAGTACTTCACTAAGGAAGGAAAAATCAAATGCACAACAACAAAATGGGGAATAAACTGGCTAGCTGGTAGTACTGCTGAAAAGAACCTGGTGGTTATAACAGACCACAAACTGAATGAGAGTCACCAATGTGCTGCAGCTGCAAAAAAGGCTAATATGATTCTGGGATATATTAGCAGGAGTGTTATATGTAAGACACAGAAGGTAATCGTCCTGCTCCACTCAGCACTGGTGAGGCACCAGCTGGAGTAATGTCCAATTTTGGGCACCACAGTTTAAGAAGGATGTGGATAAATTGGAAACAGTCCAAAGGAGGGTGAGAAAAAACAAGATTAAAAAAAAATATAGAAAACCTGATCTATGAGGAAAGGTTGAAAACCCCCCCCCACAAAACTGGGCATGTTTAGTCTTGAGAACTGATGAGCAACCCGATAGTCTTCCAATATGTTAAGAGCTGTTAAAAAGAGGATGGTCAGTTGTTTTCCATGTCTACAGAAGATAGGACAAGCAGTAACTGGTTTAATCTGCAGCAAGGGAGATTTAGGTTCTATATTAGGGAAAACTTTCTAACTATAAGGGTAGTTAAGCTCTGGGGCTTCCAAGGGGCGGGTCATGGAGTCCCCATCACTGGAAGCTTTTAAAAACAAGTTGGACAAACACCTCTGTCAGGGATGGTCTAGTTTTATTTGGTCCTGCCACAGCACAAGGGGCTGGACTTGACTTCAAGGTCTCTTCCAGTCCTACATCTCTATGATTCTAATAGCTAAGAGAAAGAACATGCATTCCTTTGCATTAGTCAAGAAAATGAACCATTTGTTCTGCTGTTCTAGGTCATTCTTACCCTTAAGTCTGGGAAATTAGTTAAAAGCAAACAAAAGGAATGGTTTAGAAAAAGAAACAATATTTGCCACTAGTTTTAAGAATGAACAAATTTGATGCAGAATAGCACCTCTCTCTAGGGCTTACAATCTAGTCATACAAAACACTGGACATTAACATGGTTGGGGATTTTTTTTTTTGTTTGTTTTTTTAAGCAAAGGAACACTTATTCTCTTCATTAAGTTCTACTTGATTTTAGCTTCCTCCTGGAAATCTGGAGACTTTAACCTTAAATTCTAGTTGAATAATGGTAGCACCCCTTCTACTGCAAGCTGCTTTATAGGCAGTACTGGGCTTACACCCTGAGTCCTGGATCTGAACCCACAATCCTAGTGCTCAAAGGCAACAATCTCATAATGACACTTGTGCATTTCTGCCTTTCATCTGATGTTACTGTAATAAGAAGCAGGCCATAGTTCTGTTTCCCCTCTCACCACTACTACCCACACCTAAAGCTACTTTCCTTTTCAAAAGAGGATGGATTAAATGATTGTTTTGTAGACTTAATAAAACAAATTAAGGAGACCCTGTAACACATCTTAGCAAGCAGCATGGTTTATATGATCAGTAGTAGTTTATCCTAAACTTTCATCTTCAATAATCAGGATTAAACTAATTTTTGGCACACAAGCACACTGTAAACAGCCACTTGACAGTTCTCATGGCACAGCTAGTCACTGCTATGGTGTGGTAGTTCTTTATACCAGTTTACCAAACATCTGCAGTTTTCATCCACAATATGTAATTAGATTTATACAAAATAGATAAAATGTCAAACTGAAGCATTGTAGGTATTTATAATCTATTTAATAGTGGGACACTGACATGAATACTACAGTTTTCTAGAGCACATTTAGATTTTGAGTTAAGCAGTTGCAACTGGCGCAGGAATTTCTCAGTCAGTCAGTCTTCTATATTCTACAATCTACAATTTACTGTATCAGACTGTGCAAGAGTCGGTCTGTGCTAGCTGGTCTAATTTTTAAGTACTTTATCAACATTTTTGCAAAATATCAGCCAACTAAGAATAATTTACTGTATGGTTTACTTTAGACTTTAAGCTTTGCTGCACTTCAACACAATGGGAACTAACAATTATACACAATTTATGAATGACTGCTGCAGCTTAATGCTAAAAATCCTCATGCTGATACAATAAAATATTTTACAATGATCAGTTTTGAATGCTTTATTCATTGATTAAAAGAATATACATTTAACATAAACCATACAACATCAGTCATCAGTTCAAACATTCAGCTGGTTTCCTTACATTTTCTGTCAGGAGTTTTTTAATCTGATCACATTTATAAGATAAAATCTCACCACATCTGGCATATACACACACTGTGCCAGTGGATTCACTCTACTGATGTACATATAAAATCCGCATGGTATGTGCTCACTGGAGACAAAACAGCGCACACCTGTCAAAAGGTCATTTTAATATAAGATGGTAAAACCATTTGTAAAACACATATAAACTTTTTCCATAAATAGAATCATATCTGGACATCTGTTGCATAAATTGTGTTTTCCAAAGCTTACAATATAGCAGCCAGGTCTCAGCACTGCTGGGCACCCACGTTGGCCACTTACTTTAATTATTGCAGACTGTCCTTTAACATTAAATGCACAACATTCGTACCACTTAAAACTGGGGTCAGGTGGAAGTCTCACAGAGACCACGTCTGTACCGCGGTTGCCCTGAAACAGTTAAATCGGCTTTTAAAGCCTCTCAGATATAACAAGATTTTAAAACATACTTCATGGAATGTTCTTCATGCATCATAGCAGCTCATACCTGTGATAGAACACGCTTTGTATTTATTTCCTTTCCTTCCTTTACATTCACTATTCACAGTGAAACAGGTGCATGTTTGTTTAAGAGTTCTGAGGTTGCTGACTGAGCCACAGCACAGCTGTGTACCACAGGTCGAAATTCGACCTTATATATTACAATCTAGCAGTATCTGGCAGACCAACAGTTGGCCTGCCCCTGCCAGCATGTGGGCACTTCTTCATTTTTAATCTATTCTTTGGCAGCTGACACAGGCGCTGACAGAGAAAGTCCAGTGACTTGGTTGCTAGGGATTTCACGACTAATGTTTGTTTGCAAGAATGTACATTTAAATTTATATCTTCATTGTTATGGTTTTACCCCATCGGAATGTGTAAACTTGTATTTCCTTTTAAATCTGGGCCCAAAGCTAACTCATATGGAGAAACTGAGATCATGAGAATAAGAAGCTATGACGAATTTTCAAAGGATCAGAAATCCTACAATTTATAGTCTTAAAAGCTCGCAAATTCAGGTGAGTAACTGGAAAAACTACACAATGCTACAGACGACTGCTTAATAAATGAGAAAAAAATGTAGCGAGTAGTAGTAATTCATGCTTCAGAAACTGCATGTGAAATTAAAGTGAAAGTTTACAGTGAACTGGCATTGGGTAGTCTTCTCTTCTATTTTTTAAAGCCTAATAAGTAGCATACTACCAGATTATATGACAATGATTGCATACAAATCCACCGGGCTATGGATAGTTAAAAATTGGCTCCTGAGCACTAAACTCCGACATAATAGTAAAATAATAGAAGATGCAGTTACTCAGTAAAAAATATAGTTAGCCGGCAACCTCAGACAACCTTCGGCTGTATCTCTATAAGGTTTGGTAGACAAGTCCATTAACCGTGAAAGCCCTAAACGTTGCCACTTTCAGCTTCTAAACCAATACCCGACTACGTTCTTTGATCAAGAAGTAGAATACACATATATAATTCTATATATCTAATACTGATTAAACACAGCACAAAAGGGGTTAATTCACACTACTGAAAAACATAATAGGATCCTACTTGCATATGTAACCACAGGAATTGTAAATAAAAAAAAGAGCTAAATGCCTTCACTGAAGCTTTGCATCTCTCTATAAAAATGATGAGTTGGCTCGGTGAAGACACTGAGTAATTCTATGTCCATGACTGCATGCCAAGGTCGACCCAATCCAAGGGATACCTGCTCAATGAGGTTATGTACTGGATCCACATCCTGATCAGCCAGTTCACCTTGGTCAAAATCAATGCTTTCTTCTGTGACTTCAAGCACTTTCAAGTCAGAGCCACGAAGACGAGCGATTGCAATGAGGTTATGTGCCCACACTGTGTAACCTGGGAGGGTGGGGGAAAAAAAGCGGTCACTTCATTGCAGAACTGCTTTAATAAAGTGTTTAAAACCTGAGAACCTGACTAGAATGCCTTTTCCCCAACTGATTTTGCTTCTTGTCCATTTGGCAACCTTTTTTCTGCATTTCTTAAAAGTTACAAGCCATAAGGCTCACATTTATTCTTATCAAGAGAGGAAAAAAAATGTCAAAACACATTGTAAGTAGTTCCCCCTCCCATCGAACTTCGTTGGATCTGCTCCCTCCCCCTACAAAGAATAAATAAATCTACTACTCCTACACATTTTTATTTAGACTTTGGGACAAACCAAATATTTTAGACCTAAACTACTTGACAGTTTATAGGTGTCATGTGCAAGGAAGAGTGCATTATTAATCATCTTAAGTGAAAGTATAGGTGTAAGTACTGCATTAAAACTGTGTTTGTAGTACAAAGGAATTCTAAACAGGTTTGATTTTGCTGTGTTACAGTTAGACCTATTTTCTATGACCAGATTCCATTTTCGCAGTCGTGATCTTTCCTCACAGATCATGGCACTTTTCATGAAAACCAAGTCCCTTTAATGCTGAAAACTTTCACTCAATTGCAAAATTATCTTAGCTGAAATTAAATATGACAATTATAAAATTGTCTCTGCTATCTACTAGAAGTTCATATTGTATTTCCCCCAGAAAGTGAAGAAAAAGGCAAATTATATTCTCAATTACTTGTGAACTTGCTTTCTGTAGGTTGGCTGAGAAAACATGCTGGGTTCCTCCTACCTCACTGATACCACTAAGCACAATCCAGGATTTTCCTCCTCTTTAGGGTGCTCTCCCCTTTGCTTCTCCAGTTTATTTTGAAGTAGCTATAAGCTTGCTCTTCTTCCCACCTAAGATGCAAATTCTCTTGTCGAAGTCTGGACTTGGAAAGCCCAGCAAAGCGGATGAAACTACAGTCTCATCCAAGGCACAGAAAATTATTTGGTAAATACAAACAAGGTTTGACTCTCTCGGGAATGGTCTTCAACAATGTAGATAGTGGATTCTGTATAGCAGGCAACCTGTGAGAAAACATCTCAGTGGGGAAGGGGAGAAGACAGTGGAGGCTGAATTAAATGAGCAAGTATGATGAAGAAAGGGGAATGAGAATCTTTCATCTATTGCCCCTGAAGCTTCCCACAGACACACTGCTCAAAGCACTCTGCAGTCCAGGGCATCTGCAGATGCTGACATGATCAGTGGTAATGCCTAACTAAAGAGCAAAGAGCTCTTAAGAGGCAACTTTGTAATATTCACTCACTGATGCTTTCCTTGTCTAGTGCAATGGGCTGGAAGTCTCAATGTACAAGGAACATCAAGAGGCCTAGAAGGCTGTAGGATACCAAACCCAATCAAGAACTCCACTTTTAGGTACTACTTTCCAGAAGAATCTTGGACAGTCCACTATATAATTCAGAATTAATAGGTCCTTACTGAGAGAAAGAACAGGAACACTCAAGAACAAAGGGGGTAGCCAAACAAGGATGATTCAGGTACATGATTTGGAGGAATGCTATTCCCTGGATTACCCTTCTGAATACTAAGGCAGCTATCATGACCCCTATAGCTTTTCATGTTAACTTCTGGAAGCAATGACTATGCTTCTGGTAAGATTTTAGAAGCCAGAAAGGACCCCAATCCAACCAAACACTTCACAGCAGGTGGGTGGGGGGGCTTTGTAGAGATCTCTTACATCATGAAATCTTGAAGCACCTCTTCCCCAAAGTCTAAGATTGACTCAGAGATTGCCTTTGCCCCACAGGGAAGATTATCCCCCCTTTTCATGCAAGCTAGGTGGGCTTGCTTTTCAGCCCCCGAGACTGCCTCGGTACTTCCTCACTCTGATTGCTTCAGAAAGATTCACTCTAAGGTAGGTAGCAGATGTTTCTCTGTGAAAGCAGACAAAATTCTTAAGGCCCCAGTGACAAAGCACTTTTTCAAGAGGCACTAGTGAAGTAGATTTCTTTTAGCCTTACCTGATCAAGTGACAAACAGTAGCCAGACAGATGCAGATCAAGTAAATCCTAGTTACTGACTAGTCACCATTCTCTGAGCTGTCATAACTAAGTTACAGAATAGTTCATTCTGGCTTGAAGGCCATTTACAGCCTTTTTTGAGGAAAGATATCAGATAGAAAGGGATTAAATTGTTAGTGGGTGGCATTAAAACCCACTATTTGGTTTTTGTTTTCTATAAAGAACAAAATTGCTGTGTTGAGCTTAAAAGGGTTTATTTTATCATTACGTGTTCCTGAGAGGGTTTTTGTTTTGTAATTGTTACATATAAGTACTTAGACAAATTGCAAGAGGAGGGGACAGGTATGAATAGATTTCATTAACAACTTCTGAGAGTACAGGGAATGGATGCAAGATTCTCTTCCCCTGCCTCTCCTCTAGCTGCTACGACATTAGATGTAGTTATCAACAAGTCAGACTCCCTTTTAAAAAAAACAAAAACATTTCTAAAGTTAACATTGAGACATTTTACACTGCCATTCGGGACCTAACAGGATAGAACTTGTGATTTCTGAATTGTAAGAAAGTTTAGAAGCTGTCCTGTTTATAAGAACAATAAAAACA
The DNA here is from genome assembly GCF_025201925.1 of Gopherus flavomarginatus. Lineage (NCBI taxonomy): Eukaryota > Metazoa > Chordata > Testudines > Testudinidae > Gopherus > Gopherus flavomarginatus. Next base: position 116,164,884 of record NC_066621.1, read on the forward strand.
ATGCTTCCTTAAAAAGCAGTAGAAATTATGGAGAACAGAGCATCCAATATGAATATTTTAGCCTTTTCTGAAAAACCTAAAATTGATTCTTAAGATAAACTGCTGCATTTGGAACCTGTTACAGCAAAAATGTAGTGTTCACTTCCAAGTTCTTAAATATTTTAAGTTAACACAGAACTTAGATGTTATTTTTATTCCAGCTGACAAAATAACTTCCAGGCAGTCTGGTAGCACAAAGAAAAAGAGCATATTTTCCTAATTTAGGCAAGTTACGAGAAGCACAACTGAAAGTATTGCATCTTGAGATCTGATTCTACCTATTTGGGCATCTGTCTTTTCTCCCACTTAATAGACAATAAGTTACACTAAGTTACTATCTTTTAAATAGTCTAAAAAGATCTGACAATTATGTAATTTCCAATTCTCTGCGTATTAAAAACTATTAAAATTTTGCTTTTCTATTGCTTTACCTGAATGTTTGCTGGATAGACATGTGACAACACTATATATTCTGATGCTGGATTTGTTAGCTTGTAAATTTACACAGCTATTTGTTTATATTAGATATGTCTTGGGAGGATGTCTGAATTTCCCCCCCCCTGTATTGTGAGCAAAGTTTTTGGAATAATAACTGCATCAAATCAATAACAATTTGGTTAAATTTTAAAAGTTAGGTGGCTAAAGCAAGGCACCTAAAATCACATTCAGTCACTTAGGGCACAGCTATACTAGAGAGTTTACAGCGGCGCAGCTGCACTGCTGTAAGCTCTCTAATGTTGCTGCTCTAAACCAATGGAAGGGAGCTCTCCCAGTGGCTTACCTACTCAAGCCCCTGCGAGCAGCAGTAGCTATGCTGGCAGGAGAAGCTCTCCCACCCACACAGCGCTATACTGGTGCTTATGTTGGTGTAACTTAAGTTGCTCCTGGGAGTGATTTATTCACACCCCTCAGCGACCTAAGTTATGATGACAAAAACTGTGGAGTAGACATAGCCTCAGATGTGCTGGTTGCACAGAATTAGAACTGACATTTGACTCTAGGAAACTTACAGCGATTATAAAAAAAAAAAAGATCAAAGAATTTAATCTTCCCTATCTGATTTCCAATGGAAAAAGAATTAAAAAGTTTGTCATCTGAAGACTCTTTCTTGCAAGTATCTGACTCCCCCCACTTTGGGGCAAACAGTGGCGTTTGAACCCATGCCCTTTGGTGCTAAAAACATGACCCTCTGCCACTTGAGCTAAAGGATTAAACACCCCCATCCTGCAAGATGTTTGAAGAAGGAGCAGGGGTCCCCGCATATAGAGAGGATCACGGGATTATCTGTAAGCCCTAGCAGACTCAAACCTTTTGTAGCTGGTCCACATAAGATATGAAGAGCCACACTAGTGTTACACTAGTATTTCATTTCTCTATATTTGTTAAATGAATATTACCTACTTTTGTCTGCTGCAGGTCACTAGTTGAAGTCAGATAATACATAAGAGCAAATTCCTCTCTCTCTGAGCCTAAGTTCAGAATGGATTAGAGGTTCAGGCCATGGCTACACTAGAGAGTTGCAGCGCTGGTGAGGGGGTTACAGCGCTGCAACTTAGGATGTGGCCACACTTGCAAAGCACGGCCAGCGCTGCAACTCCCTGGTTGCAGCGCTGGCTGTACACCCGGTCGAGCCTCGGGTGTAGCGATTCCAGCGCTGGTGATCCAGCGCTGGTCAGCAAGTGTGGACCCCACCAGCGCTTTTATTGACCTCCGGGGTATAAGGAGGTATCCCAGAATTCCTGTCCACAACAAACCGGAAGAATGGGAGAGCTTGGAGTTCAGCCAAACTGCTTATTTAAAAAACAAACAGAGCTCCTGTTTGCTGAGCGAGCGGAGGCAGGCAGGGGAATTACTTTGGAATGTTCACAGCTGTTTGCTTGAAGAGAGAAACAGCACGCTCACACGGCAGAGGGGGAGGGGGAAGTCCCTGTTGAGCAGATGCTTATCTGGTCTGACGGCTATTTAGGAGTACATAATTTGCATTTAGTGAATGAGAGAGGGGTGGGCGAAGGGGTCAGAACTTTTAAAATGATTGAAGGTAGGCACTGTGTGTCTTCCAGTCCTTAGAACTTGCAAGGCAGGGAGCTGAGAACAGTGTCAACTCCAAAAATCCATTCTCTCTGTCTCCTCCACGCTCCCTGTCACATTCCACTCCACCCCCCTCTTTTGAAAAGCATGTTGCAGCCACTTGAATGCTGGGATAGCTGCCCACAATGCACCACTCCCAACAGCGCTGCAAATGCTGCAAATGTGGCCACACTGCAGCGCTGGTAGCTGTCAGTGTGGCCACACTGCAGCGCTGGCCCTACACAGCTGTACGAACACAGCTGTAACTACCAGCGCTGCAGAACTGTAAGTGTAGCCATGGCCTCACAGTAATAAAATAGTTAGTACAGACAATTTATGACTAGTGTATGGAGGCATTTGGCCAGGCACTCACCTAAAACTACTTCAGGGGATGAGAAATGAAGTTTATGCTACTCTCCCTCCTGTAAGTAGATCAAACTGAGAGAATATATTCCAAAAACTTTGTCAGCCAACACTTCAGCCTGTTATCTGCTGCTAGATCCTCACTAGATTGGTAATACACATCATCTCTCACCCTTGCTTCATTGTGGGCCATACATATTTACAACCAGGAAGTAAGATCACCTAACTCTCCCTGCAAAATGACTAATGCTAAGCAGCAAACATTTCCAATTCTCATATCCACAAGCATAGATACTCTCTGGATAATACACAGTTTAATGTAATAAAGATCCTCCACACACTCAAAATAAAGCTTTCCAGAGCATAGAGTATTATACACCAGCTTTTTTTTGGACCCTTACAAGAAAAATTCTCAGTCATCCTCATTTACATGAGCAACCTAGTAAACTCCAGGTGAGAGCAGAGTTGCATAGAAAAATTTGTTTACAATCAGTAACTTACTAGTTACGTGATTTGTTATGGAATAACTAACAGTATGTGGAATGACTTTACACTTTCAAGTTTGATGGTATGAGAATGTTTTTTCAGTATCTTTATAAAACAGCTTCTACAATTAACATCTCCTGCAGGACTTTTTAGGGCAGTAACTAACGTTATTAATACAAAGTGTATGATTGTGATTTTTAGAAATAAGACTGAAGCATAAAAAAAATTCAAAGTCACTTACTATGTTTGGGCATAGAATTACCTACCATGAACTGCTAGGAGAGAGAGCCTTGTGCACCTCCACGCTAACAAAACCAGTGGATCTTCATTACGGTTGTCACTAAGATCTGGGAAACCAGACATATCTATCACATCATTCATTAATATAAAATGAGTGAGAAACTTGTCATACTGCCTGGATATGAGGTCAACAACAGCCCCTGAAACACAAGTGATGTAGCTGTCAAAGTGAATCCTCTCTAGTGGGATACTGGGCTTAAGAATTCTTAGCATGTCATCACTCTTGATATCAAAAGCCATAATATAGACCCGAAGATTAGTGCTGTTGCGTGTCAGTGCCTTCCAATTCTCATCTTCTGGCATGTTTTCCAAGGACTTGTGCATTATGGAAATTTTGTGGACCAGAAGAGAGAGTCGATGCAAAGGCACATGGTTGCTATCAGCCAGGACTCTTGCCATTTCAGCTGTAAAATCACAGAAATCCAAGGCGAGTGAGCGCAAATTCACAAAGCGCTCCAATTCAACTGCAGTGATAAGAGTGGTATTACCAGGGATGTGGTTGTCCAGCAAACTCAGGTGTTCCATGGTGTTGGCAATGGGGTTTGATAAAGATGACAATGATGTGGGAGTGACTATTTGCAGCATAAACCCACAAGACAGCCACTTCAATTGCCTGCTATTGGCCAATATTTCTTCAAATAGCTGTTGTATTCTGCAAGAAAAACATAAGCAACAATGACCCCATTAAATATGACTTAATGTGGTAATACAACTGCATAGCATTCTATATCTATTCAAGAAAGACTCCTCTCTTTCAGTTAGGGTGCAATTCTGTAGCTGTGCTACGTGAAGAACTCCTTGAGTAGTCAGTGAAAGTTCTGTATGTATGGCACCTGCGAAATCAGGCTCTAAACTACTTTAACTTCTACCAAACTCAAATGATGCTGCAATTGTGATTTATCTTGGGAGGGGAATACATGTATTGATTGCTCTTGTGGAAAACGTTGCCCTTTGAAGAGAAGTATCCCATATTTCTCAGCGCCAAACTTTTTTAAAAACAAAAGTTTAAGGGAATCCATCCAGCCATTTTGGGGTTATACAGATATGAGTAACTACTACTTTAAAAAGCCTCTGATGCTTCATGCTCTGATACCTCTAATGCAGTCCCTGCCCCACCCAGCCCAACAGCAAGCTTAGTATGTACAGTATATAGCCCTAAAAATGTGTTAATGCTTTTTGCCAGATTTGGAGAAATTTGGTTTTGAAATATTTGAAACTGGTTAGCTGACCACATTCATTACACCTCTCTCAAGTGCATACAATAGTGTGGTTCTTAAAATATTTTCGTGTGTGCATACTGGATCATTCCTACAATTACCAGCAATTATAAGAGTTTAAGTTGGAATGAGCATGATTTGGGCCTGGCAATATTTTAAAATTAGATATCCGAGTATCAGATTGATGTGCCTTTTTGGAGAAAAAAAAAAAAGTGGTCCAGGCTCACCACACAGGAGGGGTATCCTGCATCTATCCTGACCATCTATCCCATCCCTGTAACATTTTATGAACAGATCTTTAAGTTATATATTCCGTTCACATACCATACCTAAGAGAGGAAGGAATTTGATTTGAATGTACAATTGTGAATCACACAACTTCAGCAATGTAGCTAAATGCTCTGGACTGGCTCTAAATAAATTCTTTGATCACGTCCCCCACAGCTGCTAAAACCCAGCTGGATTTTTCTCTTCCTCACCACTGACAAATGCTCTTCTGAGCACATAGAACACATACTGTGACTAATATACATGCATGCATATACACCTTCATGTGCAATCTATAGCATTTGTCACTTAAGAAGGAAAAATATAGTATTTGCAACAGGCGAATTGGGTCAGGTTAAATATGTTCCTGTTTAAAGGCATCGAGGAATGCAATGCAAAGATCTGTAACACAAAATTAAAAAGATAACCATGCCAAAAAATCAAGTGGTTCTGAGCTAAATTGCTACATAGTACACACTGTGTATACAAAACACACACACAGGCAGTAAAGAACATTATGTAAAGGGCAACTAATCCCATAAGAAAATTAAAAATGAAAAAGATTGCCTATGTGCATGTATATCTTTAATAAGGTGCTATGATGAGCTTACCATTCTAGCACATTTTATCTTGCAATATCGTACATAGTCACTTAACACATCTAATATTTTAAATTAGTTTTATAAGTCTTCCTTCTGCAATATTTATGAACAGTAAATTTGAAATGCATGCATGTTCAATGTGGTATTACTGCATATGCCTAAAAGTTTTCTTGTACAGTTCTCTCAATTTGATGCCTAATAATTTAAGCTGTGCTTCTCTAATGACTAGATGCATGTTTAATCTTAAAAAATACTATTTGAGCATTTTGCTTTTGATTACCGTAAACTGTATTGGATTAACCACAATTGCACAGTTGTAGCTTCTAATACTGTTCTGTACTAGAAGTAAGTTTCCACTCAAAGCAGGGATGCTGAACATTTAGAAACTCAAGAGCACCACAAGAGCAGCAAAGAATCCTGTGGCACCTTATAGACTAACAGACGTTTTGGAGCATGAGCTTTCGTGGGTGAATACCCACTTCTTCAGATGCATCCACCCACGAAAGCTCATGCTCCAAAACGTCTGTTAGTCTATAAGGTGCCACAGGATTCTTTGCTGCTTTTACAGATCCAGACTAACACGGCTACCCCTCTGATACTTGACAAGTGCACCACAGTTTTCAGTAGTAATAGTACACAAATCCCTGAATTTAAACCTAATTAGATTCTGGCGGCAAAACTAGCCATCTTTATGTCCACCAAAAAGTTATACAGCCACTTCACCTAAATTTTTCTAGCTATCTAATGCTGAGCCAACCCTTCTAGTCCCACCCATCCCATTTTAACCCAACTATCTCTCAAATATTTAAACAACTTAACTGAAGGTATTTTATGTTACACAATAACCATCTATTGGGCTAATAAAAATGAGGCCCCATAGGGAGCACAATGAAGTTATCATCCAACTACACTGCCATTCATTTTAACAACGCACTTCCAGTAAGTCCTTTAACTGAATACGGCACCTCTAATCTTGGAGAGCATAAATTTAACAGTTCAAGCTATGGTCTACAAGTTTAACTACATAGGTACCAATTTCTATTAATTTCCTCATCTTATTTTCAGACTGGATGTTTTAATTTCAATTGTCTACACTTTTCTGATGAATAAGCCCTACTTCTAATTTAATACATAGTCTCAGAACAACAGTAACTAAATGTTTCTGAAAGTTGTTCAATAATCTACACAAGATAGTGAGTTGGCGGTCTCAGTCCAGTTTTCTATGGCTACCAGTCCATTGAAAAGCCACCCACAATTAGCACTCCGTGGCATTCTTGTTGAGAGTATCAGAAGAAAAGCCAAAAGACTGAATAGACAGAGACTGAACTAGAATTTTCACCCGGCTGAAAGTGGTCCTGAGTCAGGATTGAGGCACGTTGGTAGGACTATGCAGGATGCTGTTTCTGTTCATTGGATAATGCAGTGTCAATCCTGCATCATTCCTAAGCACTAAATTCACTTATTTAAATTGGCTCAATTGGTATTTTTAGAAAAATTAAGATTAATTAACAACTGTTAGATGACGAAGTAACATCTCAGGCATAAGAGTTTTAAAACAGTTACATTTAATTCAATGGTGGAACATATTTTCTGTAACTGCACAATGCACTGCATTTACATGATGTATTGAACTTCCCCATAGCAATGGTTAAATAAAATGAATTTGTAAAGAGAAAAGTTATATTTAAAACAATGAACTGCAAATATAGAGCATAAAAAACCCATGCATTATAAAACTGTTCTACATGCAACAAAATCATCATCGTAGGAAGAGCACTACACATATTATTAAAAAACAACCACGACCTCCACAACCACAGTAAAAGCTTTTACTTGGATATCTATAAAATTGTGCCTCGGTACCACAAAATACAGTATGTTACATAATAGCTCCCACTGATCTCAATTTCTGCATTACATAAGCACAACAGGGTGACAGACACAGTAGGAGATGCATGTCTGAATTTCAACCATATTGTAAATTAAAGTCAGGACCTATGCATTAGAGAGTTCAATGTTTATGTACATAGGGGTTCGCAACCTTTCAGAAGTGATGTGCTGAGTCTTCATTTATTCACTCTAATTTAAGGTTTCGCGTGCCAGTCATACATTTTAACATTTTTAGAGGGTCTCTTTTCACAAGTCTGTAATATATAACTCATCTATTGTTGTAAGTAAAGTATATAAGGTTTTTAAAATGTTTAAGAAGCTTAATTTAAAATTAAATTAAAATGCAGAGCCCCTCAGACCAGTGGCCAGGACCCAGGCGGTGTGAGTGCCACTGAAAATCAGCTCACGTGCCGCCTTTGGCATGCATGCCATAGGTTGCCTACCCCTGTACTAATCTATCTGTAGATATCTATGATAGTTCCAAAGCTACTTTAGCTGTAGGCACACGGATGAGGAAAGAGTACCCATTCCCCTCCTAGAATATTGGGATAAGCAGATTTCCTCTCCTCCCCCCACCACCACCGGCACTCAGTGCTTGTCTACATTGGCAAGTTTTACAGTTATACCAGCATAACCCACTGTGTGGACATTAGTTCCAGAATAAGAATGGCCTTTTCAGTTTAGCTTACACATTTCCAAAAGGGCATAGGCAGACGTGGGAGGATTAGAATTTTTGTGGATGGATATCGATTTTAGTATACACACAAGCTGACAAAAATATATTTCCATCAATCATAAAAATGTACAGACAGGCAAAAAAAGAAATACTACTTGAGAACAGAGGTTCAGTTAAGCATATTTACTTTGTAGATTTTGACATCATGTTGACAATTTGTATTTTAACGGTTATCAAATTTTAACTTTTTGAATCTCAATATCTACTGTCATTAAACAATTATTGTCTGAACCCCATCCCCCATAATTTCCTGCAATTGTGAAAATTTAAATAGATTAAGATAAAAAAACTTCAAAAAGTAAACCTTGATGTTACCTGGCAACATTTAAAAAAAAATAAAAAAAGTTAGTTCTGTCAAGCCTAGATATAAGCTTAAAAACCCAAACAAAAAGCCACTCTGATTCTGCAAAAAGAGTGTCCACATTGGAGAGGGGGAGGGGAAGAAGAGGGTTATACTGATATAATTAATAGTTTAAGTTCACACTTCAGCTTATACCAATATAGCTTTCCTATATGGACATGCCCTTAGGAATTATTCTGCAAGTAAGCAGTTCTCATTTTAAACAGGCATGGAGTCTTATGATAAATCCGTATTTGGAGTTCACTCACGACCTTATTCAAAGTCATTTGTTCCCTAAAATTCATTTTTCTTGTACATACGTGTTTATTTTGTCAGGTGACTTCAATTCCTAGTGCAGTTTTCCACTCAGCCTCAGATCAGCAACAGCATATACAGTGCCAATGAAACCCTGCTCCTCTCTCCCTGGCCCCAATACCACTGCATTCTGTTTTAGAGTCATCACTTGGCAAGAGTGGAAGTATTGTGTCTTCATGCACTGTCTGCAGAGACTACCAAAAATGTGACAACTGAAGGTGGTTTGTGACACGAAGACACTAGGAGCTTAACCAAGATCAACTCTTCTCATATACATCACCCAATGACCATCAGATAACACAAAAACAGAAACGAGATGAAATCTCACTACCAAGCTAGAGCTTTTTCAACCTAATATCCTGCATTCTCATTATCAGTTCTTTGAACCAGCATGATATTTTTGCCAGTGTGTACAGAAGAACTTACTGCTTAATCTTTTTGCCATCTGGGTCCACCTTGCCGAGGTATGTATTCGATATACTTCCATGTTGCTGCAGAATGCTTATATCCCCAAAAAGACTTAACTTCTGGAGGTTCCTATAAAAATAGGTTTTGTTAGTTTGCACACGAAGGTAAGGCAACAGTGGGGAAATCTTAAGGACAATTATTGAACACACGTAGCAAGGGCACACTTATGCACAGGAGGTATCGTCCAGGCTGGAACGAGTTGCACTGTCTATAAGTTTGGGACAACAGACAGCTTCCAAATAAACTAAAAGTTTAGATGGAGCTTTTCAAGGGGAGCATCTTGAAATGCCAAAATCAAAAGCAGAAGCAAGAAGTCTGATCAATTTTGAGTCACCTTACTATAACAGTCTGAATATGTACCTAGCTGTCTAGCAGAAGGTTATCAGCAATACTCCTTGTGACATCTAAGTGCATGTTATCCACTTTTGTCCTTATAAATTTATTTAAAATCCCATCAACGACACTGTATACGTATCCGCTTTTCATTATATGAAAAGCTGCACTTAATGCTGAACACCTAGAACTCTAAGGCTATGTTTAAACTACAGCAGCACAGACATAGTGCTGCAGCATAGTATGGACATTTACTTCAGCAATGGAAGGAGGTCGTCCGTCACCATAGTTAATCCACCCCTCTGAGGCAATAGCTAGGTCAAAGGAAGAATTCTGGGGCTTAACTACATCTCTTGGATATGAATCTATCCCCCACACTCCCTCCCCACCCCTAACACAACATAGCTAGGTCCACCTAGGTTTTAGGCGTAGACCAGGCCAAAGACAGTCATGAAGAAAGTTTGAAGAAAATCAGCATTTAATTTACATTGTATCAGACAGCAGATAGTTTTTTGTAACATGCTTCATCCAGTGGCCCATCATTCACAATATGCTTTTTTAAAGAGACATCCACGATTATGATGTCTAACTATATTTAGGGCTATCAATAAATCACAGTTAACTCAATTAACACAAAACAAATTGACTAGATTAAAAAAAGGTCATGATTACACCGTTTTAATCTAATGGTTGAACAACAGAATACCAATGTAAATTTATTATATGGTAGAACCTCAAGACTTATGAACACCTCAGGAATGGAGGTTGTTCATAACTAAGGCTAAGATTTAATCAGGGGTATTTTTAGTAGAAGTCAGGACAGATCAGAGACAAGAAACAAAAAATCACAGCCCATGACCTTCCATGACTTATACCATAAACCCCACTGACTGAATCTTACGGGAGGGTGGGGAAGGGAAGGGAGCCCCAGGCTCCAGAGAAGCGGCCAATGCAGCTGGCACCAGGGCCATTCCTGCAGCAGCTGGCTGAGGGGCTGTCCAAGTGGCTGCTGTGGCTGTCCCCAGGGCCTCCTGAGCAACTCACTGCAGGGTCAGCTGCCTGGGCGGCTCTGGGTTCAGCCACACTGACCATTGCAGAAATCACAGAGGTCAAAGGAAGTCACTACTCATAACTCTGAAGTGTTTATAACTTTGAACAACGTCATGTTTGTTCTTTCAAAAGTTCACAACTGAACATTGACTTAATACAGCTTTGAAACTTTACTAGACAGAAGAAAAATGCTGTCTAACTATCTTAATTTAAATGAAAGCACATAAAGTTTCCTTACTTTACTATAAAAGGGAAAGTTTTAAAGAGTTTGACAGTTTGTGATCACAGTTCTGTACTGTATTTGCTTTTCTGGGAGAAGGAAAGTCTCTGTCGCTGCTTTATTGCATACTTCCAGTTCCAAAGGAGGTATGTTTGTAACATTGAAGTTCTACTGTAAAATTTTTGGATTTTTTCTACATTTTCAAATATATTGACTTTAATTACAACACAGAATACAAAGTGTACAATGCTCACTTCATAATATTTTTTATTACAAATATTTGCACTGTTGTAGCCTGCACTGCAAGGTATTTACATGCCAGGTATGTTAAACATTCATATGCCTCTTCATGATTTGACCACCATACAAGAGGAAATGCTTCCATGCTGATGATGCTCTTAAAAAACAAATGCATTAATTAAATTTGTGACTGAACTCCTGGGGGAAAATTGTATGCCTCCTGCTCCATGGTTTTTCCCGCTTTCTGCCATAGATTTCATGTTATAGCAGTCTCGGATGATGACCCAGCATATATTGTTAGATTTAAGAACACTTTCACTGCAGATTTGACAAAACGAAAAGAAGGTACCAATATGAGATTTCTGAAAATAGGTGTGGAACATGTCGTCAAAAGTCTTAAAAGAGCAGCACTCCGATGCGGGAACTACAGAATCCAAAACACCAAAAAAGAAAATCAACCTTCTCTTGGTGCCATCTGACAGATGATGAAAAGGAAGGTCCTTCAGTCCACACTGCTTTGGTTCGTTATCAAGCAGAACCCACCTGTTCTCACTTTTAGTCATAATTAAGAAGCAGGCAGAATTATCTATAATGTAAACTTGTTTGTCTTGGTGATTGGCTGAACAAGAAGTAGGACTAAGCATACTTGTAGGCTCTAAAGTTTTACACTGTTTTGTTTCTGAGAGCAGTTATGTAAAAAGTAATCATCGTGAAAGTGCAACTTACAAATGTAGAGAGATTGCACTAATACTTGTATGAGGTTAATTGAAAAAATACTATTTCTTTTATCTTTTTACCGGGCAATATTTGTAATAAAAATATAAAAGTAAGCACTGTACACTTTGTATTCTGTGTAACTGAAATCAATGCATTTCAAAATGTAGAAACACATCCAAAAATATTTAATAAATTTAAATTGGTATTCTATTTTTTAACAGTGCAATTAAAACTGATCACAACTTTTTTTAATCTTGCAATTGCAATATTTTAAAAAACAAACAGCCCTAATAAAAATATACACAAATATATAAATTAATTAATTTTATCCATGTGTGAGCACATTGGTCAGTTTCACCTTCCCCTATACAGACAATTTCTCCCATTTGTGTGCCCCCTGCCCTCCAACAATCAGTGAGGGTAAAGGCATTAAAAAACATGATGGTAAAACCACAAAAGAAGGTATAGGAGGCTCCAGTGCAGGTATGCCACCTGACATACTTTTAACATGCATGTCATTTTTCAAAGTTAACAGGATTCCTTCAAATATTGACATATTCTATAGGTATAATTTATTCCCAGGACTCTAAAAACATGTTATTTTGGTTGTGTAACCTTCCAGGAAACCTAGTGAAAATCTGGAGGATTGTAAGAGTTCAAACAATCTGTTTATTTTGGTTACTATAATTTAATCTATAGTTTACATAGAAGAATGTACAAAATTAACTCTTATTCCAGCTGTTTTACAGGTAACATGTTTCTACTTCATCACCACAGCAATTCCGAGAGGCAGCACAATCAGTGCCAGTGTAGACATGAAGAACCATGAGGTTTTAGTATTGTGCTGGTGCATCATCTCCCACATGTATTCTGATATATGTATAAAAAATGAGAACAGCTGCACTGGTCCAATGTGTGGCATGAGGAAGAAAGAGTTGATTGCAAAAAGATGTAAATAATATGGCCATGATCAATCCTAGACAAAGACACATTCTTAGACCTTTTTTTCCATCACTTAATGCTCCTACTGACACCACCAGAAATGTGATGAGGAACAGTACAATTCCCTTATGCATGCTTCAAACAAGAAGTCACCACACTTTCAGGACTTAAAATTTTAAAGATGCTACATCCAAAAATCTGTTCCCAAGTTTACTATGTGAATATCAGCAACACTAAAGCCCATGCTGCAGCACCAGGGAACCTTCCCTGGGCTCTTCACTGCACTTTACTAGATGACTAAATCTTCATAAGATATTTCACTTGCAGTGGAAACAAGGATACGTAGAGGGGATGTCTCACTTTGCTAATTTTTAGGTCCAATATATCACCCTTTATAATCACTGTGCACTAACACTACTAGAAATCTCTCATTTAGTTTGCAATCTGTCATCACTTCCTAGTCTGATTTCCTAACAGCTGTCTCCTATAGTTGTATCTGCTGTCTATTTCCTCTCCTAAGTGAATGAGGGACTTACTAGCAAGGCCTCAAATACTCCACAGCAAGCTACACACACCTAAATGCTTCAACAACGTTCCTGTATATACAGCTTTGGAAGTTTTCATTAAAATATTAAAATGAGTATGATCAGTAGAGTAGCCCAAGTTACTTGATATTTTATTTTATGCTGACTATTCTCATTTTCAATATAAAAATTGGAGGCATACTGAAGATGCCTAACTACCGCAAATAAAACTGTTGGGTGAGGGGAAAGCTCAAGATTTTGGCACCAGAGAAGGGGGATAGTTGGGGTTTTTTGCCCCTAGGAAGCAGAGAGTCAGTTTAGTATGATGAAGGAAGTAGAATGGCTGGATGTTTCTGCTAAAATGATTGGCAGCATCATATGTAATGCTGAGAATGAAACTGTCATCTTCAGATTTCAGATCAAGTCATTGAGATGAATGAGGCAGTTTCTGAGTCTGCAGATGCTCTGAAAGATGGGAAGACATTACATTATTACATATAAGGGCTAGAAACTCTCTTTTTAAAAGCTTTGATCTGGAAAACAGTGCTGTACAAGGGATTAGTTACGCACCCACAGAACTGCAGGGCACGTAGGGCCTGTTTAAGAGTCAGTATAATTTCACTACTTATAGCCCATTGTTTTGTTTCAAGATTACATTAGTAGCAGCAAATGGCTGCAACACTTTGTGCTAGACACTGTACAAACTAGAAAGTCTCTGCCTCAAAGAGTTTACTATTTAAGTAAATAATGACAGCTATAGTGCGATTTAGTTCTGTTCTCTTTTGCATTTGCTAGCCACATGATCGTTATCACCACCTGTAAGTCTGAGCAATGCTGAACTCATATCCCCTATAGATCATTAATGAAAATGAAAAGAACAATACTGATCCCTATCGGTTTAACGCTGCTAAAATCGGTTTAAACACATAGTGTAGACCAGGCCTGAGGCTGCACCCATCCACACAACGAGGCCATTTATATCGATATAAAGAGCTCTTTAAACCAGTCTCTGTACTCCTCCCTGACGAGAGGAGTAGCGCTGAAATCGGTATTACCATATCGGATTAGGGTTAGTGTGGCCGCAAATCGACGGTATTGGCCTCCAGGCGGTATCCCACAGTGCACCATTGTGACCGCTCTGGACAGCAATCCGAACTCGGATGCACTGGCCAGGTAAACAGGAAAAGCCCCGCGAACTTCTGAATTTCAATTCCTGTTTGCCCAGCGTGGAGCTCTAATCAGCACGGGTGGCGATGCAGTCCCAAATCCAAAAAGAGCTCCAGCATGGGCCATACGGGAGATACTGGATCCGATCGCTGTATGGGGAGACAAATCTGTTCTATCACAGCTTCGTTACAGAAGACGAAATGAGAAAGCATTTGAAAAAATCTCCAGGCTATGATAGACAGAGGCCACAGCACAGTGCTGTGTGACAAGTGTAACGGAAAGCCAAAGAATCAAATGGACGCTCATGGAGGGACAGAGGGGGTACTGAGGACTCCAGCTATCCCACAGTCCCGCAGTCTCTGAAAAGCATTTGCATTCTTGGCTGAGCTCTCAATGCCTGTAGGGTCAAACACATTGTCCGGAGTGTTTCAGGATATATCTCGTCAATTTACCCCCCTACCCCCCCTGTGAAAGAAAAGGGGAAAAAAATCGTTTCTTGACTTTTTTATGTCACCTTATGTCTACTGCATGCTGCTGGTAGATGCAGTGCTGCGGCAATGAATAGCAGCATCCTCTCCCCTCCCCGGTGGCAGACAGTACAATATGACTGCTATCCATCATCATCATCAGTCCGTGAGTGCTCCTGGCTGGCCTCAGGTGAGGTTGGCCAGGGGCGCCTGGGTAAAAATAGGAATGACTCCCGGTCATTCCTGGTAGATGGTACAGAACGGCTGGTAACCGTCCTCATCATAGCAACTGGGGGCTGAGTTCCATTAGCTCCCCCCACCACTTCATGTCTAAAGAAAAGATTCTTTACTGCCTGGACTATCATAGCAGCAGGATGCTGGGCTCCTCTCCCCCCTACCGTTTAATGTCCTGCCTGGACTATCATAGCAGCTGGAGGCTGCCTCCCTCTCATTTTATCTCACTAAAAAGTCATTGTTTCTTATTTCTGCATTCTTTATTACTTCATCACACAAATGGAGGACACTGCCACAGTAGCCCAGAAAGGTTGGGGGAGAAGGGAATCAATGGGTGGGGTTGTTGCAGGGGCACACCTAGAATGGCATGCAGCTCATCATTTCTGCGGGATCTGACACGGAGCGGCTGTGCTCTCTGGTTCTCTAGTACACTTGCCCCATATTCTAGGCAGGGCTGACTATTTTTAGATAAACCATAAAGGAGGGATTGACTCAGGGAGTCATTCCCATTTTTGTCTTTGGGCCCCCAGCCGACCTCAGCGAAGGCCAGCCAGGAGCACCCATGACAGCAGCAGACGGTACAGAACGACTGATAACCGTCATCTCATCGTCAATTTACAATGGCGCAGCAGACGGTACAGAACAACTGGTAACCATCTCTGCTACCTTGCAATGGCAAATGAATGCTGCTGTGTAGCACTGCAGTACCGCCTGTCAGCGGCATCCAGTACACATATGGTGACAGTGACAAAAGGCAAAACGGGCTCCATGATTGCCATGCTATGGCGTCTGCCAGTGCAATCCAGGGAAAAAGGGTGTGAAATGATTGTCTGCCGTTGCTTTCATGGAGGAAGGAATGAGTGACAACCTTTACCCAGAATCACCCGCGACACTGTTTTGCACCATCATGCATTGGGATCTCAATCCAAAATTCCAATGGGCAGGGGAGACTGTGGGAACTATAGGATAGCTACCCACAGTGCAACACTCCGGAAATCGACGCTAGTCTCAGTACCATGGACGCACACCGCCGAATTAATATGCTTAGTGTGGCCGCGTGCACTCGACTTTATACAATCTGTTTTACAAAACCAGTTTATATAAAATCAGAATAATCTCGTAGTGTAGACATACCCTCAGTAAAGATGCGGTCATTCTGACTTCCTTAATATGCTGAATATTTGGCCTATAATCCTGGAGCCTCAATTTAATTCCAGAAATTCTTTAAGACACATTATGCTGACATATTGGAGTTTTACTAAAATCTAGATTCTTGCTCTCCACACTGATACAGATCAGGCAGGTAACTGGATGTGCTAGGTATTCACAGGGGAGAGAAACAAGCAACAGACATGAACGCCTTCCTACTTTTTCTCAGAATGGCTCTGACAGGGTAAGACTACACTTATGGATTTCAACACAGCAGAATAAAAAAAGCAAATATTTCTCCCTCCACGTCCTCCCCCCCTCCAAATAATCTTCCTGAAAAACAACCATCTTAATAAGAGCATAGATCTTCTGATGACTCATGGAAAGTTTCCCCATACCTGCTACTTACTTAGAATTGTTTTAAGAGATGATCTGTTCCTATTGCTCATTCCCCCATTAGAAGTCATAATCCTTTGTGATCCTCACAATTTGTTGCGATATTGTTACAAAACAGGATTTTGACTTCTGGTCAAAAATAATCAGCAGGAGTAGAACTGTTATCAGAACACCAAGATCCTTTTTAATGCCCATGTACTCAATAATAAAGAATGAAGAAACATTTCTTCTAAATACAGTACAAGTTTTGTATTAGGAGACTGTCATTCATAACATTCAATTTACAGTAATTCTGGATCTGCCTGCCTGTGATATCAAACACAAGATTTATAAGATGGCCCTCTGGAATGTAAGTGATTTCCAGCAGCAAGACTCTCAGTCTATTTTATGTCATTTGTCAGCAACTGTTAGTAATAGTAATTCATTAAATCCTTCCAGTCTGTGAGAAATAGCCAAGTTTTACATAGAATTTTTTCCAAAGGTTCCCATAATCGTCTGCTTTAAAATCAGCTTTGTTTAAGTCTTCAGCTTTGTTTTGTACAGTGTATGGAAGAAGTGTACATCATCATCCAGTACCCAACAGAGCATCAAAATTCTTCACTATTTTTAGTTTTACAGGCTGACATGTGTCTTGCCTCAGGTCCTTTGGTATATATCCTCAAAGAACCATAAAGTCATCTAAAAGATTTTTTTGCACTTAAAAGTTTTTTGAAAGTTATATTGAACAGTACAGTAATGCAAAGAGTAAGTTTGATTTATAAGACCACAATAAGGCATAATAGTTTATTTACCAAAGTTGAAGTAGTTAGCACAGTATTTTACAAAAACACTTACCCCACAATGGTAAGAAATCAGAGCTGCAGATTCTCTGGTTTCATTGCCAGAATGACATCCAAGAAGCATAAAAGAACCATCTGATTCTCAATCTTCACTCATTCCCTTTGGTGCCGCCTTTGATATGACTGACGCAGAAACTAGAACTTCTGCAACTTATTAGATGTACTTGTGGTATAGCAATGAGTAGAACTGCTATACTGAAGACTAAAGCAAGACTAAAGCACACCCAGGTTGTTTTTTTTTAAACCTTTCCTCATACATCAGGCTTTCTAAACCTTTTAATTTTTTGTTGCTCTCCTCTTGACTCTCTCCCGTCTGTCCATAATGAGTAGAACAGCTTTCCAAACAGTTGACTTGGGTTCAGTTACCTCACCAATGGAGAAATGTGGCTTTTGCCTGAAGGTATATGGGACTGAATGCACCCATCTCATCTGATCTCAGAAGCTGGTACTTGGATGGAAGGCCAAATGGGCAGGATCAAGCATACATAGATCATCCTTGACTGGTGTCCGTCCAACCTAATCTTAAAAATCTCCAATGACAGGAATGCCATAGCCTCCTTTAGAAGCCTATTCCAGTACTTTGAAAGTTTTTCTTTAATATCTAACAAATCTCCTTGCTGCAGATTAAGCTGATTACTTCTTGTCCTACCTTCAGTAGATATGGAGAAAAACTGATCACCATTCTCTTTATTACAGCCCTTAACATATTTGAGGGCCTTTCTCAGTTTTCTCTTGCCAAGGTTAAAGCACACCCAGGTTTTTGTTTTTTTTAAACCTTTACTCATACATCAGGTTTTCTAAACCTTTTAATTTTTTGTTGCTCTCCTCTTGATTCTCTCCTATCTGTCCACATATTTCTTAAAGTATGGCACCAAAAACTGGACACAGTACTCAAGCTGAGGCCTCACTAGTGTCAAATAGAGCAGAACAGTTATCTCCCATGTCTTATAAATAACTCTTATTAATACACTCTGGAATTATATTAGCCTTTTTTGCAACTGCATCACACTGTTGACTCGCACTCAATTTGTGAGACACTATAACCTGCAGATGCATTTCTAGCAGTACTACCAAATAGACAGTTATTCTCCATTTTGTAGCTGTGCATTTGATTTCTCTCCTTCCTAACTGCAATACTTTGCACTTGTCTTAAATAAATTCATCTTGCTGATTTCAGACCAATTCTCCAATTAGTCAGGGTTATTTTGAATTCTAATCCTGTCTTCCAAAGTGCTAACAACTCCTCTCAACTTGCTGTTATCTTCAAATTTTATAAGCCTACTCTCTCCCATTATTCAAATCATTAATATATTAACTATTGCTGGACAAAGGACAGACCCCTGAGAGACTCTACTAGATACATCCCCCCAGTATGACAGTAAGCCATCGGTAAGTATTCTGAGTCCAGTTTTTCAACCAGTCTGCACCCACCTTATAGTAATTTCATTTGGACCACATTTCCCTAGCTTGCTTATGAGAATGTCACCTGGTGCTGTGTTAAAAGACACTAAAAATAAAGATACATCATATCTACAGCTTTCCCCCATCCACCAGGCCAGTAACCCTGTCAAAGAATGATGTTAGACTGGTTTGGCATGATCATGGGTAAAAGCTAGTGATTTTCTATAGTAAAGTACGAGAAGCAAAGTTCATTTCCTTAGCAACTCACAACAAGAACTTGTTCGAGATTAGCGGTCTGTAGCAAATACAGATACTCTTAGGTATTTGGGGTTCTCAATTTGAATTTTCAGTGTCCAAATCACTTAAGACAACACTTTTATGCACACAAATTTGAGAACTCAAGCATTTTAGCACGAAACTCAAACATGGTCATGAGGATGGAATAAAGGAGGAGCATGTATTATGCTCTGGGTATTTATGGTGGGAAGTATCTATGCGTTAGTGAAACTATTGTATAACTGGCTCTACCAGAATAAGCACAATGTTTTTCATCTCTAATTATTTACATTCATTTAAGATCCATGTATGCAAATATGCAATTTGGCTAACAGTAAAATTTGCATGTCCATACACCATGAATTACAATTTACTGCAGCACCTCTTATTTGTGAAAGGAAATTTCAGATGGAATTCTGTTCTAGTTGAATGTTACCAAAGGAAAACTTGCCAATGCTGTGACATAGTTATGACCTGAATCTGAAGTTAGTCATTCACTATATCACTTCTACTGCATGTTTTTATATGCTGTGATTTGTTTGTGTACCTTGTATTTTGAATAGTGCATGACACTGCACACTTCAGAGGCTGAACTAAATTGCTGGAATTAAATGTGAAGAGGATTCACAGGAGATTCTCCGCAACAAGACACCTGATTCCAACTTAGCAACAAGACAATGATTATTTTGTCAAGGGACCTTGAAGTGCCAAGGCATTTCTCCACTACAACTCATTTTAATTAAAAGGAGCTACATAAAATGGGGGGGACGTTATTTTAGCTATATCAACATGTAGCACAGAGAAGCAAACATTTTACTGAAGAAATGTCTAAAGCATCCACCAGTTTGAAAAGGATGCATGTAAAAAATAGCTTGGCAAAGTAGTAGGGCAGATTTAGAATAGCAAAAGCTCCCTCCTAATATAAAAGCACTTGTTATAAAGTGTTTGGGGAATTAGGGATAGCCCCAGAGAGAGAGTGAATTTCAGTAATGATACACTGTAGTATGAGAGTACTTTTCACAGGGAGACAGCACACTAGAAATCCACTCACAAATACATTGTTGCCAAGTCAGTCACACTCTGTGTTTAAAAATTAGTCAACAAAATGTTAGTATTGTAGTGATGCAGAAATAAAGGCTGTTTGGCCTTTTAAAAGAACTCCTGCACTATGGATTATAAATAGGGCCTTACCAAATTCAGAGCCATGAAAAACACATCACAGACCATGAAATCTATATAGTAAAGGGTAAAAGGCCAGATTTCGTGGGGGAGACCAGCGTTTCTCAAATTGGGGGTCCTGAAGCAAAAGGGAGTTGCAGGGGGACCACAAGGTTATTTTTGGGGGGCGGGCAGGAGGATTCACGGTATTACCGCACTTACTTCGGTGCTGCCTTCAGAGCTGGCTGGCCAGAGAGCAGCGGCTGTTGGCCAGGCACCCACCTCTGAAGGCAATGTCTCACCAGCAGCAGCATAGAAGTAAGGGTGGTAATATCATACCATGCCATCCTTACTTCTGCACTGCTGCTGGCGGTGGCTCTGCACTTTAGAGCTTGGCTCCTGGCCAGCAGCTGCCACTCTCCAGTTGCTCACTTCTGAAGGCAATACTGCTACTACCAGCAGTGCAGAAGTAAGGGTAACAGTACCACAACCTTCCCTACAATAACCTTGCGATGCCTCGCCTCCCCTTCCCCTCTAGGCCCCCCTCCTTTGTGGGTGATGACCCCTACAATTACAACACCACGAAATTTCAGATTTAAATATCTCAAATCATTAAATTTTTAAAGTCCTATAACAATGAAATTGACCAAAATGGACTGTGAATTTGGTAGGGCCCTAATTATAAATAGGTACCTTACAAAAAACATCAAGTTCAGATAGTAGTGTCTGCTGTACTCTCACACCTCAGTTTGATAGATCAATATTGATAAAGAAGTTTTCACTTATTGGCTGATGTATTTTCAAGTTGGCCAACAAGAAAGAACTAGTGAATAGTAACAAAGCTTGACAACGATTGAGACAGACAGCCCTAAACTGTTGACAAGTGGAAGAATAGAGTAAAACGTACTAAAATATAAAGGTTAGGGTCCTCAGTTCAGAGCTGGAGCAGAACTGAGGTTTTCAGAAAGTAAGCTTTACCTAGAGGAATTGAAAGGAAGATGAAAAATATGTACTCATCTAAAACCAAGGAGGGATTACATTCATTATTCTCTAGCTACAACTCAGGAAAAAAAAGCATGAAAAAACCCAAACAAAAAAGATTTCTCCCCAAAGCCATAGAAGCCCTAACATGTTTTGATTTTGTACATCACTGTATTCACTTTTCTGATAAGCTGATTTACCGTCTGTGGAAGACAAAGATACCCAAGTTAACATTTACAGCTTTTTTATTGTGTAATGGTGGAGATCCCTTTCCAGCCATACCCTTGCCTAATATTGATGGGGAACCCTGAAGCATCTTAATGGGCCCTTGCTTTTCTGTCTTAGTTGTTTATATGGCTACCATTATCCTAGTAAGGTAAGGAAGTACCATTATCACCATTTTACAATGAGAACTGAGCAACAAGTAGACTAAGGGCTTGTCTACATCACAAAGTTGTAGCGCTGGTGAGGGGGTTACAGCGCTGCAACTTAGGAGGTGTACACATCTGCAGGGCATCACCAGCGCTGCAACTCCCTGTTTGCAGAGCTGGCCGTACTCCCGTTTTGTCTCGGGTGTAGAGGATCCAGCGCTGGTGATCCAGTGCTGGTAATCAAGTGTAGACACTTACCAGCGCTTTTCTTGACCTCCGTGGAATAAGCAGGTATCCCAGCATACCTGAGGAAGCCTCTGGTAATCAAGCTGGTCTCCTTCCCCGGTTTGCTCTCGCGTTCCCCGAACCCCGAGCAAGCAGGTCTCCTTCCCTGCGGTTTGCAGGGGGGTTCGGGGAACGCGAGAGCAAACCGCGGCGAAGCTGGTCTCCTTCCCCGGTTTGCTCTCAGCGTTCCCCGAACCCCCGTGCAAGCAGGTCTCCTTCCCTGCGGTTTGCAGGGGGATTCGGGGAACGCGAGAGCAAACCGCGGCGAAGCTAGTCTGCTTCCCCGGTTTGCTCTCGCGTTCCCCGAACCCCCGTGCAAGCAGGTCTCTTTCCCTGCGGTTTGCAGGGGGGTTCGGGGAACGCGAGAGCAAACCGCGGCGAAGCTGGTCTCCTTCCCCGGTTTGCTCTCGCGTTCCCCGAACCCCCCTGCAAACCGCAGGGAAGGAGACCTGCTTGCTCGGGGGTTCGGGGAACGCGAGAGCAAACCGCGGCGAAGCTGGTCTCCTTCCCCGGTTTGCTCTCGCGTTCCCCGAACCCCCCTTGAAGCCGCCCAACAGCGCTGCAGTGTGGCCACATCTAACACCACTTGCAGCGCTGGTTGCTGTAAGTGTGGCCACTCTGCAGCGCTGGCCCTATACAGCTGTACTAATACAGCTGTAACAACCAGCGCTGCAAAATTGTAGATGTAGACATACCCTAAGAATCCAACACTGTTCAGGAAGACTGTGGCAAAGCACAGAATTGAATCAAGGCCTCCCAAGTTCTAAGCTAGTATCTTAACCACTGAATCATCCTCCTCTTTAACATCGTCTCCCAAGATCAAAGACAACTAAAGGTCATTCATCTTTAATAGTTTCTCTGACTAAATATAAGATTCCTTCTATTAGAGATTAAATTGTTTCAGAAATTACTATCAGGAAACCGAGCTATTATGATAATATATTTTTCAATACCAAGGTCACATCACAGTTCAGTGGTAGGAGGAACAGCTTAAATTACCAAAAGTGTAACGTGTACATTAGTGTTTTCACTACAACTTATCTGTTGGGTCTGTTCATGCATGAATAAAGTATGAAGACACATCTGAAGTATTTTGAAAAAATGGAGTCTAGATATGCACCAGAATTCAAACTTATAGCTCTGATCCTCCCTACATTTGATTTCAATTCCTTTTTTCTTGACAAAAATAAGTCTTGTACAGCTCCAATTGTCCTTGAGTCTTATTACAGGCCAGTGTAAATTGTCAGCTAATTGATTTCTATACCGTGTGTTATATTTATATTCCACAGCTAAAATGATACAATGCAAAATATGTTTAAGTTACTTTACATATTGTAACCCTAACACTGTTTGATAAAGAACTCCAAAGACACTAATTTAACAAGTTATTACTATATGTTTTACATACTGTTTATGAACTATTCCAGAGTTTGCACTATAAGAAGTGATGGAAATTACATTTCATAGATACCAAATAAAGCTTCGTTTGAGACAGTTTCTTACATATTGAATTGGTACACCTCATCAAAGCACACTTCCTATGAATATGGAAAGTGACGTGTGCATTGGCTATCAGTTTGTAGGTACTTCACAATTTATCTTCATGAAGCATCAGCACATACAGTACGTGACCTATTCCTCATTGCGGCCTTCTTTATGCCCTTTATTTTAAAATATGCACAGGTGAAATTTAATTGGTTTCCAGGATTTGCTTGAACACACTTTCGGTAAGCAGTTTTACTGAACTCTTTCCCCCAACCTTCCTTTTCTGTTTACAGAGCCAGAGGTTTCTACAAACACATCGCAGGAAGGTGCCCGTGGCTGGAGGAAGGGGCCCGCCCGGAGGGGTCCCCAAGAAAGGGGCCGTGTAGGAGGGAATTCCCCCGGCCGAGGGTCAGGGGGCCGGGCCTGAGATCCCCCCCACGGAATGGGTCTGGGTCCAAGAGGGCTGGAAGGAGCTGGGCCTGAGAGGTCTCCCCCCACCCGCGGCTGGTTAGCACCAGGGAGCGGGCCAGGCTGGGCCGGAGAGCCCCGCAGTACCTGTTATTGCGGACGCTGCTCAGCACGCACAGCACCAACTCCAGGTAGGTCCTCAGCAGGTCCAGCCAGCGAGGGCAGAGCGGCGTCTCCCCCTCGGCCGCGGCCGCCGCCCCCTCGCAGACCCCGCCGCCGCCGCCGCCGCCGCCGCCGCCCAGGTAGTTGTCGGCGGCGAACTGGACGCGCAACTCCCGCACGAACCAGCCGCACTTGCGCATGAGGAAGTCGAGGCGCGGGCGCTCGGCGGGGGAGACGCGGAGGCTGAGGCGCAGCCGGGGCCACAGGGCGGGGTAGAAGAGACACTCCCGCCAGTGCGAGCAGGCGGCCGAGGCCCGCAGCCGGTCCGGGCCCGCCAGGAACGAGAATATGTGAACCACCAGCTCGCTGGGCAGGGAGCCGGCGCCCACCGCCTCCCCGCACACCGCCATGCCTGGCGCCGGCCCGAGCCCCGCTGCTGCTGCTGCAGCCCCAGGCCGCGGCCTCGCCTTCGCCTCCGCCTCCTGCGACAAAAACAACAACATCAATGACTAGGCGGAGGGGGCGGGGGCCGGCCGAGACTCAGCTACTGCCGGGGCAAACCACCGCACCCGGCCGCGGGGGACGATGGTGCTTACCACCGAGCTCGAGGGGGTGGGAAGAATGGATCCTACCAATTAACTCGAAGAGGGGGTTGGCACCTCGTCTAGACCGAACTCTGCGGATTGTGGATGCTACCACTGACCTAGGAATGGGGAGGAAGGAACCTACCACCTCTCTCAGAGGGGGAAATGGAACCTACCTCTAGACTGAGCTGAGGGGGAGGATGGAACATACCACCAAGCCCACCTGTGGGGAGGGGAACAGGCTAACTCCCTCCAGAATCAGGTCTTGAGAGCGAGAGATCAGACTTGCACAATCCACTGTGGACCTGCATGCCAGACAGAACAACCAGGGCTGATGGCATCACAGCAGGCATTGCAGTGACATTCCCAGGTCTGGCTCACTCAATCCTGCAAATCCATGAATCTCTCGGGTAGCCCCACAGGCAGTGCCAGGTAGGGTTAAGGTGTGAACCCTTTTTCACATCAAAGGAGAGCATGGTGTGCTTGGGTATCTTTGTTCATCTGGGAGACATGGTGGAAGAGCATGCAATGCTGCTTTCAAATGTAGTGAGTGATTGAAGGAAGGTGAGTGGAATGCCATCAGGTCTAGCAGAGGGGGAAAGGGGATTATAAAGTCATAGAGTTCAGGGAGGTGAGTTGGTAAAGAACCTGCCATCACACCCATATTGGAGGGATGGGAACTACAATAGAACTCATAAAGGAGAATGGAATCTGTCTTCTGCATGAGGAACCTTACCTTTGACATTCTCTAACTTTTAGGTGCTAGACTTTGCAGACTTACCATTCTTTTAACATAGCTTTTTATATAATTTACATGTTTATATTGATCAATCACACTCAAAACTGAGTGTATCAAGTACTACTAGCTCCTCACTGATCCCAGAAACAGAACTTAAAATGTATCTCCTAACTATCTTTTTAATTCACACATTCGTCAGTGGCATGCCAGGAAGGAAGAAGGAACTGACAGTAGTTGGCTATTTGTCCTGAAATGTAGGTTGTGGAGGAGATGTGCCTGAGTCTCTTATTTTATCTGGATTGTAGGGGGAACCACCAGAGGGACAGATTTTCCTGTAGAAGAAAGATGTCTGATATGGGACTCCCAATATGAATAATGAATGTCTCATTGGGTATTGGAGGTATTTCATGTATTCACAGGAAAGACTTGGAGACCCATAAACTCTTCCTGCTGCTCTTCCTGCTACTCACAATGCAGATTCTCCTACCAAATGAATCCTCCGTTCCCTAGCCAGTGAAGTGGTAGGTGGGTAGACAGCTCTGGTGCAGGATAAGAATGGATTCTCCCTCTGCTTTTACCAGAAGGGAAACTGTGCTCCCACACACTCCCGCTTATTTTAATATCTGCTCAACAACTCTAGATTGCTGGGTTGATGTCAAGCCACTGATCTTTGTAAAGTTACTAATTAATTGACCAAAATGTCAGTCTTGGTGTAATAGTATCAAAGCAGAAAGTTTTATGAACTTGTTGGCTCCTTCAGACTGCTGGGCTGATGTGAAGGCAAAGGTGTGTATGAGGTTCCTGAGTGGGATGCTGGTTACTACTGTGTTGGCATGATGTCAAAGGATAGGTTGTTGCATGGCCACTTACTCAGCAACTCTAGTTTTCTAAGATGATAAGTCTCAGGCTATTTAACTGAACACGTCCAGCTTGCTGGTCTGATGTAAAGGGGCAGGTCTCTGGGAGATAAGGTCACTGGCTCAAAAGCTACTGTTTGATGGGCTAATATCAAGGCTAGGACCAATGTGATATGACAGGGCAGCATCTCGAGCTTTCTCCATGTTTGTCGAGGCACATTCCTTGGTGAGCTAACTGTCCCAGTCCTTCTAGTTGACTAGTATATCAAGGCAGAAGACTCTCTAAAGTTACTGACTCAGCATCTGTAACTTGCTGGTCTGATGTTAATGCAGTTTTCTGAGAGCTCTCGGTTCTTAACATCAACCAGGAGAGTCACTGCCTCAGCTCCACTGATTGACTGGGCTGATTTTGGGGCAGAGGCTTCTGTGAGCGTTACTGACTTAGCAACTACAGATTGCTGGAATGATGACAAATGAAAAGCTCTGTGAGTCCCTACCTCAGTATATTTAGCTCACTTACCTGATGTTACTGGACAGGCCTTTGGGAGGTTACTGATTCATTTCCTGTAGTTCATTGGTCCCATGTCAAGATAGATTGTTTTTGCTGAGCCAGTGAATTCACACTTCTAGCATGTTGGTCTTTTGTCAAGGCATAGGTGTCCGCAAGATCACTAACTCAGCATGTGACGCTTCTTGATAAGGTTCAGCCTCTTTGGGATTGGTAGTTCTGCAGCTTTAGCATGCTGAGCTAATGTCAAGGCTACGAGGGCCATTGTTTCATAAACTCTGTATTACTGGGCTAATGGCAATATGTAAGTTTCTATGAGGTTTCATATTCAGTACCTCCAGCTTGCTGGGCAAAAGCTAAGGTACGAGCCTTTGCAAGGTTATCTGCTCATCCACTTTAGCTTCGTAGGGCTGTGTGAAGATGTGCATTTGTGAGTTCACTGGCTTAATAACCCTAACTTGGTGAGCTGCTGTAAAACCACAGGTTTCTGTGATTTGCTCACTGTGAGTACTGGCTCAGCACTAGTGGTGAAGGCAGATCAAAATAGGAATGGGAGCGCAACAATTTGTGGTTTCATGTGTATTAAAATGTGGTGAAATGACATTCCATCATAAAAGATGATGTACTGTATGATGAGAGGAAGAATGGTCCAGTGGTTAGAGTACCAACCTGGGATTCAGGAGACTCAGTTTAAATTCTCTACCCTGCTGCAGTCTTCCTGTGACACCTTGTGCAGTTTCTCATCTGTAAAACAGGGATAATAGTACTTCCCTACCTCCCAGCAGTGTGGTGAGGATTAATATATTAAAGATTGTAATGCATATCAAGTAGGATAGGAATGAATCAGTAGCTGCTAAACACAAAAATGTATCCTACTGGAAGGGAGGGATAGTGGGAAGCAGCAGACTTTCTCTGACCCAGAGAGGGGGAGTCCTCAACAGGGACAGATCTTCCTTTAGTAGAAAGGAGGCATACAGGAGACTTCCAACTTGGACAGTTCTCCCATCAGGGACTGGTGCTAGTGGTATTACTATTCATTATTTGTATTACTGTAGTGCCTAGGAGCCCTATACATAAACCAGGCCTTTGTGCTAGGCACTGTACAAACACAGAAAAAGCCCCTTCCCCAAGGATTTTGCAATCTTTAAGAATAGGAGATAGCAAATGGATACAAACAGAATGGGGAGTACAAAGAAACAATGAGATAATATTGGTGACGGACAGCAGTCACTGGTACTGACAAGACTGCTTGAAGCAGTATAAACTTATGAACAAGGCACCAGCACTATTTTGGATGGCCTGAAGGGGAGCAAGTTGAGTAACAGGGAGAAGATTGCAAGCACAGAACTTAGTGACAGACTGGGTGTGGGTGGCAGAAGTGAAGAGACTAAGTTTTGGGTCCTTCAGTGTTTCTAGCACGTGAGTTAATCACGAGTCTTGTGATATTGGGTGACTTTCTTAAAGCCTGTGCTTCTGGAGTCACATGATTATGAGAATCTCAACTTTAATTTAAACAAAACAAACCACTCTACCCTGAGCCTCTGGCCCTCCTGGTTACAGAGAAAAACTGGAAGATGGGAGCTCTAAAGAACAATGTAAATAAAAGAACCCATCTTGTATTATTTGTTAGCAGCTCATGATTTTGGGGGCTGGGACTCATGACTGTTTTACACTGGAGCTGGCTGGGACACTGTCTGACAGGCTGGTGAAAGAGCGCTGAGGGAGGTTTGGCAGCAGAGCTCCCATAGAGCAGGCTGGGTGCAGGCAGTCTATTTCCCAGGCCATGCGGAGCAGGAGGGATCTGGGCTGGGCTGCCCGAACCAGGCTGATAAGATGGCCACAGAACCTGGGCTGGCCCCAGGTAGGGTTGCCAGGTGTCCATTTTTCAACCAGAATGGCCAGTTGAAAAGGGACTCTGGCAGCTCCTATCAGCACTGCTGACCGGGCTGTTAAAAATCTGGTTGGCAGCGCAGCAGAGCTAAGGCAAACTCCCTGACAGTCCTATCTTTGCACAGCTCCCAGAAGCAGCCAGCATATTCAGCTCCTAGGCACAGGGGCAGCCACAGGGGCACCACACACTGCTCCCACCCTGAGTGCCGGCTCTGCAGTTTCCCGGCTAATGGGAGCTGTGGGGGCAAAGCCCGTGGGCACGGGCAGTGTGCAGAGCCCCCTATAGCCCCTCTGGCTCCAATGCCAGCCACTTCTGGGAGCACCACCTGGAGCCCAAACCCCCTGCCCCAGCCCTCTCCGAGAGCCTGCTCCCAAACTTTCTCCCAGAGCCCACACTCCCTAACTCCAACCCCAGCCCGGAGCCCCCTCCTGCACCTCAAACCCCTCATCCTTGGCTTCACCCCAAAGCCTGCACCCCCAGCCAGAGTCCTCACCCCCTTTTGCACCCCAATCCGCTGCCCCCCCTGCCCCGTGAAAATGATCGAGCCACAGAGGGAGGGGGGAATGGAATGAGCGGGATCAGGGCCTGGGTGTTCGGTTTTCTGCAATCAGAAAACTGGCAACCCTAGAGTAGAGCGTCAGGGAGACCACGGTGGGAGCAGGGTTAACGGCCCCACAGACACCGACATTCTTGGTCTGGGCAGCGCCACAGCGGCGCCGGGTGCGTTCCGGGTCACCGGGGCGATGTGATCCCCCTGTAGAAGGAGAGGGGCTGGCGCAGCGCCAGAGCTATGGGGCTCTAGGGCCTCATCCTCGGCTCCCCTTCTCCCGCCCGGCCGGAAACCGGAACCGGATGTGGTGCCCCCCCGGGTCATGGAATTGAGGCCTTAGCCAGCCTGGAAAATCGCCCAGACCATAGAGCTGCGGAACGCCTTGGCATTTCCGGCCTGGGCTGCGTCACATCCGTGCGGTTCTGAGATGCCGGTAAGAATTGTGGGGGGAGTCAGAAGCGGGTGGGGGGAGTCAGAAGCGGGTGGGGGGGGGGGTCCCGAATTAGGGAGGGGTCCCGGTCCCGCTGATCAATCCCTTCCCCGGGGCTCTGCCGCTTCCCCGAACCCGGGGGCTCGCGCGGGGCGGTGCTGGTCCTTCCCCTTTCTGGGGGGCTAGAGCCCTCCCCCGCGGGGCTGAAGCTGTGGGGGGAGGGGGGTTCAGAGGGGAACACACCCGGCAGGTAACCGCGCTGAGGGGGAGCCTGCCCCGATGGGGGCGGGGTGGAAGCGCGTGTGTGCCGCGCCCCTCCCCCCATTCCCGCCTACACAGCTGTGCCTTTGAGTCGTGGGGCCTCCCTCGGTTCCGTCCGGCTCGGTCCCCGGCCTGGCCTCGGGCTCTCCCGGCCTGTCGCTGCCTAGCAGGCTGTCTTCACCGCGTTGGCTGATTTCGCCCGCCAGCTGCTCTGGGCTGTGCGGCTGGCTGTGGTGCTGGCGTGTGTAACACTGATGCCAGGAAGGGTCATAATGAAATCTCAGACAGCTTTGGAAGGGCTGTAGAGCGGCACTAGGGACCCGGGCTGCTTCGCTCCTGTAACTTAACCAGTGCAACTTGGTTGGTACCTGCATCCCTTAGGTAGTAGCTTATTTCACTGGGTGTGATTGCCACTGACCAATGAATGACCTAGCCAAGTCTGTAGTTTGAAAGGCAAAGGGGATCTTAGAACGTGAACAGAGTACCAGGAGTCCCCTTGAAGCTTTAATTCCTGTTTTTATTTATTATGATTATTTACTTATTAAGTTCAGAGTGGGCTTGTCAGTGTACAGTTAGTACAAGACATGGCATCTGCCTAGAGCATCTTACATCTGGACAGACAATCCATGGGAAGTCATACAGGAGAACTCTGTCATAATTTCTGTACTGATCCAACCTGGAATGAGAACTTGTGTTTTTTCAGACCATTATGTTTTTAGGACTTGCAGGAAGCTGTAATATTGATGGAGCAGGAGAACTGGAGATAATATTTTCTTGCTGATTCCTATCACTAGTATCAGCACTTTACAGAAATGGGAACAAAAATGTATCTAGCTTCCTTCCTAATGTGTAGAAAAAATAGCATGGTTAATTTATAGGTGCAATGTGTATGAGAACTGAGGTGGAATTAAATCAAAACATCTGTAAACATCAGGGACTTTTTGACAATCAGAAAACATGACTTTTTGGGAACAGGTGGGCAGAGCTTCTTGATTATGGATCCTTGGCTATGGAATTTCAATCCACCAACAATCTGAATAAGCCCAGATGTTCTCAACAGCCCCTGAAGAATGGCCCGGCAATTCTGCTCTGTATATAAGCAACAGAAAGTACTGCTTTTTAAATTCTGTGTAGTCTTAATTAGATAATAAAAGGAAGGCATAGAGACTAGTTTTTTAAAATAAAATTAGGCTTTAGACTCTTTTGTTAGCTTTCCGATTCCATTGTGATAGTACTATAAACACCAAGATGGATAAAAGACAGAACTGCAAAGACCATCCATATTGACAGGGATTTTGTACTCCTTAACAATACCGATACTTTTTTTGACTTTGATACATTAGTGATAGGTGTCAGCTGTTTACACTTCCATTCTCTTATTTGTTTTAGGTTAAATTGAATATCTGCCTAGCACAACTTCTTGCAGGAAGACTGCATTGCTTTAAGGCTAGGAGACTATGAGAATAATCAGAGGGGACTGTTCACTCTGAATTCTAAACTTGTGCCTTGCCCAGAACAGCTGCGGGAATCGGAAACGTGAATCAATGTTATCGGATGAGTTAGAATCCAAACCAGAGGTAAGCGGGTCAGAATTGGGTTAGTTCCTGACTTGGTTTCTGTTTCGTGGTCCAACTCTTAAGTTCAGCAGAAGATTTGCCATTTAGATAGCAATTCCTCAAAGCTGCCTAAACATAGCAGATAGTGATAGCACCCCATATATTTAAGATTGCAAAATATTTTCTCTTGCAATCCGACATTACTTTTAGTGGTTTATAATGTACAATACTGACTTTTTGAATATATATATATATATATATATATATATTTTAGTTTGAGCCAAGTCTCATTAGCCATTTTTGAATAAAATAACGGTGGGTGAGAAAATATATTCCCTACCCCTTTTTTAAAAAAAAAATCTTTGTACCAGCTTATTTTCCTCCTACCAGAGTGACACTACTAGATTCTGGGGGGTTGGGTTATTCCTGAAGTTCCCAAATCTTTGTTCACAGACAGCTGGCTGTTCACATGGTGCTTGTGGCTGCCCTTTCATTCCAGCTGCAAAATTGCTTTAAAAGAAACTAAAAAGACATTACATATCTTCTTAATGTGACTTTTCCATGCGATCAATCACTGTCATTGTCACAGGGATATTATGTGATTGTAATTGGGAAGGGAGGTGTCCCTGATACTATTTCTCTATTGAGATGTGACAACTTTACAAAAATGTTTGCCTATCCTTGGATTGTTTTGCGGTGGAGGTGGAAGGGGTTCAATTTAATAACGTTTGGGAGAAAGGATTTTAAATAAAAAAGCCATTGTGTTGTTTAAGATCATCTCTCTGAGAATGTTTGTAATAAGAGAGATTTGTTATTCTTACCATTTGCCTGCTGCTTTTATCCTATTGGTTTTGCATACTGATTTGATATCATTGTGCTGGGGAAAACCAGAGACTCCCTGTTCTAGGAGAGACTTTCTGCTGTTGCTTTTGGTCATGTTTAATGGCCTAACGTTAGCATAAGTGGACGGATGGATTGAGACAAAGCCACCTTGTTGGAGGAGGAAATCTTTTTTTTTTTTTTTTTAAGTATCTCTATATAATAAGCCAGGCCACATTTCGTTATGTTAATATATATTTCATAACAAGGCAGTTTGAGGTAGGGACTATGGATATCATTTAATATTTCATATTTAATCTTTAAACAACCACCCCAATAACTCTGAATGACTAAGCTATCTAGCAATGTAAGTCTGTTAACCACACCCCGTAGTTGCATTTTATCTTAATCTAAAAAGTAAGATCTCAGGAGAGGGGATATTTTAATGTGTGTTTATAGAGCACTTGGCAAAATGGTCCCCAATTTTGACTGAGGCTTCTGGATGTTACTTGTATTATAACTAATAAGAATTGGTGATCTATTAAAATTGGGTTATGGATTCTGGCTCAGTTCATCTTGCATATGGCCACCTGAGTGCCACACCAACTTAAGTTATCTTCATAATATCGTAGGGAGGTAGGGGAACTGAGCACAGATAAATTAGGGCCTGAAATTTCAAGGGTCCACTAATTTTGGGTATAATATAATGCTCAACTTAAGATGCCTAGGACCTAATTTTTCAGAGGTTTAAAACATTGGCAGCTCCCATTGACTATATTTGGATTTGTGAGTGCCCATCACTTCTGAAAGTCAAGCCCAGAGTGTGTAATTTTGGGTACACAGGAAATGAGGCACACACAATAGTGACTACTGTCACAGTTTCAGGGTATCTGCACGTGTATTTTCCCCTGTCCCCACTCCAGGAGCAGCCAGACTGGTCTTCATCCATCGCCTGTCTCTGAATAGGGATCCATGTCCCATTCCCTCTGATCAACGATTTTAAGGCTGCACAGCTCCCTGCCCTTACACTGTGATATCCCCAACAAGCCAGTCTGCCTAAAGGCCAGAACCTTGCTTTGCTTTCTCTCTGAGGGCTATGAATATATGTATTGCCAGCAGTTACAAGTTACCACACAGCTCTTTCTAAGCAAGCGGTTTTATTCTTAAGATAAAATCATTACAAAGAAAACGTAATAAAAAAAATAAGCAGATTTAAACACACTAACCATATCAGGAGTCATCCATCAGTCTCCTGGGGCTCAAATAGGCCAAAGACATTCCAACCCTTCCGCATGGGTTGGGGCCTCATTGGACAGAAGGTCCTGTCCATTTGCTGGATCTGAAAGAATTCCACAAGTCAGTTCAAGCTCATTCTTTTATATCAAAAACCCTTTCTTTGCTTCATAATGTCTGGAAAACCCACCCTGAACCAGTATATGCAAACCGCCTAGGGCAGGGGTGGGCAAACTACGGCCTGTGGGCCGGATCTGGCCCCTCAGTGCTTTGGATTCGGCCCATGGGATTGCCCCCCGTGGTGCTGTGGGCCCCATGCTGCTCTCTGAAGTGGCTGGCACCACTTCCCTGCAAACCCGGGGCAGAGGGCTCTGTGAGTTGCCCTGGCCTCCAGGCACTGCCCTCTGTAGCTCCCATTGGCTGGGAACAGGGAACCGTGGCCAATGGGAGCTTTGTGGGAGGTACCTGGAGGCACGGCAAGGGCAGCGCACGCAGAGCCCTCTGCACCTGCTCCCCCAGGGGCCACAGCACTTCCTGGAGCAGCACGGCGTGAGGCAGGGAAGGCATGCAGGGAGCCTGCCCTGGCCCCAGTGTGCACCGCTGCCACCTCGGAGCTGCTTTAGGTAAGTGGTGCCGGGCTGGAGCCCGAACCCCTCCTACTCCCTGCCCTAAGTCTTCTACCTGCACCGCACACCCCTCCTGCACCCCAACTGCCTGCCCTGAGCCCTCTCATACACCCTGCACCCCAACCCCCCTGCCCTGAGTCCCCTCATACACCTCGCATCCCTCCTGCACTGGAACTCACTGCCCTGAGCTCCTGCCGCACCCCGCACCTCTCCTGCACTCCGAGCCCCCTCCTGCAGTCTGCACCCCTCCTGCATCCCAACTCCCTGCCATGAGCCCCCTCATACACTCTGCACCCCTCCTGCACACTGCACCCCCCCCTCCCAACCGCACACTCCCTCCCACACCCCAACCCCCTGTCCTGGCCCTGCATACAATTTCCCCACCCAAATGTGGCCCTTGGCCCAAAAAGTTGCCCACCCCTGGCCTAGGAGGTGGAATTTCTCTACAGTTGTTTAGTCTCAGTTACTCGCCTTAATCACCCTCCACTGTTTTTAGGTCCTGTAGGAGCTATGGTAACCTTCCCTCATGGAGCAAAACACAATCATACATAAACTATTTAT
This sequence comes from Gopherus flavomarginatus, assembly GCF_025201925.1. Lineage (NCBI taxonomy): Eukaryota > Metazoa > Chordata > Testudines > Testudinidae > Gopherus > Gopherus flavomarginatus. The sequence goes on from NC_066621.1 coordinate 116,199,394, forward strand.
AAGCTTACTACAGTATGTTCCCTAAAGATATTGCATGGGGTTGCTATATCTGTCACAATTATCTCCTTTAATTAGTCTATATAGTGACATACTCACCATATCATAGTAAGTCTGAGTTAGAGGCAGTGATGGAACCCAGCTCTATTGGTCCCAGACCAGTCCCCTTATCATGCAGCCATTATCTGTCTGCAGTCCTCTGTCTCATTCATTAGCTGCAGAAGTTGGAAAATGTGTAATGAGGGAGGACTCCTACATATGGTCAGCTTTAGTTACTGAGCCGTATGTGAACATATAATTAAAGGCTATATCACAATAAGGGTAAAGTTCTCTTCTCTTAAGTTTTCTTATGGAATTTTATCTTTTTAAGTTAAAAAGACAGAAATTCCATCATATATATATTTATTTACTAGACAGCAGTAGAATGTGGGATCTGGATTCCTGAATTCTAGTCCTGGCTCTGTGGTCTAAGGGACAGAGCATGGAATTAAAGGATAAGACTCCTGAGTGGTATATTTTTAATGATTTTCATTCATATGTGGGTTTCAAAGTATTTTGTGAATGCAAGCAGGAGTAGCTCCATTTTACAGACCCCTAGGGCCAAACACATAGATTTGGTATATTATTTTTGAGGCAGAGTGTCTTAAGTGGATGAGATCTGAGTTCTCTTTGTAGATCTGCCAGAAATGACCTTGTGCACCCTCTCTGGTCCACAGGAATTTATCCTCATGTTTTCTTGTGTGTAAGGTTTTGAGGCCTCGCTTGATAATAAGGGTTGGGTGGTGCTCACAATTATTGTGAGTCATTGGAAAAGGTCGGCCTAGAATTCATGATCTCCTGGCTCCTAGACCACTATTTCTTCTGTAGGTCAAAGGGTGTTTTGATTTGTGAGCGGAGCGTGACAATGGTGGGACGATCAGTTTTTTTCTGTCTGTGTCCTGGAAGTAAAACTCTGCTTTCACTTTGGAATGACAGAGGCTTAGAGGGGCCCAGGAACATGCCTAGTGTAGTGTGGCAAGAGTTTGAATTTTGAGATTTTGTGGTGAAGAGAGAATGAGTAAACAATGTACAAATTCTACAGCTCAGAATTTGGCCAGACTTTCAGAGGGACAGTGCACTTCTCTGACTTCGATTAGTTTCTTGTCAAATTTTTGGCTCCTGCTCCAAACTCTTGACACACTAGGGTTATCCAATAATATTTTTTATATTGACAGAGCTCCCTACTGTTTTACTCCCTACATTCTTGAAAAGGGCTGATCCATTTTCAATTTAAAACAAAATTGTTGTTAAATCAACTTGAGCCAGAGACTAAGCATGAAAAATTTTGGGTTGAAAGATTAGAGCTTGACAGTGATGAGGGACAGAAAAGGAGGGTTATAATGGCAAGTAATATGCAGCCTTAATAATAGACAGCACTGCTACCTATAGTGAGCTAGGCTATCTTATTGAATTTCTATAGAAAAATCAAGATTATCAATCTCATGAAATAATTGGGGATGTCATCCATAAATGCTAATATATTCAATTATGGGCTCAATCCAGCTCCCATTGAAGTAAGTGGGAAGACTTCCATTGACTTCCAGGAATGTTGGATTGGGTTCTGTGTGTATTACAAGGTAGAGGAAGCCTAACTAAATGTCTTTTATAATCTCATTGGAACCTTGTGCTATAAACGGGTTTGCTCACTGCTGAATCCTATTTTCAAGATCCTCTCTTTTTCAGCTGCTGGTTCAGTTTGTTCAGAACACATCTATTCCACTGGGGCGGGGGCTGGTGGAATCAGAACCTAAAGGCATCACCTGTCTCTCCCTCCTTCCTGTTACTGAGACCTCAGAATGCAACAGACTGATGTTGCCAGGTAAAATCTATGGTACAGGTTTGTGTGGGAGTGCCATTTATATAGCTGTCTCTACTGTGCCACTGCAGCATGTTCTCCCTACTTCTCGCTGAAAAGGGATCCTGGTGGTGGAGGGATAGTTCAGAAGAGTTATTAGGACTTTTTCATTAATGGTGGAGCTTTGCTGCTTAGAGGTCTGTGATCTCATTCTCTTCACTAGATGATTCTCCAAGTCACACTGACTCCTCCAAAGATGTTCCTTCATCTGCTGTCTTGAGAAGCCTTCAGGTAAATGTAGGCCCTGACGGTGAGGAGACAAGGGCGCAAACCGTACAGAAACCACCTGAGCTCCTGTCAAGTCCAGAACCTTCCAGTTTATTGCAAGACCTCCAGCCCAGTGACAGCACTTCCTTTATTCTCCTCAACCTAACAAGAGCAGGTAATTCCCCTTCTTGTTGTCATCTGGCTGGATCTGTTTCAGACAGTAGAATGCAGGAGATACAATTGCATCTTTGTCCTAGCTGCTTATGATGGAGAAATATGAAATTTTCTGGGTGTTGATGGATATTATTCAGGAGCATGTAACCATCAGCAGCATCCCACAGTACAGAGGTCTGTGGAGACTTAGTGCAGATATTATGTCTGTACCATGGATATTAGACTCTGAGAAGCAAGCAAGTCCCCTCTCATTGACTATCTTTCTGTCTCATGGAATTGCCATCTCTTCCAGGCCTGGGCTGTCCAGCAGAGCACCTTGTGTTCGTTCAGGATGAAGCAGAGGATTCTGGGAATGACTTTCTCTCCCATGACAGCACAGACAGCAGTACCCCATGGTTTCTACGAGTGCAGGAATTGGCCCATGACAGTTTGATTGCTGCCACTCGAGCACAGCTCGCAAAGAATGCCAAAGCAAGCAATAATGGTAGGCGATGTGCTGTTACTATCTTAAAGATTTGACCTTCTGTGAAAGGCAACTGGCTGTAGCTTTAGTTGTTTATCCTATCTGACTGCAGGATAGTTTCTAAATAGGCAAAATCATTATAGAGCTGGAGCTGGCAACCTTTCAGAAGTGTTATGCCGAGTCTTCATTTATTCACTCTAAGTTAAGGTTTCACATGACAGCGATACATTTTAACATTTTTGGAAGGTCTCTTTCTATAAGTCTATAATATATAACTAAACTATTGTTGTATGTAAAGTAAATAATGTTTTGAAAATGTTTAAGAAGCTTCATTTACAATTAAATTAAAATGCAGAGACCCCCCGGACCGGTGACCAGGACCCAGGCAGTAAGAGTGCCACTGAAAACCAGCTCATGTGCGGTCTTTGGCACGCATGCCATAGGTTGCCTACCCCTGTTATAGAGGCATTGTTAGCATCTCTATAGTTAAGGCTGTATTGGGGTTTTCGGTTAAAGCAAGGTTTCAGTATCTCTTAGGGCTGAAAACATACAGATTTAATTTTCTAAGAAAATATGTTCAGTAATTTTGAGTTCAAAGGAGTTCTTCGACTGTAATACCTACACCCCGAAGGTATCTTCCCAAAATCTTCTGTGGTGAAGACTGATGCAAGACAATCATTTAATTTCTTTGCAATGTCCTTACCTCCTTAATTGCTTCCTTTGTTCCCTGGTAATCCAGTTGACCCACCAATTCTCTTGCAGGCTTCCTGCTTCTGATCTGCTTAAAGAATCTTTTGTTGTTTCTCTTTGGCTACAGCTGTTTGCTCTTCAGATTACCTTTTAATCCTCATAAGGTCCATTTTTCATATTGCCTTCTTTATTTTATATGCCTTTCTAGTGGCTTAACTAGGTTTGATACTCAGTTTTTTGAGGGATACCTGTTAGAACTATTAATTATATTGTGATCACTTAATAGCTCAACTACAATTATATCTTGAAATAATTAAGTCAATTAAGTCCTCTTCTGTGCTCTAGAATTAGCTGTTCCAAGAAGTCATCATTTAAGGTGTTGAGAAATTGCGTATCCTGACTGAATCCAGAGGTGATATTTGACTATTTGATATTTGGATCGTTGAAGTAACCTAATACTACTACTTAGTTGATATTTATGGCCTCTGATCTTTCAGCATTACACACTCCCTAACATTATTCTGATCTGGAGGCAGCTGGTATGATATGGTACTTTGCTGGTAATAGTTTATAGACCTGAAAGATAGGTAAATATGTATGTGTTCCCTGCAATGGGCTGGGTAGCAATATCTAGTTTGTAGGACTAGTTAATACATGATAACCAGGAACACATCTGGTTTATAGGCCTAGATGATACTAGGGGTTATCTTGTCTCTTTCTTACAGTAATTCATCTCCTCTGTGGACTTTGACAGTGTGTTCTGTTCTGTTCTAGGTGAAAGTGTTCATCTTTGCTCAGGAGATGGGCAGCCGAAAGATTCCAGCCCCATCCCTCACCTGTCGCGCATAGAGAAGAAGTTGAAGTGCACAGTTGAGGGCTGTGATCGGACATTTGTGTGGCCAGCCCACTTCAAATATCATTTAAAAACTCACAGGTGAATAGAACAGAGATCTCTGCTATTGTGCCCTTGCAGAAATGTCTGGTCTTTATCCAAAACATCCGTTAATTCCCATTGTGTAAAATCTTCCTTCAAAGCTGAAAGGCAACAGGAAACTCAAAATTGAGTAAAATCCAGATTTAGCTGCTGAATGGTCTCACTAACAAGGGTTATGGTCAGCGCGCTTCCTGCACACTCTCAGCCTGGCTGGGAGGGAATACAGTGTAGAAAATTTTTTATTCTGAAAATTCCCTTTGTCCTTCATGAAATCCACTGTGACTTAGGGAAAGTTGATGTCTTTACAAAAAAGCTCCTAGTTCACATGAATAACAGTGTTTTCTATGAACTTGAAAATAAAAAGTGCTGCTGAATAGGCTGGAACTGGCCCAAGTATTTCTGGAAAAATATTGAATGTTTTTTTTTTGATGGAAGGGAACACACAAAGAAAGTGGATTTAAATACATACTGCAGCCCAATCTCAAAGTTAGGAAAACAGGATTGTTGGATTTTAAGCCTCCTCACCAAGGCACTGTTTCTCTTATATTCACACCTATCCCAAGAAAGAAAAGACTCAGAAGTTCATATTAATTTAACAAAATAGAGAAATTGAAAGGAGTGAGGCTCAACAGTTACATCTCTAAATTTGGCTCTCCCCTCAGAAACTAGAACACTGTGAATGTATGTGTTAGATTAATCTATATGCCACATAAATTGAAAAAAGTAAGCCAGATTTAGGCTCTTCCTTCTGGTCGTTAATACTATTTTAAAGTGGAGCTATCCTTTAATCTAAAATAACATTGTCCATCACACAGGATAACTCAGCTTTTCCATCTCATGTACAGTAAGGGTGTTGCTACATTGGACACTGGTATATGGAGGAATGTTATCACATCTCTGCATTATGTTGCCTTGCACAAGGTCATCTGTCCCGAACAAAGTTGAGGTTGCAAAAAACCTGTGATATAAGCCAAAGAGGCTTGGATTTATTTTCTGTTTTCTTTTTCCAATAGATTTTACAACTTCTGGCCATGTGGTAGAAGCTCCTTGATGAGTAATCTAGTTGAATACAGATTTAAGCCACGTACCTGGTTAGGTCATTTAATTTCCTTGTACTGCCATTCATTTCAGTTGAAAAGTGAGTAAAAGGTAGAAACCGTATTTAAAAAAAAGATGTGGCAGCAGAATTGAGTGTCCCTAAGGAAAATATATTGTTTTGCAACCCGTTGCTGTAGTTCTTTTGTTGCCTCTCAGGAATGATCGTTCCTTCACCTGCCCAGCAGAAGGCTGTGGGAAAAGCTTCTATGTCCTGCAAAGGCTGAAGGTGCACATGCGAACTCACAATGGTGAGAAACCATTTGTCTGCACTGAGGTGGGCTGTGGGAAGCAGTTCACAACAGCTGGGAATCTGAAGAACCACCTGCGGATTCACACTGGTGCGTTTAAATCCCAGATCTTTATTCAGGAAACAGTCCCCAAGAAATGGTCCAGGGAGAGCAGTGTCCATATGTACCTTCACTGGTGTCCTTATCTTCCAACTTACAATTATTTATCAATGTGATTAACCAGGTGTTTACCCGTGCAGTACCCTACATAATTCCTCTCTCTTTTTGGAGTTTACGCTCTTCAGATGCTGTATACTTTTATCATGGTCCTCTTTTAGTTGTCACTTAGCCAAACTATGTAAATTTCTGTTTTCCCTCCTAAATCGGTCCTAGGACCTTTTTACATTCTCAGAAGATTGGATTTTAAGGGTTTTTGGAGAAGTCATTCTAAATTCTTGTGAGTGAAGAGGCAAAGTAGGTTGAGATACTTGTCCAAAGTGAGTCCTGACCTAGCTGCTTGTCCTTGCTGCTGGGAATTTAGATATACAGTCCTAACTGGACTAGTGCCTGATTCAAGCGGTGGCATATATTTGCTTTGGTATAAATTAAATGAGATCTAAAAATGAACTAGTTGATAGAATATAGATTAATATGACTAGCTCCCTCATTGTCTGTGCTACTTGTAAAATTAAAAGATAAATATTTTGAGAAATGTTTACAGATCAATGTCTAGAGAGAGGAGAGGATCAAAAACCATAGCTGAAAGGTCTAATAGGAAGAAGCAATGATAATGCGTAGTACAGCATTCTGATGATGTAAAGTGCTCCACTAATGCTAACCAAACTGTACTGCTACATGCTTGGCCCTCAGCATCCAGCTGGACTTGAATTCTATGACAATTACATTTAAAATAAAAAATGAAAGTTTCTAATAAATATATAAAAATGAATAATTCAATCGTACCGTAGCCCCTGTTTGTTGTAATATACATTAAATTTATGTTTGTGTCCACACGTTTTCAGTTCTTAATATGCTGCGGATTTTTACATTGATAATACAGAGCTGCATCATAGAAATTGGGGGACTAGCGAAAGATCTTGCCAGCTAGGTAGTGGGAATTTGGGGCTTTATATTCCTAGAAAGGTGTGGGGAGGCAGTGTATAATTGAGATAATGTGTTTATCTGGATGTGTCTGCTAAAATGTTTAATAGTCCCCAACATTGACATTTAAACTAAAATGTTTAGGTTTCAGTGTTAACAATCGACTGAAATGTATGGGGCAGTCTGTGTGTCTGAGAATATTGTTTGAGGTTGGAGACTCAGGAAGATAACACTGCATCAGTTCTTATTCGGTTAATGTTTTAAAATTATTTTCACAACTACAAAGGCTGAAAACAACTTTATTAAAATGAAAGCTCAGATTTTTTTTGTGTAGTTCCACAAACACTTCTGCAGCACAGAACATACATGCTCCACTCTCACATTTTGTTTTATATCGCACCAGTGTGCTTTGTAGATGTCTGTGAAGACAAGATCCTTGCTTTGAAGAGTTTACAGTCTAACTAGAGAATGTACAGTTGAAGGATGGGAGCTGGGATGTAATGGAAAGTGATATACCTGAATAGTGAAGTTTTGTATATGTAGTGATTGTCTTTGGATTCAGTTTTCTACTTTGTTAATCTTTCTCTGCAGGGAGGGCTAAGCTTTGTTGGCCCTGGTGTCGCATATACTGTGGTTTCAGAATCCTGCAGAAAGTAGCGTATCTAAACTAAAAAATGTCTCAGACCAGTTGTTCCCAAATATGAGTGGCTAGCAATAAGTGGCAAATATTTGCTTTGGTATAAATTAAATGAGACTTAAGGAAGTTGGGGGAACCATCCTCATGTACCAAACATGAAGACAGTTCCAATTTGTGGTTGTGTTCAAACAAACCCACCATCTATTTCTATAGATGAAATTTATATGCTGAGCTACTGATTGGGTGTCATCAGTAATAATTTTTCTTGCTAATATTTCTATCTTGAGCAAGATTGCAAAAGTTACATAAGTGGCTGATGAGACTTTTATGCACACTGTCACTACCACAGCACCAGTCAGAACATGTTACCTGAATCCCTTTCATTCAGATATATCAAATACTCCAATAGCTATTAAGCCAAGTAATACATTGCATGGGAGAAGAGTTAGACAGAGGAAGTCGCATTAAATACTTGAGCACTCTTTTTTCACTGATTTACAAAACTACTGGATGAAGGGTATGTGATAGATATAATATACATGGATTTTTCTATATTATCTGACACAATGTCTCATTAGTCTTGTGTGGAGTATTTCAAATTGCCTTGGCAGTAACATAGCATGAAAACTGACAGTAGGGCTATGATTAAGGGGTAATAATAAGCAGCAGTGTACTGAGTTGTGAGCAGCTCTCTAATGGATGCTGCAGGCATCTATTTGCCCTAATTTTATTTAACATCCTCATTAGTGACCTTGAAGAGGGTTAAGAACAGGTTAATGAAATTCATAGATGATTATAAATTGGAAGATGAGAACACCGATGAGGTTGGAGAAATGCAAAGGGATCTATAAAGATTAGACATATGAGAAGGAAATAGCAATGAGATTCAGCCTAGGAATATGAAAACAAATACATCTGGGAAATAATAAGCCCAAACACAGATATTCTATGGGAAGCAGAAAACTAAGAAGCAGTAATAGCTGAAAGAGATCTAAGAGATTATAGTAATCAGAAAATTCAGATATGGATTTGAAATATTGTATGGCAACAAATCAAGCCCATGTGATTTTGAGAGCTGCATAGAGATGAGCATGACATCTCAGAGCAGCCAGGGTTGTAGTCAGTTTCTACGTAGTTCTTATGGAACCACACCTGAAATATTGTGTTACTTTCTGGGCACCTAAATACTGGAAAGATGTTTTTAGAAACAAATGGACAAGCTGAGCCCTGATTGGCTTCTTTTTGTGAGTCATGGTCTGGAAATACTATGGAAAAGTCATATTCAGCCTAGAGGAGGAGGAGGAGTTTCAGTATAGACTCTTCACAGCCAATGAAGAGGTTGCATGAAACAAATTCATAAGGAGTCTGCCTTCTTGGTGAACTTCGGTAGCTGTAATGTAAGGCCAAAGGGGAGGAATGAATGTAAATCAGGAATGTTACCAGAGATTGGAAGATAAAATGAAGTAAAGGTCTTAATGCCTAAGAACTTGTGTTTCATCCAATACAGGAGAAAAGCCCTTCCTGTGTGAGGCACAAGGATGTGGTCGTTCCTTTGCTGAATACTCCAGCCTTCGGAAACACCTAGTTGTCCACTCAGGTAGGGTAGATGAGGCCTATATGCTAAATGTCTGTGGTGCAGTATTTTCGTCTAGTTTTCAGTAGAAAATCCCCTATTTTCTGTGGAACTGTTCTTCATGGTTTGTGGGTTTTTGTTTGTTTGTTTGTTTGTTTGTTTTTTAGTACTTCATGGACAGCATATCCTCTACCTGGTACCTGCCCTGTCCTAGATCTTTTGATCTCCACCATCTGCCAGTCTCTGTCTTTATAGGATCATAGAATCGTAGGCCTGGAAGGAACTTTGAGAGGTCATATAATTCAGTCCTGTGTACTAAGGCAGGATCAAGTATACTTAGACCATCCCTGATAGGTGTTTGTCTAAACCTGTTTTTAAAAACCTCAATGACAGAGATTCCACAACCTTCCTTAGAAACCTATTCCAGTGCTTAACTACCCTTATGGTTAGAAAGTATTTCTAATATCTAAATTAAATCTCCCTTGCAGCAGATTAAGCTGATTATTTCTTACTCTTTAAGTGGACATGGAGAACAGTTGATCACTGTCTTCTTTATAACAGTCCTGAACGTATTTGAAGACTATCAGGTCCTCTGTTTTCTTTTCTCTAGATTAAACCTATCCAGTTTTTTTAACCTTTCATAGGTCAGGTTTTCTAAACCTTTTATCTTTTTGTTGCTTTCCTATTTGTCAACATCTTTCTTAGAGTGTGGTGTCTAAAACTGCACACAGTACTCTAGCTGAGGCCTCATCAGTAGGACAATAGTGTCCCATATTTCACACATGACATTCCTGTTAACATACCCCAGAATATTAGCCTCTTTTGCAGCTGCATAACATTGTTGGCTCATATGGACTTTGTGATCCACTATAACCCCCAGATTCTTTTCACCAGTACTATCACCTAGCCAATTATTCCCCATTTTGTAGCTGTGCATTTGATTTTTTTTCCTTCCTAGTATTTTATCTTTATTGAATGTTATCTTGTTGATTTCAGACATAAGAACATTAAAATGGCCATACTGGGTCAGACCAGTGATCCATCTAGCCCAGTATCCCGTCTTCTGACAGTGGCCAGTGCCTCTGTCCAGTTCTCCAGTTTGTCAGGGTTGTTTTGAATTTTAATCCCCTCCTCCAAAGTGCTTGCAACCATTCCCAGCTTGGTGTCATCTGCAGATTTTATAAGCATACTCTGCACTCCATTATCCAAGTCATTAATGAAAATATTGAATAGTATCGGACCCAGGACAGACCCCGGTAGGCCCCACTAAATACGTCCTCCCAGTAAGACAGTGAACCATTAATAATTCCTCTTTGAGTACAGTGTTTCAACCAGTTTGCACCTACCTTATACTAATTTCATCTGGATGACATTTCCCTAGTATGTTTATGAGTGTCATGTGGGACTGCGTCAAAAGCCTTACTAAAATCAAGATTACTCCTGAGGGAATTCTGTGCCACTGCAAAATGCAGAATTTTGCAGAAATTAACATTATACATGCAGAATTTCCTTTCTGCCACAGAAATGGGCTGCAGTGTTGCTGGCTGCCACTAGAGGCTGGTGGACCTGGCAGAGCCCAGCTTACACATAGAAGACTCAGCCTTGGGCAGGGGAGGGAGTTAGAGGTTCCTGGCAGCTGTGATTCCCAGCATGCCCTGAGGGAAGGAGTGGGTGAGACACAGGAAACTTCACACAAGCCTGGGACTGAGCAACAGGCTGTTTCTCTCTCTCTCTGGATCCCTGAGTTCTGAGGTGGGGGCAGGTGTCTGGGCTTGTGGGGGCATGGCTGGGCTCAGGGGTGGGGGAGAGTATGCTGGTGTTTGGGCCAGGTGGGTTTGCGCAGCTAGGGGTTCTGGGTTTGGGTGTATTGGCTGGGGGGCGGAGGGGAGGGATGGGGGAGGAGAGAGGGGAGCAAGGCCTGCAGATGGGCTCTGGGAGGGGAAGGGGTTATGGGTATTTGGCCCCTGGACTCTGGACTGGGAAGGGGGCAGAGAAACTGGAACTCAGTTGTCATAGGGGTTTCTTAAACTCTCTACTCCTGGGGAAATTTTTGTGTTTGCCTATATCGTCACAGACATACTTGCTGACAGGTATTTTGAAATAAATTACCAAAATAATTGAAACCGATGTGATTATGTAGTGTTATTTTGACACATTTTGCAGAATTTTAAAATACGGTCTGCAGAATTTTTAATTTTTTTGGTGCAGAATGCCCCCAGGAGTAAAAAGATTGACTAGTTCTCCTTCCTCTCCATCTGCTGACAAGTGTGCTGTCAAAGAAGGAAATTAGTTTGGTTTTCCATGATTTGTTCCTGATAAACCCACATTGGCTGCTACTTATCACCCTGTTATTCTCTAGGTGTTTGCAAACTGATTGTTTAATAATTTGTTCCAGTATCTTTCCAGGTATTGAAGTTAGACTGACTGGTCTCTAATTCTCTGGGTCCTCTTTGTTCCCCTTTTTAAAGATAGGTAGTATACGTTTACCCTTCTCCAGTCCTCTGGGACCTCGTCTGTCCTCCGTGAGTTCTTGAAGATAATCACTAATGTTTCCGCGATTGCTTCAGCTAGTTCCTTAAGTACCCTAAGGTGAATTTCATCTGGCCCTGCTGACTTGCATACATCTGACTTTTGACTCCTTGCTCCCATTTGTTGATTGGGTCTTTACTCCCAAATTCAGAAGTATCAACTTGGTTGGTTGTTTTCAGGAGTGAAGCCCCATCAGTGCCATATCTGTGGGAAGACATTTTCCCAGAGTGGTAGCCGGAATGTGCATATGAGAAAGCACCACTCCAGAATTGGAGCTGCTGGAAGCAGAGACCGAGAGCAACCGGGTAAGGAATGTGCAGGAGAGAGAAGCATTCTGTCTGGGATGGGTATGTGAGGAGGATGCTCTGACACATGGGTGAGCAAGTGGGTATATAGGGGAGGAGATGATGGTGAGAGAGTGTTCTTACAGGAAGTAATATGAGAGGTCAGGCTGGTGGGGGCAGGCAGGTTGTCCCTCCCTAAGGAGGTTAGGGTAGGATGGAGAAGGGAATTCTTATCTGGATGGGAGGAAGCCTTGGGAAAGGAATAGGTGAGAAAAGGTTGAGGGTAAAGGATAGGAGGGCATCTGTGTGTGACAGCCATGGGGCAGGTGGGTCCTTGCTTTGAAAAATCTTGAATCTGATCTCTTTTGAAGTGAAGTTTATGCCCTTCATACATACCTTTTCTTTGTTTAAGGGGGCAGAACGTATTCTTCCTATATAAGTAATTTACCTAACATATCCAGCTCTACCTGTTTGTTTTGCAGGTGTTCTAAGGGCTTAACATTTTAAAACTCTGGGAGTTCCCACCTAGTGGTGTGTTGGAAGCACAGACCCAAGAGTGGGAATTCATAGAAGTGGGGTATCTTTGGAAAATAGACATTTTCTCTGGGTCTGTGTGAGACAGAAGTCCCTTCCTCTGAGGGTGGTGGGCAGCAAGGGCAGTCTAGATAGTTCACAGCACGTTGTTTTTGTAACAGAGTCACTGCTGGGCAGCAGTTTGCTGGAGGAAGCAGCTGTACATAGTAAGAATCTGATCTCCATGAACTCTCAGCCTCGTCTTGGCGTGGAGTCTCTGCACCTGCCAGATACTGAGTCTGTTATTGGAGTAGAGGAGGGTGAGCCAGCTGCTCTTTTTTCCACCCTCTTATATGTGGTGACTGAAGTAGGATCATTCCTCCAGTCTCACTGTGATGTAGAGGGATGCTTGAGTGTTGCTTTTACTGTGCACGTAGTGGGATGAATAAATTGAGAATGAATTATAAAGCTGGAGATGGAAAAGAGATGAATTCTTTAGCCCATGTCCTGGGAAGACATTGCAATACTGTTTCTGCAGCTCGTTCTCCTAAAACCTAAGATGTTTTAAATGTTTCAATCAACAGGCCTTCCATCCTTTACCTTGAGAGACTAAGCTAATACATCTCACTATTAGGGCTGACTCTTAATGGCCTAAATAAATGTACTACTTAATATAATTAAATTATACCCGCTGTGTTCTCTTCATCCTCCTAACTTAGTCATTTTGTTGAAGGCCGCAATCAAGTTTGTTTGGTGTGTCAAGTTCTTTTAATGGTTCTGGTATCATTTGGATGTTCAGACTTTTTCTGAGCTAAAATATTCCCCATCTGGATTAGCTCTAGTATAAGTGTGCATAGCGTATATATATTGGCTCTTACATGAAGAGCTCAGAGTGCTTTGATGCACTTAAATTAATAATTCCCAATTAAATATGTCTATTTGCAAATTGCAATCTAAATGTGTGGTGCCACTGTATGTAAATGTGTTGTGATTCACAGAGGTTCTTGCTGAAGCAACACCAGAAACCCTCCAATCAGCACCTGATGTGGTTTTGCCACAGTCTCATCACCTGGTCGCCATGTCAACAGGGAGACACTCCTATGGGGTGTCTGCTTTACTGCAGTAAATCTACAGGTCAGTTGAGCAGGCCTTTGTTCCTTTTTGAAAGTTAAAAAAAAAAAATCTATTCTGCTAAATTTCAGAATAAAAATGAAAAGTCTGTATTTTCACATTGCTGTTTCTGAGATATTTGTAAACCAAAAGAAAGACCCCTTCCTGGCCTTAGAACACAGCTTGTTTTGTTAGGATGATCAGAGATGGTTTTTCAGTTACTTATTTTGTTGTTTTTACTGTCAAGCATAAATTGAGTTCATGGTTACAATGCCAAGATGTGGGTAAATTCATAGTACACTATATAATATTTAAAACTCAGCTGTCTATTTTAGCAATACCATTTTCTCCCTTCTGTACCCTCTACACCTTCCTCTTTGTAAGGAGTAGTTTAAACTAAAAGGAGAATCTATGTTTGGAAATCTCTTTAAATGGCATCAACTGTTCTTAGAACTGAATCAAAGTTCTTAAATTGTTTAACAGTCCAGTCCTGATTGTCTTTAGGACAAGCCAAAACATACACAAAGGCAGAGAGAATAAAAATAGCAAAGGAGGCGGTGTCTGAGTTGCAGTTCATTTGCTGGAAGGTCACTAGCACAGTACGGGACCCAACTGCCAAGATCCTGGGATTTCCAAAATGTTACCACGACAGGCTGCTCAGGAATTGCATTTAGCTTCCCAACCAGATCTCGCCAAAATCCTGCAACGTTAAATCTATTCTGGTTGGTTAAACTGAACTATTACTATATAGAAGGCAACAAGAGAGAGAGATAAAATAGATGGGAGGAAACTTACATGCCAGAGATAGCTGGAACCTTAGCAGTTGCACAGGACATAGCCATGGGGATAATGATGTCATCTGCGTGGAATATCTTTCAAATTCAGTCAAATTATCCTATGTTATTAAATGTTCCCCAGAACTGCCTAAAAGGAGTAGCAATCTTGTCCAATCAAAATAAGCTTTTGATAGTTCACATAGAGACACTTCCATCCCTTTTAAGAATTTTTTTTTGATGGGAGGTTGATGTAAAAACTCTGAAAACCGACAGATGGACAGAGACTCTTATCAGCAGTTTCATTCAGTTCAAGCAAGCTCACTTTGTGCCACTTTTTTTACTCCAATCTGGGCTTTCTTTCAGTTGCAATTTTACTTAATAGGTTTATAGATTAAGTTGGGTCCTCCTGCCATTCTTTCTCCTTCCTCTCTTCCTTCTAGACACTTAAAAATTTTAATTCAGAGTAGGGTTCAACATCAGTTTCCAGATGGGTGCCCAAGAAAATGAGTTTTCTGAGAACTGGGTGGCAGATGCTGGTGACCTGGTCCTACGAGCAGGGATGCTTTCTTTGGCTGCATGTGGCAAGCTTTTTAGAACAGGTTGGATGTTTGTGGGTAGCAGGACAGTTGTGGGTGATTTGGAACAATGTAGTAAACACGTTTTATGTGCAGTGTATAGAGGATGTGTGGATTTTATGTGCAGTATACAGATAATGTTCTGTATGCAGATAAATGTTAATCTGAACTGTGTGTGTGTTGACTTTACAGTTACAAAAGGAAGAAGAAACCAATGATCTAGTGAGAGAAGACACAGGATGTAAAGTTAAAGAACAGACTTCTGTGTGCAGATCTCTTAAAGGAGAGATGCAGGACCTGAATCCAGAGCACATGCTGTGCAGGCAGCTTACTTTTCATGACTTGCTGCAACAAAAACTAAACTGTAGCCCAGAATGGGATGTGAGATGTAGAACATGAGAGTTCCTGGTTACTGAAGCAGATTTCTGAAGCTAAATTCAGGAGCCACTAATCATGTTGGACTGACAAGTGGGACTTACTAAACCTGCCATCGGGAGGGATGTGCACTTCCATCATTACAACATCAAACCACTTTCACCTGAAGCTTGTTCATAAGCTCCAGCATGTACAAGGCATTAGTATTGCTTAAGCAACTAATAGGGGCTTTTCTTAGAGGAGAATATTTAGGGTGTTGTGGATTCTAAACCAGAGCATTGCAGTGTCATTCTTCCTTTTGAGTTTTGAAGGTTTATTTCCAGGGTGACCCTAACTAGAATCTGAGGCTCTTCCTTGAGGAGCAGGAGCTTATCCACCGCTCTTCCTTGCTTTATGAAAATATGTTCCCGAGAATTCCACCTTGCCCCAGAGTCTGAGGTCAGACCCAAGTTAGAGGATTACCTCAGAGCCCGCTCTGCTGCTTGCTTTGCCCCATATTTCTTCATTTCTAAAATACTTATTAGTATGTTTAGTTTTTTATTTAAAAATCAGAGGTAGAAGATTTTAAGTGTTTACTGTATTGTAAATAAACAGCCTGTTTTGCTCTCTGGCTTCTGATTTGGTTTGTCAGAAAGTTTATTTAAATTCTGTAAATGTAATAATTTGTATATCTTTCTCCCAAAGTGTGGCATAGACAGTATGTGCAGGGGAGTCACTGTTGAAAACATGCTAGGTAGCAGCCAGGGTGAGCACAAAGGTAGCAGTGCTCTAATCATGTGCCATCAATCCAACTAACTGTGGATCTTTCTGCTACAATGGTCTGCGGTGAAACAGTTAGCTGTGTGGACATTTAAATGATTGTTAACTTCCGAGTTAGCATCCCATTGAGATAAACACAGCAGTTTGCATCTTTAGGGTGATATGCTGCTTCCTGCCACCCCACAGCTACATATCTACAAGCCTGAAACCTCTCTGCATAGAATACCCCTGCCTAATGGAACAACAGCGGCTCTTTTGCAGGTAGGGACTTTTGCTATAGTGAAGGGACCATATGGGATTCTCAGAGATCCTGTTCCATTCTCTTTGACTGCAGACTCAGCAGTTGTATTGGTTCCACATTTAGAAGGCACTTCAGCCAGAAAGGCTAGAAAACTGATTTTGTTTTAAGTGAAAGCTTAGATTCTGTTGAGACTCAGCCAATGAGAAGGACTGCTACCCTGCAGCACCGGTGTATGTCAACTCAAAGTTGGGGCAGTGGCTTAGCTAGTGGAAAGGGAAGTGCCAACTCCTGCACCTACCTTATTTTTTTCCAAGTTAAAGGGCATGAAGAGAGAACAGAGCAAGGACAGGGTAGCACCAAGAAAGACATCTTGCAAAAAATTAAGACATTTAAAAATCTTTTAATCTCAAAGCTCTTCGACAATGCACATTTTCAGAAAATATTCTAATTGTCAATGAGACTTACCCCTACAAACATAGACCCCACTGTTATCTGAAGGAAGATCTCTATTAGCTGTAAGTTATAGAAATACCCTTTATATCATTTAAGATGCAGGCAGTGGAGTGGACATACTCATACATAGTGCCCGGTCCCACTGAAATCTATGAAGAAAAAACCTCACAGAAATGTTAATGGGGGCAGGCTTGGTCCCCTAACAGCCACTGCTATAACTAGGAGGAGAACTGGTCCCAAAACCATCTACAACAAAAGAAGCAAACTAGGGAAATGTGGGCTAGATGAAATGACTGTAAGGTGGGTGCAAAACTGGTTGAAAGACTGTACTCAGTAGTAATTAATGGCTGACTGTAAAATAGGGGGGTTCTGTAGGGGGTCTGGTAAAATTTAATATTTTCATTAATGACTTGCATCACATAGTAGAGAATATGCTTATAAAAATCTGCAAATGACACCAAGTTGGGAGGGGTGCAAACACTGTGGAGGACAATTGGAATTCAAAGCAACTGTGACAAATTGGAGAATGTCTGTCTGAAATCAACACTAACATTTATTAAAGACAAGTGAAGAGTACTAAAGGGTGCATCTGATTTTTTCTTCCTACAAAAGGGGAATAACTGCAAGGGTAGTACTGCTGAAAAGGATTGGGGCAGGGGAGGGTAGAGCAGATCACACAGTGAATGAGCCAACAATGGGATGCAGTTACAAAAAAGGGCTAACATCAGTCTGGGTTGCATTAACTGCAATGTTATGTAAGAAGTGAGAGGTAACTGTCCTGCTCTATTTGACAGTTCTGGGTGACATGCTTTAAGAAAGATCTGGACAAACTGGAAAATCCCAAGAAGAGCAACAAAAAATAAAAGGTTTAGAAAACCTGACTTGAGGAAAGATTTAAAAAAAATTGATGTCTTTTTTCAAAACTAAATACTAGTGTTAAAATATAGGGGGGGGAACCTGACAATATTTAAAATGTTAAAGGGTTGTGATGAAGAGGATGGTGATCAATTGTTCATGTTCTGGGAAAGTAGGACAAGTAATCAGCAAGGGAAATTTGTTAAATATGGGGAAACTCTCATAAGAATAGTTAAGCACTAGAATAGGCCTTCAAGGTAGGTGGTGGAATCCCTGCCGTTGGAGGTTTTTAAGAACAGGTTAGAAAACATCAGCCAGGAATAGTCTTGCTGGCCCTGTCTCAGCACAAGAAGTTGGATTAGAAGAGCTCTCAAGTTTCCTTCCAACCCTACATTTCTATGAACTTTGCTTAATTGCAGCATATAGGCAGGACCTGACTTTAGGGAGCTTTAAGGGGTTTTAAGCTGATTTTGAGCTAGGAGAGAACATTGGACAGGAGTTCAAACTTCAAATTAGGATAGCTTTTTAATTACATGGAGCTCAAAACGTGATGAATTTCCTCAAACCTTGCACTGACCCCCTTCATAGTAATCATACCACTTTCAGGCCAAACCCATGATCTGAGCCAAACTTACAAGGGCCTAAAGTAGAGCTTTATAATGGAAAATGGTTACAATTTATAGCAAGACTGTGTCTCCAGAACACTAGGAGAGGAGCAGAGTTGCCGTTGAGCTGGTGCAGAGGCGAGATGCTAGAGAAGAGCTTCTTTTCAAGTCTTCTCCCCAGGAGAACTCAGTCCAATAACCTATTATTCTGTACAAATATCTTAAAATCCACTTCAACATACACATTCAACCTGAAACAAATCAACATGAAGGACAGCTTCAGAGCAGAATTTTAAGATCTACTAGATTTGCCCTTTCCATTCAGAATCTTTTGAGTATAAAGCAAGTGAACGTAAGTGTACATGTCAGCCTTCAGGTCTACCTCCCTTTTCAGCAATAGTGCCCCAACCCATCACCCTCCTCTCTCCCTGCTTCAAGCAGTCTCACTGTTGGTTCTAAACCTGACTAAGGGACAGGGAAATGAGTCAGTTGGGGAACATTCTGAGGGATTGGAGAGGGGCAAGGAGTGTTCTAGGCAAGAGTCAATCCTCACCTTCTCGCTCCTGTGTGTAGTCTTCCTATGTCATCCAAACCACAGCAACTCTCTCTTAAGTCAGTCATTTGGAAATACAGTAGAATCTGAGTTACAAACTGCCCAATCACAAACCTTATTTGGAACTGGAAGTACACAGACAGCAGCGGAGCATGGGGGTGGGGGTAGGAGAAAGGGAAAAGCAAATACAGTAGAGTGCTGTGTTAAAAGCAAACTACTAAAAAAAGGGAAAGCAGCATTTTTCTTCTGCATAGTAAAGTTTCAAAGCTGTATTAAGTCAATATTCAGTTGTAAACTTTGGAAGAACCATATGTTTTGTTCAGTTATGAACATTTCAGAGTTATAAATAACCTCCCTTCCTGAGGTGTTCATAACTCTGAGGTTCTACTGTTGAAACTCTAGAACAGTGGTTCCCAAACTACAGGTTGTAACCCCAAGTGGGATTGTGCCATCAGCAGATGGGACTGCAGTCGTGCCATCAGTAGATGCATTTACGGTGATCGTGAGTGTGTGGAGGATGCCATTTGCTCCACGTGACCTTGCATGTACAGTGTGTGAGATCATGCTTTGTGGCAGACACCATCCTGCTCTACAAAATGGCTTCCTCCAAGCTGTCAGGTCACAAAAAGCAATAAGTCTGAAAATGGGGTCATGCAGGTAAAAATGCTGGAACTGCTGCTCTCGTCTCAAGCATCTTGAACTAAAGGAAATTATTGAAAGTAGGTCCAGAGTCTTGTGCAGGGTTCTTATGTTGTCATTCTTTGTTCCCTGCTCTTCCTAAGATGATTCTTCTTCCTGTACAGTGCCAATGTCTTTGTCCCCCTGAGATTCCTGAGCTCTGTAGAAACAGTAAGAACCTTTTGTTAAGTATTGGAAATGATCTGAGCTACTTTATTCTATGCAGGAAAAGCAGAAGTCTGGTCATAAGCACATAGCAATAGGGGAGCCTTATTACTTGATATAGGCATAACGGAGTTATCCTTTTCACCTTTGATGGCACAGATTAGAATTCTTTGGGAACAAGGAGGAAGAATATTTCTGTCTAGCCAAAGACAGGAGAGTTGGTTCCATATCCTTACTGCTTTGATTACCTTTGAGTTTCAGACTCTTCCTCCTTCGGTAGGTCAGTAGCATCTCTCCCTTTGTTCCTTACGAATTCCTCATTCAGCCCCACCTGACAAAGGGTGTCTCGGTAGTGTCGCTCTGCCTCTTGCCGGGCATCATGCTATGGAATTGAAACAGAAAAATGAACCAACTAGAACTGGGTCCTTCCCCATAATGGACACCTTAAAAAGAGTTTCAGTTCATAGCAGCTACAGGGGCTGTGATAATAGAGAGAGCTCTGTTCAGAGTCACAACTGTGAGCCACCTTGTAGGCATGCAGGACTCACCCCTGCGGCACCTCCTGCTGGTCATCAGGAATTAGCTCTTCTCCCACTGTCAAAGTGCCCTCTGCAGGCCAGTGTCCTGCTGCCACTTGCCCCCCCCATGTCCCTCCCTGGACTCCAGTGCCCCTTTATCTAGGGTGTTGCCCCCTGGCAGTACACCCACAGTCTCAGGGTCTCCCCTCCCCAGGGAACCCCCACGCTCTATCCCTACCTTGCCTCAGTCATAAGCTACTGCCAGTCACCAACTAGCATTCACACCCTGGGGCTGCAATGTAAGCCACTCATCATAGGCAAGGTTGGGTCTGGACCTGCTGCATCTCTCTGCAACTCAGTGCCTTGGACAAGGCCCTGCAGCCTGAAGCTTCCCAGCCCTGCCTCACTCTAGGCACCCTGAGCAGCCTAGCAGCCAGGCCTCTACTCACTGCCTTGAGAAAGAATCTGTATGCTTTTGACCCACTGCCCTCTTATAAGGGTCAGCTGGGCCCTTATTAAGCCAGCTTTGGCCTGATTGGGGCGTGGTCCCCCAGCTGAGGCTGCTTTCCCCAATCAGCCTAGGCTTGCTGCTTTCCTAGCAGCAGCCCTCTCAGACCTCTCCCAGGGCTGATTTCAAGCCCTTCAGGGCAGGAGCGGGTGACCACCCTGGTACACACCTCCTTCCCCAGAATCTGAATAGGTACACACCTACTTCCACACTCCTGTTCCTTGCCCCTCACACTCTCTGTGGACAGCACTCCCGTCCTAGTAGGCCAACAGATAAACCCAGTCCTGATTCAGCTACACTCTTCTTTCTATGTGCTGGTTCCCAGTTTGAGGGAGAGGTTGGGAAGCACGTAATTTCAATCCCAAGGGAGTAAATTGAAACTGGTGTAGCAATTAGATTCACTTTGGAGTCTCACCCAGCCCACTTGCAAGCAGTCAAAAGTCATCCCCCCTCACTAGTCCAACACCCTTCACTGACTTCAACTAAACTCTGCAAATTTGACTATTCCAAGATGTCATCCATCCAGAAATTTGACAGCTCTTCTAAAGGTTAAACCAAACTATCGGTGTGGCTGGCCTTCTTCTCTTTAGGAGAGTGAATGCCACACCACTTTCTAACTGACAAATAGGAGATTGACCTCAATGGGATTACTGCATAAAGATGCCTATGTCTTTCTCTTTCCACCTAGATCAATTGCTCAGCTGAACAGTTTTATTATGAGCCGGAAAGACAGTTCTTTTAAGAGGCTTAGTTTAGTGTGCAGCTGTCTTGTCCCTACTTCTAATCAGACTACTCCACAGCTCAGAGCTGATGTGTAGAATTTGAAAGAGGAAACCCAGGAGGAAGTTTTTTACATGGTACAAGGTTTGCAGCCACAGTAAAAGTTTGGTTTTTAAGCTGCTTATTTTTAGTGTAGTATCAGATACGTAGAGGATATCATACAGTGATGAGATGTACTGAATAAATAGTCCCTGCCCAACAAGCTTGCAGTTGATTGGAGGGACTACATTGTTTGTTTCTTTCTAGGACCTGTCTGCCACTTTCCAAACAAAACTACAGAACAAACACCAAATTGAGTATGGTCTTCAAATGGTTGTAGATCATAGATTTTTACATTGTAATCTATGTTATTCAGGGCAGGGACAGTGAGTTCATACAGTGCCTGGCAGAATGAAGTCCTAAGCCTGATTAGGGCCTTGGGGTGTTACTGTATTATAAATTAATAAGTAGCTGTAAAACTTCACAGAACAGCTGAGCACAGTGGAGTGGGTTTTTTCCTGAGGGAAGGAGGGAGTTTCCCAAACATTAAATGGGAACATGTCTGTTCCTTTCTGAATTTAGTCCAGAAAACACAGCTTTTGCACCTTCTTATTCCTGACTAATTCCACCCAGCTTCCTTATTCATCTCTACAATTAGCTGACAAAATATCTTGTGCTCCATACTGGTACTGGAGCTTTGAGTGGTTACCTTCATGACCTGTTCGAAGAGGTATGGTCGGTTCTTGACTCGTATCTGCATTTCTTCCAGTTCTTTTTTGTACTCCTTTGTTCTTCTGCGGTCATTCTGCCTGAAATGGAAAAGTTCCCTGACTAATCGTGGTGCCCTCTGACTGACTTCTTGGTTTCTGATCATTGGAATGACCTTCTAAACCCTCATCTCAAATACCTCCAGGACCTCATGCTCTTAATTGCTTTGCTTCTGCTTCACATACTGTGTGCATCAGACAAAATGCACTTATAGTGCTGCAGGGTTCACAGTACTAGGTAAGGTTCCATTTGAAGATGAGCAGTGAAACAGTTAATACAAGCACAAATATTAAGGTTGCAGTGGTGGAGGCACTTACAGAAAATGTGATCCTTGTGTCTTTTTCTATCTGTCTGGAAAGAGCGGTGTTGAAATGCAAAAAAAAAAAAAAAAAAAAAAGACAGTGAAATGGGCATGACTGCGAGAGGAAGGTAGATTTTGGGTCGCAGGTGCCCACGGTCAATCTTCTTCCAAAGCAATTGTCTTTTGTTAAAAACAAGCTACTGCTGCAAAGAGCTATCTATCAGTGTGGCCTGGGATACTGACCAGTTCTGTTTCAGCTTCTCCTTGTGTATCTCCTCCAGGCTTTTATGGGGATCCATTGCTTTTGCTCGGCTGCTCATAGATTTATGCATAGCCTGACATTTCTTTCTCTGTATCTCCATCCAATGAATTCCTTCATTCTCCCTGCTCTTTTTGTCTTCCTGGCAGTATCTATACAGAGAAAAGTGGGTAATGGGGCAGCAAGTTCATTTCAGAGTGCAGGAGTATTGGCTGGGAAGCTCACTCTGCTAATGCTGAAATGTGACACGCTGTCTAAAAGGATGATTAATGTGTTACTGCCATGTAATGCCAAAAACACTTGCGAGGAGGCATGGCAAGAGAAGGGAACATGCAAGGGAAGGGTATTAGCAAGAGGGAAATACATGGAGGAAGATGAGAGGGAGGACAATAGGCACTTGGATACTAAAGTAATGAGACTATCTAAGAAATGAGAGACAGACGTGCAGAGGGAAAAAACATATCTTACAGAAGTCAGCACCTCTTGTCATTCAATGGGGGAGAAGCTGCTTCCAGAAAAACCAATGCAGGCATTGGTGGGAGTGGCAAGTGAGACAGGGAAGAGCTAAACAATTTCAAATGTCATCTTCTCTACTTTATTATTAGTGGGGCACAATCCTGTAACTAAGTACTTTTTTTCCCTACTCACCTAATAGCAGATTCTCTCTTTCTTGTTGCATCTGTAATGTGCACTGGAAGGGTGTTGGAAGAGAGAGAGGAGAGACCAGTCAGAGAACGACTTCTTTGCATGGGAGCCTTGGAAGGCTGCTGAAAAGCCAGACAGAAATGAAATCTAGTTTAGTATAATTGTGAAATGTGCAGAATCTCCTGTTGTTCTTTAGGTAGCTACTGAAGAGACTCAAACATGTGTGCAGCAATCTGTGAGGACAGACCTCCAATTCATGCCTACCAGTTAGATTGGTGGGAGTCCTTAACATGACACTGAAGAGAGAGATCGAAAAGATAATCTTGTCCATTTCTTCCCAGTGCAGCATTACCACTTTCTAGAGCAGAGGTGGGCAAACTATGGCCTGCGGGCCACATTTGGCCTGCGGGAACATCCTGCCCAGCCCCCAAGCTCCTGGCCCAGAAGGCTAGCCCCCGGCCCCTCCCCTGCTATCCCTCCTCCCCCACAGCCTCAGCTCACTTGCTCCACCGCCGGCGCAATGCTCTGGGTAGTGGGGCAGCTCGGCCTGACCCGGTGCTCTGTGCTGCGTGGTGGCATGGCTGGCTCCAGCCGGGGTGTGTGGCTGTAGCGCCATCAGCCACCGGTGCTCCAGGCAGCGTAATGAGGGGGCAGGGAGCAGGGGGAGTTGGATAGAGGGCAGGGGAGTTCAGGGTGGTGGTCAGGGGGTGGGGATGTGGATAGGGCTCAGGGTGGTCGGGGGGGGGGGGAATAGGAGGTTGAATGGGGCCAGTCAGGAATGAGAGGAGGGGTTGGATGGGGTGGCAGGGGTTCAGGGGTGGTCAGGGAGTGGGGGTGTGTGGATGGGGCAGGGGTTCCACAGGGGCCGTCAGGGAACTGGGGGGTTGGATGAGGCAGGAGTCCTGGGGGAGGGGGCAGATAGGAGGTAGGGGCCAGGCCACAAGCCCTCCCCTAACTGACCCTTCATACAATTTACAAACCCAAGGCAGCCCTCAGGCCAAAAAGTTTGCCCGCCTCTGTTCTAGAGTTTTGTTCAGTCTAATTTTAAAGACCATCTTTCACCACTTCCCTTGGAAGACTATTCCACAGCCTAATGCATGTCATTGTCCATAAGCTTGTGCAGATATTCTGCATGAATTTTCCCTTTCTTCTTGATTACTAAGAATGCATAGTGTCTACGAAGAAGTGAGTTTCTAATCAATGGCACAGATTGTTCAATATAGATAACGAAATCAAGTTGTTCAAACACACAAGGCAAATTATATATTTTTTTTAAATCACATTGTATGACTTCTTCCTAGCACAGTATAAAGAACTGAACAATGGAAAGGCTATTATTCTCATCATTCTGGAATGCACTGTTGGGTTACCATGCCCGGATACTCCTGGAGGCAGCCCACTGGATCAGTGTTTTGGTGCCCAGCTGCTCATATTATACCATAAACCCAGTTTTTTCCCTCTGTCTGGCAGAAGCAGCTCACTGTACTCTGTCTTGTTTTGGGGAAGGTCTTGGACTTTGGTCTTGAATGGAGTCTGTTCCCCTCAGCTCTCCTCCAGCAGGCAGAAGTCAGATTGATCTCAGTGGGGGACCTGTCTACGAGCAGGCAGAAATGGCTGTGCCTTGGCTGCCTTTGCCTCACTCCTCAATGCCCTGCCTCTGGCTGACCAGGGATATAGGTAGGGGCCGTCTTAGACAAGAGCAGACAGGTCTTCCTGTCAGGGGGGTCAGCTTCAGTAAAAATATATAGGATTATAAATCAAAAGACAGAGATCCCAGCAATCTGACACCTTGAGCGGTGTGAAGGGTGTAATGCTTCAGAAACACATCATCCCCTCACCTTCATTTTCTCCTCATTAGCCTGTTTCTGCCTGTAGTGGAGATTGGAAGTTCTCAGTTTAAACGGTTGATTACGAGTTGGCTCTTTGACGTCTCGTATCCTTATTGCTTCTCTCTGAAATGCCCAGTAAAGTGTTTCAAAATCAGGCACCGCTGGGTTAATTCTTGGTTTAAAGCTGAAGTCGTCTTGCAGGAAGCTGAGTTTTTCTTGTTTGGTTTTGGTGGCGATTCGGGACTGTGGGTCTCTTTGTCTGGTGCTAGGGTCAATAGGAGCGAAGGAGTTTTCCAACAAATCCTTGGCTCTCATCTGAATGCGAATTTTCCTGAAGAGTTCAGCTTCTGGGAAACAAAACCAAATCAGTGAGAATAAAGACTGGAAGAGGGTGTTGGGAACTGCCAACACAGAAAAGGGAGAGATTGGGAGCACAGTGAGGTGTTGCTCTTACAAATATTTCATCATAATGGGAGAGAATGGGAGCGGCTAACATAGGTAGAGTGTTCAATATTTGTTTGCTTAGTGCATTTTTCCACCCAAAATGCAAGATTGGTCCTTTATGACTTTTTCCTAACCCCTCATAAGCACCATGGACTGATTTTTCCTCTCTTGCTGTGGAATAAATTAGTGAGCACACCATCCTTCCAGGGGTGCAGTTTCTGGACAGGTTGTTTCTCCACTGCTACCACAAGGATGCCGGTGAAGGTAGCTGCACCCTTCTGTTCTGTAGGAATGTGATAGTAAGGAGGCTCTTTGATGATCTGTTGTTTTCTTCCATTGACTAATGTCCCTGGGGCTGATCACATGATCCACATATTGTAACTCGAGTATACTTTTACCAGGTGATTTTTTTTTTCTATGAAGGATCCAGTGATCTTAGTCCATATTAGAAAAGATTCTGGGTAACAATACATACAGTGGGGAGCAGAGCTCTGCATCTCTTAAATCCTCATTTCATGTCATTTCTGGGCCTAATTTTCTGTGGGAGGTGGGGACTGTATGTTGCAGGGATAATATGCAAATTTGACTTCTTTCATCTGTGCCATTTTCGTGGACACTATGTATGCAAAATATTTTTTTCCACTTTTAGAAAGGATGGTGGATAGTGCTGTTGGCACAATAAGGTTTTTATAGGGCTTGTGTGGAAATATACATAGTCTACAAGGTTATAATGACTTAAGTGTGACATTCTGTTGAAAATATTCAATTTTTTCCACTGATTCTCATGTAACACATGAAACCTGCATTTGTGCATATCCAACTGGTCAGTTGCCTAATTACAATGGTACAAGGTACCCACATTGGCTGCTGGGACATTGACCATAACGGTACAGCATAGAATAGCAAAACAATGATCCACCCAATCCAGTAGCACTCTCAGATCACATCAGTTGTCTAACCAATCAAGTATCGTATATGTCTTCCCTATCCAATCAGTCAAATAGTCCATTTAGAATAGTACATTACAAGACAATATAGCTGGTGAAAAATTATAACAAACACACTCAATTGGGGAAAAAACCAGAGGCAACAGTAAAGGAATATGGATTACAGCAATTAGCAAATTAGACATTTGCAAAAAAATGTGATATGGCTTTAAAATAGCCAATGCAAATTTGGATAGTATATGCAAACACATCATGTCACAGAGCATGGAGGTGATGAGAGACTGTACATGGCTCTAGTGAGGTCTGCCTGCAATAGTGGTTTGAATTCTTGGCACCATAGTACCAGAAAAATATTGACAAAGTTGAGGGACTGAGAAGAGCAATAAAAAGGATTAGGGGATTGATTTCTCAAGAGCTAAGTATGTGTCACTTGCCTAAGCAACAACCACACTTTAACAAGTCTACAAATATCTGAAGGAAGGAAAATTTATTTAGGGGTCTTCAGGTAGGTACATTTAGGCTGCATATGAGGAAAAGTTCCCGGACAGAGCTGTACTTAGCTAAGGAATTCTTGCCTGAAGGAACTGGTGGATGTCTCATTGTTTGGGACATTTAAAAGTGGACTATATAGAGCCCTGGAAACAAGACTGTGGGGAACAATCTTGTATAGACTTTCATAACTTAATAGATGTCCCCCATTTCGAACTTTTAACATTGTTTCCTTTAATCTTCCACTGCCAACTCTGTCACAGACCAGCATAGTCCACGTAGCTCAGAATCAACAGTCTGTGTGGTGCTGGAAAATATTGTAAATATTGTAAATCTATCTAATCCACCAGGGGCCAATATTAGATGTTTCAGAAGAAGGTGTAAATTTCCCTGAGCTAGTAACCCTCATAAAAGCCTGTACTTACACATCAACTCAGCAAGCTAGAGGGGGTGAGCCAATGAGCTCAAGGACACTTGTGCCTTGGCATCAGAACAGCATGCTAAAGCTGCTGAACCCATAAGTTCAAAGATGCCTTGACATCAGTCCACACAAAAAGAGGCACTGAGTGACCATACATCATTCCCTTTAACAACAGACCAGAAATCTAGAGGTTTTAAGTTGGTAACTTCAGAGAGACTTCTAACTTGATATCAGCAAAGCAAGCTAGAGGGCATGTCACTAACCTCACAAAGCCCTGTGCATTGACATCAGCCAATCCAGTTAAAGGAGCTGAGCCAGTGCCATAACAGAGCTTGTCCCCTGATATCAGATGAACAAGCTAGAGGTGCTGTTTCAGAACTTCTATGGCTCCTGATCTTGCTTCTTCATAGGGGAAATAAATATTCATCTGGTAAAAGAATCAGGAATGGGGAAGGAGAAGCTGTGGCTTGGATGAGCACCTTATAAAGGACTCCAAGCCTTATTATCAGTATATGTGGAGCAGCAGCGGCACCTGATGGGAGAGAAATGATTGTCCAAATTATAATCTCCCATCTGCTTTCTTGGAAGATCAGTCCCAGTGCTGGTTCCCCTTCCCATCCAGAGGAAAAACTAAATTACCCCATCAGGTTCCTCTCCTGTTCTGACATTCCATGGTGGAATGTGTGAGAGGAGGGCGTGGTTGGGAGTGCAAGGGATGTGCTCCTACAGTATTCCCATACTGTGTATTCATGTTTACTTGCACACGCTCATGATTGGGCACCTATGAGCTTACTTGGAGGCATGGATATTTTTCAAAGACCAATGTTCCCATGCTCTTCCCTGAGCCATGTTCCATCACACAGGTTGATGCAATGTCATGTCACTATGTGACAACATCACTAGAATTGGTGACTCCCCCTCCTATTTTGATCTACTTTAACCATTACTCCCTCATTACAGAGACAAGATGAGTGAGGTAATATCTTATATTGGACCAAGTTTTGCTGGTGAGAGAGATAAACATTTGAGCTACACAGAGCTCTTTGGCCTGGGAAAGGCACTCTGTCACAGCTAATACAAGGTTGAACAGATAGTTTACTTATGCAGTTCAACCTTGTATTTAGCTATGACACTGAGTACCTTTCCCAGAACCAAGGAAGAGCTCTGTGTAACTCAAAAGCTTGTCTCACCAACAGAAGTTGGTCCAATAAAAGACATTACCTCACTCACCTTGTATCTCCAATATCCTGGGAACAACACTGCTTTACTCCTTCATGTAATTCATGTAACTCTGCAATACTACACTGTGGAGAAAATGTCTTCTCAGTTCACATGCTGCAAATGCTGGGAAGTTCTCACTGCCTGCTTCAAGGTGTGAGAGCCCTGCCTCCCTGCTTTCTTTACTCTGATAAAATAAATGTTTGTACATGGTGGATGGACAGGCTAACAAACGGCCCTCTTTCAATCCCTACACGTGGAACAACTACTTCTTTCTTATGGCTCTGAGCAATCTTGACTCTTCTCCTGGAGAGATGTCCCTATCAGGAAGTGCCTAACAGGACAAGGAGCAGAACATGTTATTTCCCAGCCTGCATTGTCATGGCAGTCAGACAGAGAGAGAGATGACTGATGAAGTGAGGCAGATAAGGAATCCCTTCTACAGGAAGACGACTAAGCACTTTACCTTTGAGTTTATCCCCAGGAACTGGGTTATAGATGAATTTAGATACTGTCTTGTTGCCTTTTGGTTTGGAGTTCTCAACTGGAGCCAGTGCCGCCAAGATCTTCTGTCTGATGGCCTCCTTCTTCTTGTCCTCCTTCTCCAGGAAGCTGAAGGGTCGCTGAGTGGAAAGGAGCAACTCTTTTCTCTTCTGTGTTGCCACCTCCCTGCGAATCTCATTCTGCTCCATTATTTCCTGGTAGAGTGGTAAGTAAACATGGGCAGGCACCGGCTGTGCGCGGAACTGCTTCTGGCACTCTGCCTCCTCCTGACTTTGTCTTTTGTCCCTTCGTTTTTCCAGCTCAAGGGATGCACGTGATTTCATCAATTGGGGCTTTTTATGTGCCTCACGCAGAGTCATCTTGAAGGGCTGGGGGATGGTGATAGTAGAGACCCAGGCAGATGCAGCACTCTTTGGCCTCAGGTGGGACTGAGGAAGTGAGAGAGGATTTTGCTGATCCCAAGGACTGTCCAAGTTTAAGTCAGTTAAAGAACTGGACTGGCTTATGATACTAGATCTGTGGGTAGGACAAAGACATTATTAAAGAGGCAGTAACAAATAAAGTAATAAGAAATCTCAAAGGGACATGCAATAGAGAGCAACCTTCTGGCTGGGTAGAATTGACACTTATATACATTTGCAAAGTCCTTTGAGAACCTCTGATCAAAAGTGCTATATAAATGCAATATACTAGAGAGTTGCATACTTTGTTGCTTATGTAGGCCAAGCAGCAGGCACAACTAGGCTCCTCACCCCTTGATGTCTAGAAAGTTCCCTGAAATTTTGGAATTGATCCAACATTGTCTTCCAAAGTTATCATGTTACATACAAACAAACAGAAATGCCATTGAGTGGAGGGTTACGTCTCACTTGCGTGGTCAATATCGGAATTCAACTGGAGGCATTTCCAGGAAGATCATGAACAGAAGGAAAATAACAGGTGTCCAATGTGTCCTACCTTGAAGCCTCATAGGGCTTGCCCTGCAGAGTCAATCTCCCGTTGTCTTGGAAGAAGTCTTCCAGTTCCTCCTTGAAGGGTTTCTGATCATTCTCCAATTTTACCTGGTAGAGCATGCCCAGTTCTAATAGATACTGTCTGTTTTCCATCTTGAGTGCCTGCAGTGTGTCATAATACCCCTCAGCTGAACTTGAGGCAGCTACCATTTCCTTGCCTGGCTGGAGAAAATCCAACAGCTCATCTGTCCTGGGCTGAGTGACACCACCACCAACTCTCTCTGTTTTTGGCTCAGAATCTGAGGAAGGTTGAGGTGGAAACACCTAGAGAGATCAGAGCTGGATGTTCAATAAAGCCATTAATAACTGCCTTACACTAAATGCTTTGAGCTCTGAGAGGCAACTCCTACACAAAGCCTTTTGCCTGTTCTGATGCCAAACTCCACCTTAGCCAGCTGCATTCCCACTAGTGCAGGACGCAGAAAATACAACATAAAAGAGCTGACAAGGATAAGTGCAGAGTCCTACACTTAGGAAGAAAGAATCCCATGCACCGCTACAGGTTGGGGACCGACAGGCTAAGCAGTAGTTCTGCAGAAAAGGACCTGGGGATTACAGTAGACGAGAAGCTGGATCTGGATATGAGTCAGCAGTGTGCCCTCATTGCCAAGAAAGCCAACGGCATATTGGGCTGTATTAGTAGGAGCATTGCCAGCAGATCCAGGGAAGTGATTATTTCCCTCTATTCGACACTAGTGAGGCCACACCTGGAGTACTGTGTCCAGTTTTGGTCCCCCCACTACAGAAGGGATGTGGACAAATTGGAGAGAGTCCAGTGGAAGGCAACAAAAATTATTAGGAGGCTGGGGCACATGATTTACAAGGAGAGGGTGAGGGAACTGGGATTATTTAGTCTGCAGAAGAGAAGAGTGAGGGGGGATTTGATAGCAGCCTTCAACTACCTGAAGGGGGGTTCCATAGAGAATGGAGCTAGGCTGTTCTCAGTGGTGGCAGATGACAGAACAAGCAATGGTCTCAAGTTGCAGTGGGGGAGGTCTAGGTTGGATATTAGGAATCACTATTTCACTAGGAGGGTGGTGAAGCACTGGAATGGGTTACCTAGGGAGGTGGTAGAATTTCCATCCTTAGAGGTTTTTAAAGCCCGACTTGATAAAGCCCTGGCTGGAATGATTTAGTTGGTGTTGGTCCTGCTTTGAGCAGGGGATTGGGTTAGATGACCTCCTGAGGTCTCTTCCAACCCTAGTATTCTATGACCTAAATCCTACAAAATGCAGAATACGCAGTGCCTCTCTAGCACTCCCTGTCATGCAAGGGTCTTGCTGTTGGAGCTGTTTCAGTTTACACACTATACTCT
The DNA here is from genome assembly GCF_025201925.1 of Gopherus flavomarginatus. Classification (NCBI taxonomy): domain Eukaryota; kingdom Metazoa; phylum Chordata; order Testudines; family Testudinidae; genus Gopherus; species Gopherus flavomarginatus. Next base: position 116,230,798 of record NC_066621.1, read on the forward strand.
ATGCAACTCAGTCCTCTATGCTCTCCTCTCCCCCTTCAGTTGTGTCCCAGCACTTTTTGGACATAGCTGTGAATTTGGCCTATGGTACCCAATCCTGTTCCAACTGATATCAATAGCAAAAAAAAAAAAAAAAAAAAAAAATCTCATGTTAGTGATGGGAGCAGGATTGAGCCTCTAACTCTCACTTGAGTCAATGGCAGCAGGAATCAGCCCCAAACTATCCACAACAAAATTCATTAACAACTTTGCTTAATTGCAATCGGTTTTTTTTGCCAAATAGTTCCAGTTTGGGAGTTTTAAGGAGATGTAACTATTTGGGAAATTTGGAGAGTTATGAACAAGTATTTCTGAGATAGTGGGAGACAAAGAAACAAAAGTCAGGGTAATTTTTCAATGACCTGTAACACAAACATTCCTCTTCGACCTCAGGGGTTAATCTGGCAGTTGTCAGGCCATGCACATTTTCCATGCTATATTTTCAGGGAAGTTACAACAATGGAAGCTGGCTGTACCCTTACCGGGGCAGAGGCTGCAGCCTCTCCACAAGGCAGACCCAGGGTTAGGGTGCTGATGTGCAAGGTCTCTGGCTAGTAAAGAGGAAGGGGGCCAGTAGAGGACAAAGGGCTTTCCCGGGGTGCAGGCACTGGCACTGAGGTGACTTTTTCACCTCCCTGCTTCGCCGTGGCCTCCCTGGGCGACGTCGGGGAAGTCACGTGGCCTCCCTTGGCCTCAGTCCCTCCCGTGCAATAGGGGGAAGGGCCCCGCAATGGCGAGACCAGGGGAGGTGCTCCGTTACCATGGTAACAGGGCCGCGGCGCTGAGGTGACACACGGGCCGTCAATCCCGCACGCGCCCTGAAACCGTTACTCAGAGCGGACAACGAAAACGCCGGTGGTTCCCATGGTAACAGCCCCATGCTGCCTGGCACCCTCCCTTCTCTCGCTTGTCGGGTCCGCGCCCCGGGCCCATACCCAGGTGGTCCCATTTTGGTTCCGCTTAGGGCTCGACACTGTCATCTCCGGTCCTCACGGGTTGCGCCTAACCCCACCCCCCGGGGGGGGCCCTACCAGTTCATTGGTCAGCGGATGCCAGTAGGCTAGTCCAATTAGCGCTGTGGCCAGGCCTCTAAGCCCGCCCTCCCTGTCGTCGTTGCTCCAATGGCCAATAATCGCCGTTCCTACTGCCTGTCGATTGGGAGGACCTTTCCAGGAGGCGTTGCCCTGAATGCACCTCAGCTGTTGGCGCACGCGTTGTCATGGCGCTTGTTTTGTCACTTCCGTTTGGGGTGGTTGTTATGGTGCTGGGTCCGTCACTTCCGCAGTGATGGCGGTGTGGGTGTGCGCGGGTGGTGGTTGTCTCTTGTCGCCGATTAGGGGACGGCTCCGGGCCGGGCGGGCCGCGGTCCTGGCGTGGAGGGTCTCGTTGCGGGCCGCAGGCACCGGGCCGGTGTATGATGTGGTGGTTTCGGGCGGGGGGATGGTCGGGAGCGCTATGGCCGCGGCCCTGGGTAAGGCCTTGTCGCGGTCACCTGGGCTGGGGGCGGGTGGGTCTATCCTCTTTGCTGCGGGGTTAGAGCGGGCCCCGGTTCTGACTGGCCGTGAACGTGAGCAGAGAAACCTCAGATCCCGGTGGTGGTGGGTGCCCCTCCCGCAGGCAGAGGAGGAGTTGGGGCAGAGGGAGGACAGTGGCCTAGATTCCTGGGGTCGATGGTGGATTGTGGTACCCGGGTTGAGACTCGTTCACACTCTGCTAGTAGCGTTGAAACGGTGCAACGCAGCCCTCCAGCTCTCAAAGCGGGACACGGCTATCGCTGGATAAAGATGCTTATAGGGATGTAACTTGTGTAAAGGGAGAAGGGAGGTAACTTGTATGGGGAGTATAAGTGTATCCACCGTAAGGGTTTTGCTGATCTACTGATGGAGGATAGGGGGGGAAATCACACCCCCAACTCTATACGGTGTGTAGACCAGGCCTAAAATGGAGTTGTCCCTAATTTAGTTAGGGCAGTTGTTGCACTTCCTATGGAGAAAGCTTTCAGTGAGAAGTGGTAGTTTATTGTGGGTAAGGAAAGGATAATCTCTGTTTTAAAGTGTACAGCAGTACTCTGCACATCTGCACTTAGTTCTTTTTCATTCATTAAAAAAAAAAGTCCAATACTTTAAGCTCATTCATTTCCTTAATTTTTGCTCTTAAGTGAGTGAGTACATTCCAGCTGGTAGCTGACTGTTTTCATTGGTCCTGTTTCTCTTACTTTTTGTGGGGAGGAGATAATTGTGCTAGTTTTAATATCTGGAAGTAGGGCAAGTTAGGGTTCTGATTTGTACAAGTTGTGAATCATCCCACCTACCTGCTGCTAAAATGTCTTTTATTTAAAAAAAAAATATCCTTAACATGTAGGTAAGATTGTAGGTGCTTAATGGTGTCATGTTCTCCCTCTGCCCGTCTAGAATATGAAAGTGTAATTTTCAAAACGTGAATGCCAGAAAATGTAGAGTCAAGCTTCCTTTTACTCCCATATCCACTGCAAGAATACTAAAGATAGTAAGAAACAGAACACACACTTTAGAAAATGCAGAGTTGAGGTGGCACTTCCTAAGCAAACTCAGCTTTCATAAGGATGCCTAGAGGAGTTCAGAATATCAGTACTTTACCCATTCCTAAGCCTTTTTGTCTTGTCTTCTCAACAAAACAACAGACATGACTTCCTGAAACACAGGTTAATTGGGGTATATAAATAAGAGTCAATCAGAAATTAAGTGTGCACACAGTGGAAATGTTAGTTCTTATTAATGGATCACCTGTGCTACATAAATTCCCAAGCCAAGGTCTAATAACTTCTAATTTTAAGTTTTTAGATCTCTTTGGTACTATACACATCATCTCATCAAGGGAGTTCAGTAGTATATTTCATGTGTTGTACTGCCATTTATTTTTTCCCTCTTGTAATGCTTTCAAGCCCAGCTAATTCCTCAGCATTGAAAATCTTCATTTTGATGGTGCTGTGTCTTTGGATCCCTTGATTAACTGATCATATATCTTCCTCAAAAACTGCCCAGGCCCCTGCCCATTGTACCAATTTACAAGCTAATCTGTCTTCCCTGTAGTGATGTCATGCAATAGCTATATGATTAAGAGTTTTTAGTGTTTGTGGCCCCACATTAAATCGATTTTTAAAGATGCATTAAATTATTTTCATTTTTTTTCTCCTTGCAACATCCCAACAGAGTAACAGGGCAGAGTTAAAGTTGTTTGGATGCCTTAACTATGCATATCTTACCATGATAGATGTCTTTTAAATGCAATTGTAACTTTGAATTTCCTGGGTTTATAGTGGATATTTGGAGCAAATTACAGCACCTCTATAATATATTTTTATCCTTAACTTACTAATACATACTTGCAATCTTAACTTCATCTCAATAGTGTGGTTTTTTGGGGTGGGAGTGGAGGGAAATCATTGAGAACTATTCTTGATAAGTGTCCACTCCCCTTCATAGGACTGAGTCATTACAGCCACTAGAACTGTTGCATGCAAATTAGCTGTAGAGGAAGAGTAGTGAATGGGCGAGTTATTTTTAATGTCAGAGTGGCCCCATTTATGGTTTTCATGAGCCTAATTGTAGCCTATATAACCATAACAATTAGATATAGTAATAATTAATATCTTAGCTTAATTACCAACTGATTTTTTTCAAGTATAGCCTATGCAAAAGATTTCAAATAAATTTAACTGTGTGAATAGTTTGAAGTGTCTGGGTTATTCCATCATAAAGATCATTTGGGACAAAGAAAAGACCTTCACAGATGCTAAATTTCTTAAAGAATTTGGTTCTTAATTTTTAAATCAAATTAACAGATTTACTTGTAAACTTTCAGAAAATTTGATCTGTACTCAACAAACAAACAAAGTGCTGCAAGTCTGGGGAGGATATGCTGTAGTTTTTCGTACAAAACAGGCTGAATCCTTGCTTTAATTGCAAAATGGCTCTTAAACCTTACCTGTGGAGTTGCGAACAGTGCCTCCATAGTATTAAATCTGTACTTACCTAGAAATCTGCACTGTATATGCCTTTCCCTGTAGGGAATTTTATTTAAGTGTCTCATTACAAGGTGCATGGGAGTTCTTGATTATATAAATAAATAAATGAATTTTTATTAAAAGTATCTTAATAAATGTTTGCCTGTTTCAGGACATGATGTCCACTTCCGTGAGAAGAAAATCCTGTTACTGGAAGCTGGCCCTAGGAAAGCGTCTGGCCGTTTGCCTGAGAGTTACAGTAACAGGGTCAGCTCCATCTCCCCTGGTTCAGCCACCCTTTTGAGCAGTGAGTACAGCTCTTCTTGCTCGTTCTGTATAACACTTTAATCTGAAACTGGAACTGGTTTTATTTTTGTGAGGCCTTTGACAATTCTTCAGATTGGGACTGTCCTCCTTAAACTGACTTGACTGATTCCTACTCTCCATTTCTTACTGCTGAGCATTCTGAATTGAGGTGTCTAAATCAAGCTTTTCTAGGTTAGGGACATGACTTCTTGTTCTGGAATCCTTGTTCATTTTGTATAGATTTTTGTGTGATTTCAGTGCTAGTGAAAGGTCTTCAAGTGACAGCCCTAGAATATTCTTTTTACAGAACAGATACAGCCTGGATTATGTGAAGGAATCTTCTTACATTGTTCTCTAGTCTATGTATTGCACCCCTGCCATGGAGGAATTGGTTCTGCAGCACAATTCAGTCTCCTGGGCCCATTTAGTCTTTGACTTCTCTGCTGATGCAAGATGGATGGTTAGTGTTGATGGTGGTGATGGATTTTGAGATGTGAAGGCTTCTCCCCGCTCCGGGTAACCAGATTGAGGTTTACAGCCACAAAAAACTAATTTCACAGCCCGGTTCTGATATAGTCTTGTATCTGCTTTCTGATACACAGCACGGAGTTGGTTCCTCCAAACCTTTTATTCTCTTTCTTCTTGCTTTTCACAGCATGAATATTTAGGTAGGTGGGAAGATTTTGAGCTGGTTCATGCTCCCTAATCCTGCTAGCTTGAAGCCATACTACTTATTTGTAAACTAAGGGTATGTCTACACTGGAAACTTCAAAGCGCTGCTGCAGGAATGCTCCCGCGGAAGCGCTCTGAAGTATGAGTGTGGTTGGGCGCAAGTGCTGAGGGAGAGCTCTCCCAGCGTTTCTGGTAATCCGCCTCCACGAGGGGATTAGCTCCGAGTGCTGGGAGCATGGCTCCAAGTGCTCAGAGCTTGTCTACACTAATGCTTTAAAGCACTCAGACTTGCTGCGCTCAGGGGGGTGATTTTTCACACCCCTTAGCCAGCAAGTTAAAACGCTATAAAATGTAAGTGTAGATAAGCCGTAAGTAAGGTTAGAGCTGGTTAGGACTTGGATGTGTGAACAACCCAGGTGCTCCAGAAAGTGTATTGGTAATTTTATCTGAGTTGTTGCTGAACTAATGCCCCAGCCTGGAGCAGGGGCTCAGTGCTGCTGGAGTTACCATTATGAGACACAAAACTGAGATTCTGACCATTTATCGTATGGCACTCAGGCCAAGAGCAGGGATATCTCTAGGTCCTGTCCAAATTCCAACTCCGGTAATTCTGCTCTCTCTTGCCCTCTTTTGTACCACCTCTGACAATTTCATGGTGCCTTTCATCACAAAGGATCCCAAATAAGTCTGGTTAAAATATGGTAAGTATTTTCCATAAACATTTTTGAGTGAAACAAAAACTTCTTTTTGCAATTTTTTTTGGAATTTTTTTTCCCAATTTCCAAAAAAACCCCAACCGAACAAACTTTCATGGTTCCTCTCTTTCTTCCACTAGGAAAGGGAGGGACTAAAAATAACAAAAACCAAAAACGTATTAAAATGAAGCAATGTTTTTCAGTTTTTGATCAAAAAATTTGAACTGTTGGACAATTTTCCAGAAAGCCATTTTTTCTTAAAACACACACACACACCCCTCCCAACCCCCCAAACATTTAACAAACAGAAATGTCTTCACTCATCCTTGAAATAGCCATCTTTGAAATAGAAGGATGGACCTAGTCAGTATTTGCAGAGCAACAGGATTGGGCCAAAAGAAATCTGATGAGGTTCAACAAGGACAAGTGCAGAGTCCTGCACTTAGGACAGAAGAGTCCCATGCACTGCTACAGACTAGAGACCGAATGGCTAGGCAATAGTTCTGCAGAAAAGGACCTAGGGGTTACAATGAATGAGAAACTGGATATGAGTCAACAGTGTGCCGTTGTTGCCAAGAAGGCTAACTGCATTTCGGGCTGTATAAGTAGGGGCATTGCCAGCAGATCGAGGGACGTGATCATTTCCCTCTATTCGGCATTGGTGAGGTCTCATCTGGAGTACTGTGTCCAGTTTTGTGCACACATTACAAGGATGTGGAAAAATTGGAGAGAGTCCAGTGGAGGGCAACAAAAATGATTAGGGGAGTACATGACTTATGAGAAGAGGCTGAGGGAACTGGGATTGTTTAGTCTGCAGAAGAGAAGAATGAGGGAGGATTTGATAGCTGCTTTCAACTACCTGAAAGGATGTTCCAAAGAGGGTGGATCTAGACTGTTCTCAGTGGTACTAGATGACAGAACAAGGAGTAATGATCTTAAGTTGCAGTGGGGGGCTCCAGGCTCTGCTCCAAAGCCCTGACTAGGAGGGTGGTGAAGCACTAGAATGGGTTACCTAGGAAGGAGGTGGAATCTCCTTCCTTAGAGATTTTTAAGGTCAGGCTTGACAAAGCCCTGGTTGAGATGATTTAGTTGGGCTTGGTCCTGCTTTGAGCTGGGAGTTGGACTAGATGATGACCTGAGGTCCCTTCCAACCCGATATTCTATGCTTCTATGAACAGTATACAATGGTTTAAGTTTAGAACTAAGAGTAGAATATGGTATGCAATTGAAATAAAAATCCCTTCTGCATACAGCACTGTTCACTTTTTGACAATAGTTGGTTGAAGAATTTCTGACTCTTGCTGCCCTTCAATTGTGGGGTCTGTAGCAGATAATCTCTGCAAAGCTTCCATTATTTGTCATTTCTCATATCTAGGCTTGTCAAGCTGGTCAGTTGACCCATTAAATAATGTCTGTTTACCTCCTATTATTTTACCAGGGTCAAATATTCCAGCAAGAGTGCCCTGATGAAGGTGACGATCTACCTTCTTGATTGCATCATGGTCCCAGTCTTTCATTTTTTAGAACTTAGTTTCGTTATGTTTTGCATTTTTCTGAGTTAAAAAATCACTAAGTTAAGTAACTTGATTGTTTTAATTAGGTATAAGCTATCTAAGGCTAAGCCTATTGGAAATTCTTTTTGTTACTGTTCTAATAAATTAGTGTTTTAAAATATTTGACCTTTTTGTCATTGATCAATTGACCAGTCAAATATTGTCAGTTATTTTTGGACTGGTCAAGTGCCCAACCCATCTCATATCTTTTCCCAAAGGATTTCACCATTGCCTCCTTAGTTATCAGATTGCATATTACAACTTTTGGGAACATGTGACATTCAGTGGTATCCCAACCATTGATCTTCCTCCCATCTCTGATTCAGAGAATCATCCCATCAGCTCGTAATCATTTAATTTCTAGTTCACTCTTTGTTTATAGAGTCAGTTAAGATATTAATGCTCCTGTGCTTAATTTCATCGTATCTGTAATTTCACTTTCGGTAGCAGAACCTTCTCTCATGTCATATTTGAACAGGGAATTTTTGAATGAGGTGAAAATTCTCTTTCCCACCTGCTCCTGAATCTTTACCCAGAATGGTTTGTGTCCACTCTCACATGGGGGATTCTCCTTGATGTTTTCCACTGTCCTTGTTACTTCATCATTCTCTGCACTGAATATAGAACTTCTCAGCCCTCTGCTTCTATTCTCTAGAATGGCTTCTGAATTTTATTTCCTCCTTTCTATAGATGAACTATCCTCTTTCCTCTCCAGATCATTTATACATTAAACACAAGTCATGCACTGAAACTAGTTAGGTTCAACATATGGGCTGATGAAGGTGGGATAACTCACATTTGGGCTGGTGTGAAGTGGCCCTTAGAGTATGGACAAAATGACCTTGTCCATCTCTCATGTAATGCTTATATTATCAATCATTTGCTGAACAACGTTAATATGCTCAGCGCTATGACATAAGAGGGTGACTGCATGCACCAAGGAGCTGAAGAGTCGAAGTACAATGTGCAGATGAGCACTCCCCTAGACAACCAGAGTTTGGGAAATCCATTTTGAGTGGTGTGAAAGGTTTTTTTTTTTTTTCTGCTTCCTTTTGTTGGTGTCCATTGCACAGAATCACCATGTTCTGTGGAAGTATTTGGCTGAAGAGAGGCTGGCTGATGCTTGGGGGTGGGGACGGAAGCATGGAGGAAGGGACAGAAAGGAGAGTTTGAAAATGGTAAAGAGGGATAAATTAAGAGAGAGGCTTTGGAAAAGCACAGGCAACCAGGGGAAATGGGGGCTGAGATATAAACCATGGGAGAGTCATGCAGAGTTTTGAAACAATGTGTGGAAGGCAAGAGAAAAGCAAGCGGGTGTTCATATGATCAGCGTTGGGTGGGAAAACTAGATTACATCAGGAGCTGCAGATACTGAAGTGAGAGACGATCAAGGCCTGGACAAGGATTTTAGGAAAAGAAAACAACATTTTATAGTGGTTGTGAAGGAAAAACTGACAGGACTTGATGCTTGCTTGGGTAGGTGGCAGAAAGAAGAGTCTAATGCAGGCGTGGGCAAACTTTGTGGCCCGAGGGCCACATCTGGAATAGAAACTGTATAGCAGGCCATGAATGCTTACAAAATTGGGATTGGGGTGCGGGAGAGGGTGTAGGCTCTGTTTGGGCTTGTGGGCTCTGGGGTGGGGCCAGAAATGAGTTCAGGGTGCGAGAGGGGGCTTTGGGCTGGGGCAGGATAGTGGGGTGGGGGTGAGGGCTCCGGCAGGGCATGTGGGCTCTGGGGCTGGGGATGAGGAGTTTAGGGTGCAGGAGGGTGCTCTGGGCTGGGATTAAGGGATTTGGAGTGCGGGAGGGGGATCAGGGCTGGGGTAGAGGGTTGGGGCGTGGGGAGAGGCTCAGGGGTACTGGCTTTGGGCGGCATTTACCTCAAGCAGCTCCTGGAAGCCGCGGCATGTCCCTTCTCCAGCTCCTCACAGAGACGCAGCTAGGCGGCTCTATGTGCTGCCCTGTCTGCAGGCACTGCCCCTGCAGCTCCCATTGGCTGTGGTTCCCGGCCAATGGGCGCTGCAAGGGCGGCGCTTGGGGTGGGGGCAGCTTGCAGAATGGAGCCTTCTCGCTGCCATTATGTGTTGGAGCCAGAGCGGGGCCCTGCTGCTGCTTCCAGGAGCCACATGGAGTGACCTTCAACCCTGCGCTGCAGTTGGAGTGCTGGAGCAGGGCAAGCCCCAGACCCCACTCCCTGGTGGAACTCAAGGGCTGGTTTAAAACATCTGGCAGGCCAGATCCGGTCCGTGGGCCGTAGTTTGCCCACCCCTCATCTTAATGTGACACTGAAGTTGCAAGCCTGATTAATGGGAAGGATGGTATAGTCTTCAGGGATAGAGGAGGAGAAGGGGAATTTGTGGGCTGCTGAGATAATCTGATGTGTGACTACTGGCAGATCTGAACCCTGCATCCTAATGATGAAAAAAGTGTTTTAATCAACTGATTCCTTGAGCCATTCCCTCCCTCCTGTGCCCCCAACTCGGAGCTTAAGTATATGTAGTGAGAGTTGACTGTATGCTACACTGAATACCTGAAGTCAGACCTTCACTGACCCCAGGCAGGTGGATTTTCCCTCCTGTTTTGCATCTGTATCAAGAGTAGTGTGAGAGCCTTATAAGAACCTAGACAGACCCAGCTCTGTACGTGGGTGGAGAAAGCAGTCTATGACTAGGCTGGAAGAGTGTTATTCATTAGGGGATTGAGGGGAGAAAGAGAGGAACGTGAATCTGAGTCTCATTTTGATCTCACTGTGACTGGTTTCTCTTCATGTTGTGGGTCCTTCTCTCTCTTTTAGGTTTTGGTGCCTGGGATCATGTTTGCAGCCTGCGATTCAAACCCTTCCGGCGGATGCAGGTGCCTGACTCACTGCCATGAATGCAGTCTGTCTGTTTCTGCTAACGTAACTAGAATTCTCAGAAATATTTACCTCTAATAGCCCAAAATTTGTTTCCTCCCTGGAGAGAAGCAGGGCACACTGACTAAGTCTGTTGTATTCTTGGTGTGTCAGTCTTCCTAGGATCAGAGGGGTAGCCATGTTAGTCTGTATCCACAAAAACAACAAGCAGTTTGGTGGCACCGTAAAGACTAAGAGATTTATTTGGGCATAAGCTTTTGTGGGTAAAAACCCCATTTCTCAGATGCATAGAGTGAAAATTAGAGATAGACATAAATATACTGGCACGTGAAGAGAAGGGAGTTACCTTAGAAGTGGAAAACCAGTCTTGACAAGGCCAATTCAGTCGGGGTGGATGTGGTCCACTCCCAATAATTGAGGAGGAGGTGTCAATACTAAGAGAGGGAAAATTGCTTTTGTAGTGAGCCAGTCACTCCCAGTCCCTATTCAAGCTCAAATTAATGTCTGATATCAGACATCAGGAATAGTAACATACAAAAGCCAGTAGGAGAACACTTCAGTCTCCCTGGACGTTCATTAACAGATTTAAAAGTAGTCATCCTTCAACAAAAACTTCAAAAACAGACTTCAAAGAGAAACTGCAGAGCTACAATTCATTTGCAGACTTAACACCATTAATTTGGGCTTGAATAGCGACTGGGAGTGAGAGTCTTCCTAAGAGACTTTCTCACCTTTCTTCATCCTCCCTCAATCTCTTGACATTAGCAGCTGGAGGGATGATTCCTGATGGAAGTTCTAGAGATTGCCCATCACCTTTCCCTGTTAAGGGAAAGTTGTGAGCAGGTCCTGATGGAGCTGCACAATTCATGCTGAGTCTATGCAGTGTGGTAATATTTTCTCTCTCTCTTCCCCCTAATAGGTATGGGATGCCTGTTCAGAAGCCATGATAATCTTTGATAAAGACAACTTAGAAGACATGGGTTATGTAGTGGAGAACGATGTCATTATATCTGCTTTAACCAAACAGTTAGATGCAGTGTCAGGTAGGTGATGATTGCTCCCACACTGTGAATAAAAAATGAAAGCAATCAGTGAGTTGCATTCAGCAGCGAGCTCTGGAACAGGGGAAGAGAGAGGGAGGAAATCCATTCAGCAGATCACTCGGAGGTTTATGGAGAAGAGTCAGTCCCTCTGGGTTAGGAAGAGATACTTGTTCTCAGTGGAACTGTACCTAAGCCTTCTATCCTTAGTCCTTTTCTAGACTTCACACATGCACTCACTGTGGAATCTTATGTTTTGTTGTGAAATGTCTTTAACTTCCCCCTGCTCAGATATGTGAGAGGTGATCAGACTCCGCAGTGTTGCGGGCAATATAAGTGCCTAGACAGATTGCTTCGTTGTGCCCTCAGGGTGGGTGTCAGTGGGGTCAGCTCCGAGAGTCATTGTGTTGCCTAGCTGTGCCTGGCCTTTTGCTCTCTTTGTAACTTTCCTTCTCTCGTGTCTGCATCACGCTGTGACCCTGCTATGTTGTGTTCCATCAGATCGGGTGGAGGTTCTCTACAGGAGCAGAGCAGTTGGGTATACCTGGCCCCTTACCTGTCATCTCTCTGACACAAGCCCTTGGGTCAAAATTGACTTAGCTGATGGACGCAGACTAGAGACCAAACTGCTGGTAACTAAACTTCCATTTTCTGTTGATCAGGCACTGTCTCTTGCCAAGTTCTTTCCAATGGATTTAGTTCTGATTTCATGTGTGGTGCTGCTACATTAGTGGGGAGGGTTTGAGTGAGGTGAGCTGCTGACTGTGTCAGAGATACTAAGGGATAATGTTGGTAGCCTTCTTTGTGGCTAACTGAAGAGGACTGCTGAATTAGAGTAGGGCTGAAGAGGCTGCCTCTTGTTGCAGTATTCTCGTTTGTTTAAAAGAAACCACATATCCAAGTGCAATGGGGAGGCCTTTGCTACTTTGAGTTAGCTACTCACTGCAGATAACAAGGGCTGGAATACTGATATTTTTTATAAAGCCATTGACGAGGTTTCCTTGTATCTCATCCCCTTACAGATTGGTGCAGATGGTCAGAACTCCATGGTCCGGAAAGCAGCTGGAATTCAGAACATCCACTATCAATATGATCAGTCAGCTGTGGTTGCTACTCTGCACTTGTCTGAGGTGAGATCCTGCAAGTTCCTGAGCTGCAGTGTCTGTGCAGGTTAAGAAGGTGATGCAAGATCATCAGTTCTCATCAGTCCTCCTGTTTCTTCTTGTTATAGGCCACAGACAACAATGTAGCATGGCAGAGATTCCTCCCTTCAGGGCCAATTGCTCTTCTCCCGGTAAGAGACAGTGACTTTTGACTCATCTATCTTTAACTCTTTGGTCCGTTTATTTCTAATCACCTTTCTTCTACCTTTCAGTGCCTAGTTACATTGCCTCTATCTTGCCTCAAGACTTTTCCTTCTTTCTATAACTCTTGTCTGTAGTTTTTCCCCCTCTGATTTTTTTATTTTCCTGTTTCCCACTTGTTGGCTTTTTTTGGGTCTGGAGCCCCTTGCACATATTGGTTCTGGGATAGGTGAAATGAAGGCCCTGGTCCTAATTAGCATGTGGGTGGGGCCTGGGCCCTTTCCTGGATTGGCATGTTGGGGAGCCTTGCACAGATTATTTTTCTGTCTCTTGATACTGACTCTTATGGTTCTCTTGGGTCAGCTCTCTGACACTGCCAGCTCTTTGGTTTGGTCCACATCTCATGAACATGCAGCACAGCTTCTAAGTATGGATGAGGAAAGCTTTGTGGACACCATCAACTCTGCCTTTGTGAGTATCATCATTTCATGAGGATGCAGAGCTGACTTTGTTGCTGTGATAAGGGATAAGATAGCCTTCTGTAAATTAAAGAATGGTGGCCATTTTGGCCCCCGTTTACTCCATCCTATTATACAAAAAATAGTGAAATTAAGATGGCAACTTTAAAATGAGTAAAGGGTGATATTTATTAATAGAACATATAATTAACCTGTGAAACTTGCTGCTGCAGGATACTATTGAAGCAAACTTTTTAATAAGGTTCAAAAAACATCAGATACCTGTCTAAATAAGAATAGCTTCTGAAATGACACTAGCTAGAGTAAAATAAGGAATGTCAGTCCTCCTCCTTCAGTGTAATTACCAGGATTTCAGGGTGGGAAGAAATGTCCCTCTCATGGGATACCACTGCAGATAAGTGCATTATGGAAGACTTACATCTTCCTGTGATGAATCTGGAATTGACTACTGTTGTTCTGACATGTATGGACCTAACATAATTAATGTATTATGGAAGTTTCAATAAGTTGACTTGGAAGAAAAGTATACTAGTGTGTGCTGAAAAACATCACATGGGTAGGCCTGATCTCGTCCTCATTTTAAAAGCTGAACAGGTTGAGCCTGGTTAGTTCTTGAATTGGAGGCCTCTGAAGAGAAAGGTATATATGTTCCTTGTGTCGTGGACAGCAACTCCTCTTCAGTCTCCTACAGAATCTCACTCTGTAAATTTAGACACATTTCCTTCCCTACCATTTTTTCTGCATATATTTATATAAAAATAAGCCAAACAAAATTTGTATGCAGAACCCGTGAGTGCATTTTTTACAGTGCAGTTGTGCTTTGAGATGGCACTTTCTTTGATTATCCTAACTCATGCACTTCCAAGGCTCCAACAACTCTTTAGTCAATGCAGGAATTTCTCGGAGGCCCAGCAAGCCTATTACTTTTCACTTCCAGTTTATTTTCCACAAAATCTAATTTGCCCTTTAATAAAGAATTCGTCATTTTAGTCTTGTGTTCATTCACCGTATGCTCTGACTTGTGACACTTCTATCATTCAGATCTGGTTAATTTTCATTAAGGTAGCTTTTGGCTTTGAATCTTTTTTTATTTGTTGATTATTAGTACATATCTTATCTTGCTCAAATAGAATGGTATAGGCTCTTCTGCCTGCTATAATCAGTACTTGTGAACTTGCATGGATACTAACCAGGCTGTATAACTAGTAGATAAAGTGTCTGATTTAAATGCACGAGCAGTAACTTGAAAGCCTATTACAAGTTTACTTTTACTAGATTTCTATTCACTTTTCCATTAGTGCAGTTACAAGCTGACATTCTTAACACTTTAAGTCAATCAAAAAAGTCTCACTAACACGTTAAAAAAACAACAACCCTGAAATGGGATATCTTCACATGAGAGCTCTATTAAAACACCTCTGAGAGAGAGGGTCACCCTTTGTGACTGAAGTTAGATTAACACTGGAGATAGTGATGGAGAGTGAATTACTTTTCAAAAGGATAGGAGGGGCAGACTCTCCTTGTCTAAGATGGTCTCCTCCTAGGCCGTAATGAAGATGGTTTTGTTTGCTGAGTGGTTAGAACTGTGTATTTGGTGACTTTGTTCATTTATGTATCAGTCTGATATTTATTAGGCCATGTTGCATTTGGGTGTTAGTAACGGCAGAATGTGCTCTTTGGAGCAGGGAATCATGTCATCCCTTGTGCTTGTGCCTGGTATGTTGTGTGCACTACACAAAACAAAAGTGTTTGTAATTTTGTTGGGATACCCAGAAGCCTTGGGCTTTGGAGCACCATATAAATCAGTCTTTATTGTTATTCAGTGGAGCAACCTACACCACTCGGACTTTATTGATACTGCTGGATCCGTGTTCCGATCTGCTATTTCTTTCCTGATGCCATCAGGCACTGCAGCTCGCCAGCTGCCCCCAAGCATCGCCAGAGTGGAGCCAAAGAGCCGAGCTGTGTTTCCTCTTGGAATGGGGCATGCCACAGAATATGTCCGGCACCGGATGGCGCTTATTGGGTAAATTGCTTATTGAGGGCTGCAGGTGCCATGGTTGTTTTTATGGGAAAACAGGCCATTTCTGGTTCCATAAAGTGTGTGTTTGGGGAATGAAGTGAAGTGCACCTGGCACAGCAGGGGTGTAGATTATTCAGGGAGGGTGGTAATTGTGGTGCCAGACATGTTCCTCTCCCCAGTTAACAGGTGGAGCAAGTGGATTACATCTGGAGCCATGGAGTGGAGAGGTTCTTCAAGGAAAAAGGCAGGCAGAGTATGTGTAGCACAGTGTGGGGAGGTCAGATACTTGTTAGATAAGGTGTGTGTGTGTGTGTGTGTGTGTGTGTGTGTGTGTGTGTGTAGTGAACATGGAGTGCTATAAGGAGGGACTTATTAGAGAGAGGAGCTGAAGTGTGTGCTACACCAGCAGTTCTCAACCAGAGGTCCCGGGCCCCCTGGGGAGCCACGAGCAGGTTTCAGGGGATCCACCAAAACAAACCAGAGAGCAGGGCCAGCAGTAGACTCACTGAGGCCCAGGGCAGAAAGCTGAATCCTGAGCCCCACTGCCCGGGGCTGAAGCAGAAGCCTGAGCAACTTAGCTGTGAAGGGCCCCCTGTGGTGTGGGGCCCTGGGCAATTGCTCTGCTTGCTACCCCATGATGCCAGCCCTGGCTTTTAATCTACTGAAAAATAGTTGTTGTGGCACAGGTGGGCCATGGAATTTTTATAGCATGTTGGCGGGAGCCTCAGAAAAAGGCTGAGAATCTCTATGCTACACTCAGAGGGCAGGGACTTAGTGGGTAAGGAAAACATGGACTGTCTCTGCTCTGCTCTGGTTAGGATATGAGAAGCTATCTGCTCTGCCCTTAGGGATGCAGCACACAGAGTCCATCCACTAGCAGGACAAGGTGTAAATATGGGCTTTGGAGATATTGCATGTTTGACACATCACCTCAGCACAGCGGCCTTCAATGGGAAGGATCTGGGTAAGGAATAACCTATAGTAATTTGAATATCCCCTTTTCCAAGTCTCCCAGCATATCTGAACTTTTCTTTTACATAGTGAGCTCTTCAGGGTAAGGATTGACTCAATTTGTTTCCTGTACACTTCTGGGCACACTGGTGTCTCATAAAATGAATAATGTATCAGCATATTTATAAACTGGGATGAGCTTGAGTGTCCAAACTTCATCTGTGGACCAGTTGGAGAGTGATGCTTCTGGATGCATTTCCCTTTCCAAAACCCATGCTGTGTTGCCTAGTTTACAGAATGTTCCATTCTGCTGGCCACTGGTGTAAAGAGATGTGGGAATAAGAGCTTCTGGAGGGAACAAGGAACTCTTGAATCTTGCTACTTGCTGAATAGCACCTTTTAAAAATGAATCTAGAGCAGGGGAGGCAAATTATGGGCTGTGGGCTGGATCCAGCCCATCCAGGCTTTCATTCCAACCCGTGGGATTGCCAGCCCTGTGCGAAGCGGGGCTAAGGCAGGCTCCCAGCCTGTCCTGGCATCACGTCCCTGCAGCCCCTGATGGATAGTGGGGGCAGAGGGCTCCAAGTGCTGCCCTTGCGTGCAGGCACTGCCCCCCCCCCCCACAGCTCCTATTGGTCTGGAATGGGGAACCGCGGCCAATGGGAGCTTTGGGAGTGGTACCCATGGATGAGGGCAGCACGTGGCAGAGCCGCCTGCCCCACCCCACACCCAGGAGCCACTGCTGGACATACTCACCACTTCTGGGAGCGGTGTGGAGCCAGGACAGGCAGAGAGCCTGCCTTAGCCCTGCTGTGTGCTGCTGCCACCCCAGAGCCGCTCAAGGTAAGCGACACAGAGCTGGAGCCCGCCCCCCGAATCCCTTCTGCACCCTACCCCCATGCCCTGAACCCCCTGCCGTACCTTCTGCACCCCAGTCCCTTGCCCTAATCTCCTTCCTGCACACTGTACCCCCTCCCACACTCCCACCCGCACCCCTACCCCAGCCCTACATTCATGGCCCTGCATGCAATTTCCCCACCCAGATATGGCCCTCAGGCCAAAAAGATTGCCCATCTCTGATCTAGAGGGTGCAGAGGTAGTTGGTGGGTGTGTTTTGGGTGCCTGTGGAGCTCATTATGTCAGTGGCATGAGCAGTTGGGACTGCAATTTATTTCTCTCCTCTCTTTTCCAGGCTCAATAAAGCACCTCTTACAGTTTGAGACAGAACGTCAGAGGCATAACCTCTCTTTAATGGCTTCCATTGACTTGTTAAAGAGACTCTACTCCACAAGTGTCGCTCCCTTTGTGCTGTTGAGGACATGGGGATTACAAACAACAAATGCCTTATCTCCAGTCAAAGTAAGAGGCACCGTTAGGACACTACAAACTAACTTGTGATGATACAGTGAGCTGTCACTAGCAGATTTAGCAGGAATGACAATGCTGTGTTCAAATGGCATGTGAGTGAGACAATCCAAAGATATATTTGGTTATCTGGCTTGAGTGGTCTTCACTTCTGTGCCATTTGTTAATGATTCTACCTTGGCTACAGTGTGGGTCTCTTCCTGTAGCCCAGATAGGGCTACCTGAAGAGAAGTGGCAGTAACTGTGTTATCCCTAAAGATTCATTATTTTATTTTATTTTATTTTCCTGAGGCCCAGATGCCAGTGTGACCCACTTCCACATAGCCAGATTACTTGACCTAGTTGCAGTGCTTTTATGGTGAGCCATCTCTTAGGCAAACCACCTATTATCAGCACAGCTCCCTCTAATCTAGCAACCATCACTCAGAGTTTCTCTGTTTTTGATTTGTTTCACCCTGACTGTATGTAACTCCTTGAGATATATTGCAGATGTTCAGAATAGTCAGCTTCTGACCAGCACTCACTTAGGAAAGAAGTCTCCTAAGGCTCAGTGGCTGCCCGTGGAGAGTAATGTGCAGTGTTCTGCACTAATGCTTTGACTGCCTTGAAAATGCTTTTATCTTACCAGAAAGGGGACTGGGGCTTTTCATTTGTTTTTCTTTCTAGCAACAAGTAGAGTGGGTCAGCCCTTGGTGCTGGGCTGTTTAGGAAGGAGAGTAGAGGGCTCCACTTGTCTTCCCTGTGTCTGCTCGAAAATTAGGCCATGTTGAATCCCTCTGCCTTCCTTTCCTTAGGCAGGAAGAGAGATGGTATCCAGTGGGGTAGAGGGAAGGAGGATGCAGCAGCTTTCTCTGCTTTGTTTCTAAATATTTGTGTCTCACTGGTTCACGAGTGACTAATTTTTTCCCCCTTTTCCTCTTTAGGAGCAGATTATGTCCTTTGCCAGTAAGTAAATTCTCCATGTGTCTAGAGCTGCAGTTCACCAATGACTGCTGGGAATCTGAGATCTTTAACCCCGTGAGGACTATATCATGTCTGGTTTGGAAACATGTATTTAAATAGTGTCTTTGAAGAATAACAATAAAAACAGCTGTTTGTTTTTTAGTTTTTTTTTTAACAACATATGCTCATCTTTGCCGAAGTTCTGTTTGTTCTGCTCTCCTTTGAGGACCAACTCCTGTCCTGTGGCACTAGTAGTTTCAGCCACTGAATCATCTTTGCTATGTGCTTTCATATAGAAATGGTCCTTTTAGCCTAAGGTTGAAGAGGCAGTAAATGTACTGTTTTCCCTATACCTTGCTGCACTGTGGTGCTCTCCCTCTAGGTTGTCAGCCTCCAGCTGCTGGAGCAAGATCTGGTGCCAGAGGTGAATATGGTTTGCAGCACGGAAGCCAATTCAGGGTAAGACGGGCTCTGTAAGCCCGAGCCTGTCTCCTCTTCCCCAAACAACTCCCTCTTGGGAGGGCTGAGGGGTGTCTAATGGAGGGCCCTTCTCAGGAAACTGGCTACTCCCTTGAGAGTTGTGCATGCCATCCCAGTTCTTTGGTACTGAGGAGTAACACTCAGATCTAGAAAGGAGGAAAGCTTCATCATCAAGGTTTGAATCCAAGAACATTTTGTTAAAAATAGCTTTTTAATTACTAAAATAGGCATTTGAGTGGCCTTGTCTTAATGTTCCAAACACCAGGCTCCTACATTAGACAATTAATTACTTAATGCTGTAATATAACATCAGCAGTGGATTTATATTTTATAGCAGTGCTATCATTTACATTTAACTAATATCAGGAATTAACATTACAAAGGGGATGTAAACGTGAGCTTGTGACTGAAAGCAAACTCTCTCAGGCTATTCCTGCACTGCAAGCGAGTGGTGTGAATCCCCTGCTCGCGTAAGCATACTCGTACTAGCTGTCATTGAGCTAGCCGGAGTACAAATTAGCAGTGTAGCCTCCATAACATGGGTAGCGACAACGGAGGCCCAGCTGAGCTATGCCAAGAACATACTCACTGGTTTTAGGCGTGTTTGTACTCTGCCCGTCTCTGCTATTTATACACTTGCTGGCTCAACGGGAACCAGCACGAGTATGTATACATGAGCAGGGGAATCACATCCCTAGCTCACAATATAGACATCGCCCTAAGCTCTACAGTCACTTCTGTTAGAATCAGTGTCCTTTATCCAGGCACTTTCTCCTCTCCAGCAATGATGCAGGTTGGGACCCTTCTCTTACACGGCTACTTTGTGCTTATTAATAAATAATCTCGTTGCACTAGGGTAAGTATGCAGACTTGAAGAAGCAGGTGAAGTCCCCAACTCACCTCTGGGATAATTCAGATGAAAATTTAGGATTCCATCCTGCAGATCTTGTGCAAGTTGAGAATTTTGTGCAAGGACTGCACAATTGGGCCCTTGATCAGCAACCGTTTACAAATTGTGCACTGAAAAATCAAGGCCCTGAGCATTCCAGACTTAATACAGCTTTAGTACAGAGAAAGCAGGTGCTCCTAACCGAGTCTGTAGTGCCTGAGCTTGATACTAAAAACACAGAAAACTTATTCTGAACTGTACTTGTGCTATTCTCCAGGCTACTTCCCTCCCCCAAACACAATCGGTCCTTTTCCCTAAGTTTTCCCAAGGCCTTGAACTTATGGAGAGGGGGGTAGGTCTTCTGTTGGCCTTGTGTCACTCCCTCCCCTGGCCTTCCAGCTCTACATGCAGTTGGTCTCATTTCTGCTCCCATGGTCAGATCTAGAACTAGCAGCAGGGGCTCAGATTAATGGGTGACTAAAATAGCTAGTTCTCAGCTGTCATCTAGCCATGCTATTCATCACTTCATCCAATCTTGTAGTCAGTGAAAATTCCAAGATAGAAAAAAAGTTTGCTGAAAGCAAGACTTATAGGCAGTAGATGACTGCAACTTCCCTAGTAATGTGTGCATAGCCAGCACTGCCATGACCTCTGGCAAATAATACAGAACAGTCATTTCTGCATGAGAATGTGGTGGTGAAGGCTTCTTATGTTCCCTGTACAACAGGCCAGTTTTGAGGTATTTTACACTAGAGAGACTGGCCTGTTTTACTGGGAAGTTGCTGGGGAATCTCTCAGGTCATTATGGGAGCTTTGCCTCACCTCAGGTGGAAGAGAAGGGGCAGGTAGTTTGGCATGAGAGGGAAAAGACTGCCCCCAACAGGCTATGCTGAAGAAGCAAGCTGGCAGTAAGCATCTGCAGGGATGGGCCATCTCATGAGAGCACTTTTTGCTTCCAAATGTAAACCTCGCTTTTGCTTCCACGTAGCCATTCAGGCTACGAGAGATTAAAATTGTTTCAAAAGTGACACACCATTGGACAACCAAGTACTGTCATTCCAGAGTGGCTGGGTTGAGGGAGGAAAGGAAATACCGAAGCTACAACCCCTTCCTTGAGTGCCCTGTTTCTACAGACCAACTGTATAAGATATTAAAAAAGACACATTCTCTACCCCCGTGCAGTGACTTGCCAGGAGTCTTGTACTAAGAGTATGGCTGTATAAAACAGATGTTGTAGGGACCAGCCACGCTCCCCTCCCCCTCAGTAGCTTAGGTTTGTGTGTTATGGGCCCAACCCAGCAACATTATTATAGTTCGTACTCTCATTGACTTAGGGGGGGAAATGAAGGATCTGTCTGGTTCTAATTTGAACAGGAACCAAGTTACCTCCACTCCCATTTTCCTCTCCCTTTCACCTCAAGTAAGTGAGAAACCATCTGTTCTTGTCTCACCATAGCTCCTTAACCAGCATTCTCTGGCCAGATATTTGATTTTTGGTTCTACCTTACTCAATACTGCTTAGCGTGAGACTGGTCAGAGGGGGAGAACAGACAGGGAGAGGCCCAGGCTTCCAGACCAAGACAGCCAACCTAACCCCTTCTTGCCTTCTGCTAAAACCCTCCTCCCTGCCCAAGAAACACTTGCTTTGGAACTGGCCAATCCTGAAAGGGTAAAAGCCCTCAGTATTGAGCAGTCTAAGGGCTAACACACTGGGGATTTCACTCTGCGTTGACTGCACGTGTTGATATCCTGTTTGAATATTTATATTTTTTAAAATTCTCAGGGCCAAATTTTAGTTGTACACGTAAAAATGATCAAGCATCATCCGCCAAAGGTCTGCAGTTTGCCAGGGCATGACAAGCACTCTGAGCTGCTGGTAACATGGGGCATCTACGCATCCATTCACTGAACCTGTGTCTGGGCTGCTTATAAGCACAATCAGCTTCTCTGGCTTTCAGGAGGCAGATTTTGGATCTTACGGCAATTAAGTTATTTAGAAACCATACTGTGGCTGCTCTCATTGCAGCTGGGAACTGCCTAGTCCTTGGGGAACTGATTCCATGGCTTCGATCCATGTTTTGTTGAAGGACTGACTCCTGCCGAGCTATGCAGTTGAAAATCTGAACTTGCCTTCTCTTCCTTCTGGAAAGGCTAATGTTCTGTAGGGGGTGCTGGCTCAGTGGGAGAGCCCCAGAGACTGCAGCAGGTGAAAGGTGGCACCCAAGGCCCAGCTTGTCTCTATGTTGTTCACTTTCTTTGTTAACTATGAAGAAACAAAAAGAAATCAGTCAATTGCAGCATTTCTCCCAGACTTAATACAGCTGCCACCATAGACAAAGAACATGATTACTTATGGCACCTGTAGAGACTAACAAACTTAGTAACCCACGAAAGCTTATGCTCAAATAAATTTGTTAGTCTCTAAGGTGCCACAAGTACTCCTGTTCTTTTTGCAGATACAGACTAACATGGTTGCTACTCTGAAACCTGTCATAGACAACGAGCAAGCTGATGGGTAGATGCATAGAATGGCAGCAACCTCAAAGAGCTTCACCCAGTACTCTGCAAAGGAAAAAACAATGGATATTACCTGGAGGCAATAACCTGAACTGCTAGTGTCCAAGAATATTGGTTATGGAATCAGATGGCTTTTAAAAGAACAAATACAGTCTCTCTCCTTTGAGTCCAGTTGCAACTTGGCATGGGGATGGGGGACTGCTTGGGCAGCATAGATTCCTGTTTTTTATTAGGTGTTGTACTCATCTGTAGCCCACTGTACAATCCAGACTAGTATCCTTTTCATTTCTTTAACTTTGTCTCCCTCTGCACTTCCCAATACCACTCCTCACTATCCTGCCTTCTCCATGCTAGCTCCTACTGGTGCCTGGCCTGACAATCATACTGAAGACAAGAAATTAAGAAACAAGTGATTTGGGAGAAAAGAGTAAATACACTGAGGAAGCAAAGTGAACAGTCGCATCCTGCTCTCCACTGTAGGAAATCCTCCCCAACCTCTGCCTACCTCCCCACAGACCTGCCTAAAATCCTCCCATAGCAACAAGTTGCTAAATGTTCTCCACCTGGGATCTAGCCAGCTACATGAGGGGGAAGAGCTAAGCAGAGATTGGCACTGTGAAGAATAAAGCCCACAGAACCTCCCTCCACAGACAGAACTTGGGCCACAGTGAAAAAAAATGGGATAAACACAGGAATTCTTATATTTTCTTAATTCCTGTTTCATAATTGGTAAGAACAATAGTGACCCCTGATCTGGATTTTTCTAAGGAGCTGGATTAACCTTCATAGCGCTTAGGTTCAAGCAATTATACACATGCAAACCACACATCATGAGGAGGGCTGCGGTCACATGTCCTAGATGGATGGAGGAACCAAGTGCTTCACAGGGGAGGGAAGATGGTGGGGAAGAGGTTGGGTGGGAGTTAGCAGCTGGTGAGAATGTAAACCTGCTGCTGCCAAATTTCTCTTCCGCTTCTGCTACTGTCCATGTCCAACACTATCTCACCCCAAGCCTTTAATTTCCTTCCATATCAAATCCAATCTTGTTTCAGTCAAGGCTCTGTGCACATCTCATCTCCTGCTTCTCTTTCACATCCATTCAGTGTGCACATCTACTTCCCTTCTCACCCTTTTTCCACAAATACCTCTGTGCCTTCTCCCATGCTGTTCCCTCTTCTTGGAACAGCTTCCTTGATCCTGTTCCCCATGCACCCTCCCCTCCTCCTCTTTCACATCCCTCTACAGCCACTTTTTCTTACATTTCTTCCACCTGAACCCTCCCTCCTACACCAACCTAAATAAAAATCCATGTCCACTACGAAACAAGCAGCCTCATCACTTACTTAGTTTAGAGGTAAATTTTATTCTTACTCGCTTATTGTCACCTCTCTCTCCAGCAAGACCTTTCTTCTCATCTGTACTGGAAAGGTTTGGGGGGGCAGCAATTATTCTTTGCACAGTGCCACACACACACACAGCCCTATGTACAAATGTCAGATAACAGCATCCATCGTGCAGCTGAGAAGTGGAAGGTAGGGAGTTGGGAAGAGTTTGAATGCACACGTGGGCAGGAGAGACGGAAGTAGCTGTTCAAAAATAAGAAAGTCAGCTTGGCCTGCATGTCCAGTTTAGATGGTGGAAGGAAGGTCAGGAGGGGCTCTGCAAATGGGCATTTGCTCTGGGAGTTTGTTAGGTGGTAGAAGAGGGCTGGGAAACTGCAAGGTGTATTGTGCTACTTAGGAGGGAAGAGCAGCTGCCAACAAGTGTCTCGGTGCAAATGACTAAGGACATGTAAAAGGCAGGCACAACCACAGGAACTTTAAGAGTCCAGAGCAGAGAAAAGCCAAGAGCCTTTGGCTCATATGTACATCAGATACATTCCCTTCCCTATGTGACTAGCAGCACGCAAGTTAATTCAAAAGTGGGAGAATTTCTCTAGTCTAATTTTATTTTCACCACTGGATGCTGTCGAGTCCTCAGAGCTTCCATGTTGGGGTTGCACACACAGCAGAGGAAAGTTTTTGTTCATATCTATTTACACTGAATACATCTTCTAAAACCAGGAAATTAGTCCTAAAATTTTAGGTTTTGAAAACTTCTTGTATTATTATTTTCAACAATCTAAATTTTGTGTCAAGTCTGAGTGGAGAAGATCACCAGGAAATGACAAACTTCTGGAAATTTCTATTGTTTAATTCTAGGTCACCATAACCAACAGGCCAGTGGCTCTATTCAATCCCTTGCCAAAGCAGTGAATCTATGAAATGCAGTCCGTCTCATCTCACCACGGTGTATGTAGAAGGAAGAGGTGAGAGTCCATGAGCCAGAATGTTAATGCATCTTCTTCACTCAAGATACAGGAAAGCCAGTATTAGGTCCTTGCAATGCTTCTCTCACCTGTAAGAGTGTGTTATCCCCAAATCCAAAGCCTTCTTTTAGTAAGGCAGTGATGTAACTGAGATCCATACAGAGGAAAGGGCTGGCGGAAGTGTACCTGTCCATGTTATTACACACTAGAGGGAAGAAACAGAGAGAAAGGGCTCAGAAGGGTATTCATTAGTAGAACACTTAACTAAACAGCACATATGATCAGAGCTCATGGCACAAGCCCTTTGCTTCCAAGAACAGGGAATCGGAGTCTGCACAGCTGTTCTTTAAAGCCAGGGATTAGCACATTAGTATTTTATGTTCAAGGTACTTCTGTTTCCTTTGGACACCATTATGAACACCTCTTAACACAGCAAGATCATTCACACAGCTCTAGTGAAGGCTGAGTCAGCTTTTGATGAACGTTAAAGCTAGAAGTGAGCTCTTAGGTTACCTACTCTTTCATCAAAGGACACACTATCCCAAATCCATCCTTGTCTAGTTGTCTAACTGGAATCCCCCCAATGACATGGATTCCACCATCTCCCTTGACAGCTCATTTCTTAACTCAATTTTTCCCTTGTGATTTTAGGTTGTTACTAAGCACTAGGCCACACTGAGGCCTCGAGATTGAGCCTTCCACCCTTTCCTTTTGGTTAATTCCTCACAGGTCCAAGAGCTGGGATAAAGTTACGCTGCATCTGTAATGGGCGCATTCACTTCTCTTAACTGTATGGATATTCAGACCACCAGCCAGGCCCACAGGTTATACGAACATTGCCAAGCAGACAACCACTGCTTGCTGTAGCAGAAAAAAACCACTGCTAACTCGGAGTTCAAATCCAAGGAACAGCCTTTTTTCAGCCTAGGTACAGAATGCCACACCCCAGTGATCAGCTAGGATGTAACAGGACAATATGTTGGCTGCATGTACACAAAGACAGACCACCGCTTAAGTCTTAGTACACTCTTTTTATACCCAAGGGGACTCCCTACTTTTATCAACACCCCTTTTGTGATTCATTATATAATAATTAATATTTATGACCAAATATGAAATTCCGCATTATACACTAGATTTCAGAACATGTTTATCTACTTATTAACAATAACAAACCTACTAATCTTATTATTTGACAGGGATTTTCCTTGTTTATGCTGCTCGTGTTTGGCAGGTCACAATGCCGTCTTCTTTGTCTTGCACCCAAATCAGGAACAGTCAGGGGCATTCCACAAAACTGAGCAGGATATTTAGTAAGCCAGAAAGGCTTTGTTTGCACTCCTTCCCAAAACGGTTATTCAAAGGTGTTATTGATCACACCAAACTAGGCCAACAATTATATTGCTTATATACTGCGAGCCAATGTATGTTCCATTAAACATACTTAGGCCCTTACCATCTTACATGCAGTAAGTTCACCGCATCTCCTTCACTTCCTTACATTGGCCTCTTTATACACGTCTCATTTCCACCTTATAAGCACCTTGGGGTTTTTATAAATCACCACAAAATTCATAAAAATTCTCTTTGGACTGAAACTTGGTCACAAGGTCAGAGCCCAGGACTTTCCTTTTTAAAAAAAACAAAATCATAATAAATGCTCAGGTTGTTTTTGATACAAGTTGTGAAGGTTTTCCACCCGTACGGATGGGTACAACTCAGAAACGACATATTCACAACTGAAGACTTGCCATCCCTCCCTCTATATTGTGGACTTGGATATTTTAGGGTTAAAAGGTCACAAGGTGGACAGAAAGGCTACTTAACCACACAGCTGTAGTTCAAGCTGAGTTCCTGTATGGATGTATGCTCTGGGTCCGTATGCAAGTTTGGAACCTTCTAACCAGCAGAGCCTGTTGGGGCTATAGCCTCCTCAAAATCACATACAAGCCCCAGTATATAAAAAGGGGCCATATGTGGCCCGTACTACCCCTTAAGTTCTTCTGCTAAATCAAGATTCTATGGCAATGACTAAGAAGACTGGGAAGCGTGAATCCCATACAGGCCATCATCTCACAGAGCTACTGTTCCGGGTAAATAACTGTTCTTCCTCCTCTCAAGCAAGAATTGACTGTGTGGTCCACCACTACAGGGAATTGAGATGTGGTCACAGCCTCACAGAAGTTAGCAAGGGAAGCGTTAATTAAATAAATATACTCTAGGATTGTTCTCATGGAGCATCAGATCTAAAAGCCAAATAAACAGAGTAATGGTGCACAGAGCACGGACCAGAACTCCAAGACACAGCTTTACATATCTCTGTGATGGCATACGTCAGAGACATGCAATCGAAATATTAGACCTATATTAATATGGTCTAAAATCCTGATGCAGTCACATCCTGAAGGTCATAACATGTTCGCATACACACTTTAATCTATTTAGATAAATCCAAGGGTCAAACAGCCTGCCCTCAAGTTTATCCCAACAGGGTACAAACAGTCTAGGAATTTTACATATGGAATTACTGTTTGATCCAATTCCCAACTGAAGTCAATGGAAGTCATTTAGTTGACTTCAGTGAGTGCTGGATCAGGTCCTTACTCGTGTCTCAAAGAGTCAAACTCTCTGAACATCTATGGTTACATTTTCAAAATGTCCCAAGTGACTTAGGAGCCTAAGACCATTTTCAAAATCACCTAAGTCACTCAGGAGCTTAAGTTTAATTGAAAATAAAAGGACCTAGGCTCCTAATTCACTTGGGTGTTTTGAAAATTTTACCCCAAACCATGTAATTTAGCCTCTCGGTCACAAATGTGATTTGGGGAGGATTATGGATAATTAATAGATGGATTAAAGTGGCAGTCAGAGCCCATTTTAGTTAAAAATTCTGTGTGGGGCACAGAAACAACTTATTCTTACGGAACAGCATATATGGGGGTGATCAGCCAGGAGGTCTTGGATCTCACTCTTTGAGCTAATGTGCTATAAGGAACACCATATTCAATGATGGATAGAGCAATGAACAACGTGACAACTCAAACTGCACTGCCATTAGCTTTGTAAACACCAAGTTCAAGTCTCAAGATGGTGTTTCATAAACATGAAAAACACATGAATCAGGCCCTTCAAATATTTTTTCACATTAGGATTAGATGATTGACTCATGGGGAAGGTGAAAAGAAGAAGTGGCTTCCAGGTAAACTTTAACAGAATTCAAAGAGAGTCCAGGTTTTTTGAGATATAATGAATTCAAAAGCGATGGGCTGCTGTACTAACAAGGGTCATCACTCTGCTAAGTTCAGACATGAAGTCCAGAAGTCCTTCTCGATTTTAGTACAGTAGATCCACTTCCTGCCACAATGATCCTTATGAAATGAAACAGGCTCCCTGAACTGTAAGGCCAGTATGCTTTCCATCTTCAAATTCCTCTATTACAAGAAATGAGTAACTAATAAAGGATACATGACAGAGCAGCAAGGGATAGATGGAGAGAGCAATTGGGCATAGCTGATTTGTATTTCTTTTTTAAATCAGTCCCATGTTCTGTACTATGTATAATTATTGCACATATTGCCATTGTCTCCCTTTCCCATACTTCTCATGTTTCACAATATTTACCTTCTTTAGCTTTCCTTTCAAAATCTCTCACTTCTAGAACACCTCCCTTTTCATACTCTGAAAAGACAGACATAAGAAAGCACCATCACATGTCTGAGAAATTTTTTTTTTTTTTTTTTAAACAAAAGCTTAGATTCTGGAGCATAACTCTGAGGCAAAGGATAGATTCTGCAGCACAGAATACACAGAGCTGCAGAGAGTAGAACACAAGAAAGTGAAAGTCGTTATCTACTGAATGGTGTATGCAGTGCAGTTGTAGATGTATCAGTCTCAGGATATTAGAGAGACAAGGTGCATGAGGCAATATCTTTTAGTGGATCAACTTCTGTTGGAGACAGAGAAGCTTTCAGGCTACACAGAGCTGCTCTTCAGGTCTTGGAAAGGTACTCCAAGACAAACTGTGTTGGGGGATTCAGCTCCATGTTTGTTCCCTGGGTGTGTTTCTTCCTATCCTCCATCAAAGCCACCTGCCATCTTCCCCACAGCCTGTTCTTCCCACCCTCACGCCAAGTAACCTCATTGCCCTCTCCTAGTTAATGAACATGCACATCCTCACACAAGAGCTTTCTATCACAAGCTGATTTACCTATCAGGTCGGTGTCAACAGCTCGATCATAATAATAGGAGAAGGCATAGAAGGAGCGTCTGCGAATCTCATCTGGCTGGTGCAATTTCCCTTGTACGACCTTCACCACTTCTGAATAGCAAGGCTCAAATCCTGTTTCCCCTACCAGGGCAAACATACACAAAAATGAACCCACAGAGACATATCAGGAGATAGAGGAACCAGTGACAATTTGATGGGAAAGCAAAAGAGAAAGCAGAGTCCAAAGGAAAAATAAGAAAGGGAGAGAAATTCAGCAAAGGGTGAGAGGGAAGAAGAGTGTGTGAAAGGGAGAAGTTTAGACATCCAAACCCAAGAGAAAGTTCTCTTCCATAATATTTCAGGAACCCTCCTCCTTAGTACACTAAATATATACTTAGAGTTTCAGAAAGCCTTTGACAAGGTCCTTCACCAAAGGCTCTTAAGTAAAATAAGCTGTATTGGGATAAGAGGGAAGGTTCTCTCATGGATCAGGAAACGGTTAAACGATAGGAAACAGGGTAGGAATAAACGGTCAGTTTTCAGGAGAGAGAGAGAGCAAGAGAGAGAGAAATAGTGCTGTCCCCCAGGGGTCTGTACTGCGACCATATAAAAGATCTGGGAAAAGGGATAAACAATGAGGTGGCAAAATTTGCAGACAATACAAAATTACTCAAGAAAGTTAAGTCCAAAGCAGACTGTGAAGAGTTACAAATGGGTCTCACAAAACTGTGAACTGGGCAACAATGCGGCAGATGAAATTCAGTGTTGATAAATGCAAAGTAATGCACACTGGAAAAAATAATCCCAACTATACATACAAAATGATGGGCTCTAAATTAGCTGTTACCACTCAAGAGAGAGCGTGGAGTCATTGTAGATACTCCTTTGAAAACATCTGTTCAATGTGCAGCGACATTAAAAACGGAGAGATAACAAGACAGAAAATGTCATAATGCTTCTATATAAATCCATGATCGCCCACATCTTCAGTACTGCGTGCAGATCTTGTTGCCCCATCTCAAAACAGATATACTGGAATTGGAAAAGGTATAGAGAAGGGTGGCAAAAATGATTAAGGGCATGGAACAGCTTCCATATGAGGAGAAATTAAAAAGACTGGAACTGTTCTTCTTAGAAAAGAGATGACGAAGGGGCAGGGGATATGATAGAGGTCTACAGAATCTTGACTGCTGTGGAGAAAATGAATAGGAAAGTGTTATTTACTCCTTCACATAACACATGAACTAGGGGTCACCAAATGAAATTAATAGGCAGCAGGTTTAAAACAAACAAAAGGAAGTATTTCTTCACACAATGCAGAGTCAACCTGTGGAACTCTTTGCAAGGGGATGTGAGGCCAAAACTATAACAGGGTTCAAAAAAGAACTAGATAAGTTCATGGAGGATAGGTCCATCAGTGGCTATTAGCCAGGATGGGAAGGGATGCAACACCATGCCCTGAGTGATCTTAGCTGTTTGCCAGAAGCTGGGAATGAGCAACAGGATGGATGGATCACTTGATGATTGCCTGTTCTGTTCATTCTCTCTGAAGCACCTGCCACTGGCCACTACTGGAAGACAGGATACTGAGCTATATGGACCATTGGTCTGGCCCAGTATGACGATTCTTATGTTCTTTCTCTACTCCAGCATCATACTTGGACTCAGCCAGGACCCAGGCCCAACTATGTCACTTGGTACTATTTACATCATACGTGTTTTTGCAGAACTGCATATGAATTCTTCAGAGAATAGGCTGCACAGTGCACATACAGGGCTCCCCCAGTGCAGGCAGAGCTCTCATTGTGATCCACTATAATCCTCAGATCCTTTTTATGCAGGACCCTGCCTAACCAGGTATTCCCCATTTTGTAACTGTGCATTTGATTTTTCTTTCCTAAGTTTGTACTTTGCACTTGTCTTTGAATTTCATCTTGTTGATTTCAGACCAATTCTCCAATGTCCTTTTGAATTATAATCCTGTCCTCCAAAGTGCATGCAACCCCTCCCAGTTTGGTGTCACCCTCAAATTTTATAAGCAGACTCTCCACTCTGTTATCCAAGTCACTAATGAAAATACTGAATAGTATCCAACCCAGAACAGAACCATGCGGGACCCCATTAGATACATCCTCCCAGCTTGATGATCCATCAGTAATGATTTTGACAACATATTTTCAAGCAGTCATGCACCTACTTAATAGTACTTTCATCTAGACCACATTGCCCTAGTTTGCGTATGATCATCTCACGTGTGATGGTGTAAAAAGCTTTACATATAAATCACATCTGCTATGTCCCCCTTATGCATTGGGCCAGTTACCCTGTCAAAGAAGAATATGAGATTGATTTGGCACAATTGGTTCTTGACAAATCCATGTTGGCTATTACTTATCACTCTATTATCCTCTAGGTGCTTATAAATTATTTAATCATTTCTTCCTAGTATCTTTCCAGGTATTGATGTTAGGGTGACAGGTCTATAATTCCCCAGGTTCTTTTTGTTCCATTTTCAAAGATAGGTACAATGTTTGCCCTTCTCCAGCCTTCTGAGACCTCACCTATCCCATGAGCTCTCAAAATTAATCACTAATTTTACCTCAGTGGGATGAGCAGATCCAAAACTGCCTACCAGAGATCTACAAAATTTTGCAGTGAGAAATGGCAATTTCTACAGGGCCAGCTGCCCTGAGCCTGATCACTTCAGATTTTTCCTGTGCTGTATCAATTTCCATGTCAAGGGACCTGTGACTGGCTCTGTGACCATATCCCTGAGCACTGACCAACATCCTCAGAAAGAACAGCGTCACAGAAAGGGTGTTGACCAAGAACACCCTCTTCCTAGGGTCTGAGGCTTATCCCACAAAAGGAAGGTACCCAAATTACCTTCTGCTAGAAACAAAACCTCCTTAATATACCTTCTTTGTTGCCACCATATTGATATCTCAGTCCCCCAAAGTGCCACTCTGCCTCCAGTTGCTTCGGTAAACAAGAACTTCGGAACATTTGTCCATCCACCACTGCAAGGAAGCCAGAGGAAAGTCAGAAAGGGCTGCGACCTCCCAAAGCTGCTCCCCCACCCCCCAACCAATCAAAACTCCAGAGGAAGGAGAGAAAAACCCAAAGTGCCTTATAGTTTGTCCATGGGGAAATTAAGATTTGGTTAAAAAGTTAAATGCTGCATAAACTAATTCTGAATTGGATAGTCTGAACTCTGGAATACACTCCCTCCTTGGTCCTGCAAGCTGCAGCAGAACTTGGCTTCTCACCTGTTAGTGGGAAATAAATATTATTCTTATTTTCTGGGCAGATCACTGCCAGGGAAATGGAGAAAAGTGTAAGATACAGGATGGGAGACACGGGAAAGGGGCAGCTGGCACAAGATTAATTTCACTCACCTCTTTAAGTATCTAACATGGCTATTTCAACTGACTGTACCTTTCATTTCCAGGGCTCCAAGTGTTGCTAGTCTGGCAGCTTTCAGTCCAAAGCCCAAATAGCTGCAAAAAACCCCAAAACAAAATATTGCAGTTTTGCCCTGGGTCATCTGACATGCCTCACACGTAGCCAGACCTAGGTCTATGGCATGCACAAACCAGATTCCCTTTCTGTGCCTCCTACCCTATCCCCCGCTACATCTTAGATGGAATTCTCCTGGCAGAGGGAAACTAAGTGCCAATGGACTAATGCAAAAACAAGGTGTTACAAAGCACATACATGGGGTGCAAATCTAAAACTAGGCAGGAAGCGGGTAGAGAAGAATAGGAAGCTTTTGGGCAACTCAAAAAATCTGGTGTGAATTTCTGAGATTTAAAATAAAAAGCATCAGAAATAAGACAGGGATTTGCTGCATCAGAAGAACGGAGTAAAAAGGAGCATTAACACATGTATATCTCTACAAATGCAGTGAAAACAGGAAATAAGCAAGATGACCCAAAAGTTATACACAGTGATGGAGATGATGTTCTAACAGAAATTGGGCAACATTATCTATGATGCCCACAAGATATGACGTGATGAGCAAGAGGGCAGTGGAGAAATACTTTGGGTAAAGATACAAGGAATGTAAAACAATAGGAAAAATGACCACAGGCAACTGATACAGGCCAGAAAGAAAGAAAGAGACTCCAGCACCAATTCTTGGGGCACTTGACACCACAGAACTCATTACATCTGCTAAGACGACTAACCAAGTTTCTAATTGTGATAATGGCCTCTTGTGCACTAGGACTGGACTGAAATCACTAACTATTCACACTTGGCTGAGTTTTAAAATTAACTGATTGGGCATCACCTTTGACAGCTCAATAAGCACCCCTGCTCAATGGCAAAAGTGGGTGAAAAAAGCAAACAAACTGCTTGGATACACAAGGTGTAGGTTAGACAATAACTCTTAAAATAATCGAATGTTGTTATATCATTCAGTGGTATGCCCTGACCTGGGCTCAGTTGATGTATCCTATCTCAGAAAGGAAATAATTTCAGAAGTGGGTGACAAAAGTGCTAAGAGGCCTGGGCACACTTCTATGCAAAGGCGAGATCGAGAAGACTGGGCTGTTTAACTTTGAGAGGAGAGGAATAAGAGATGGACATGATACTGTGTAGCGAGGGGCCTTGGATCCCAGCTGAGACTGTAAGGGACTTGGGGGGAAGAAAGCACCATTCACCTCCAGGTGGGCAGAGACGGATCAGCCACGCCTGCCCCACCAGAAGCAGAAGAGCAGGACAGGAAGCTTAAAAGGTGGGCCCTGCAGCTCAGTTGGAGGGGAGTTGGCGAAGGAGATAGATGTGTCCTGCCCACTGCTGAGCCTCATGCTTGAGGACGACACCTGCAATGCCAAGGACCCAGAAGGACTGCTGGGTCGGCCAACTGATGGGAGGACAGAGAAGCTGCTTGGACTGCTGCTGGCTGTATAACCCCAGGAAGATGGAGGACCCCATGAGACAGAACTACACTACAATGGGGTCATAGGAAGTAGCCCAGTGACACCAGACAATAGTCTGGTTGTATGGCCAGAATACTGGTCAGCGTGTTTAAGTGGGATCCCTGCTGACCCAGTGGCACACACCTCCACTACTGTCAGGGCCCAGGGCTGGGACCTGATAGAGAAAGGTGGGCCCGGTCCCGCTACCCCTTGTGGCTGCCCCACCCCTGGGGGGGGCACTTACCCACCTTAGGTAAAGAGGCTTGTGTTTGTCTGCCTGAGCCAGGAGGCCAGGCGAAAGACTGCCTATTGCTCTGCCCTACACCGAGGGCCAGACCCTCTTTAAAACTGCTTGTTGCTCTGCCTTGCCTAAGGGCCAGAGCCTTATAGACTGCTTACTGCTCAGCCCTGCCCAGAGGCTCACAGACTACTGGGGTCAGGCCCTGAAAGCACCAGTTCCCCCTTAAGCTTTGTTGGAGAGCAACGTGGTAGCGAGGGGGCCTGGCCCCCTTGCCGAGACTGATGGGGAGGGACGATCATGGACCCTTACATACCAATACGCAAAATGTATAGCCTAAAGATGGTAAGTGCGGTGCTCCTATTTACTCTCATAACAGAACAAGAGAATGAAACTGATCAAAGGACATTATTTTTACCCAATGAGCTTCTCAGTGACTAATAAGCCAAGTCTTTCTGGAACTGGAGGCTTGGGATGCGAGAGGTCCTGTATCCCATTTCCAGTCCTTTGACCAGGTTATGTCTTGATAGCTGAATTACATTGTCCCCATTTCCAAAGAGGCCCAAAGGTTTGATTTAACCTCTCCATGTACCAGAGCTTCTCCTCTCTCAAAATGATTACCCGTAAAACTTGTTGGAGGTACAAACTGTGATTTCCCCTTTCATTGATATTCATGTTGGTTCTGCATCCTTCCAGGCTCAATTAATGTTACAGTTTTCAAGCAGATAATCTAGTCGGAAGATCAGGGCTCAACAACTCACTATGAGACAATATGGCACATCCTAGGCTGGATCTCAGGCTGTGAAAGGACTGATTTTCCAGTGGAAATGGCAGCTTCTTGCTTCTCACCTGTGCGTGTAGAGCTTGTAAGTGCTATTGAACATTTCAAATGAGGTGACAAAATCCACGGGGGTTTGCTCCAAGGTTTCCTAAAAATTAAGTAAACAGTTTATCTTTCAGTCTCTCTTACTCAATCAAAAACCCGAAAAATTAAAAACCCCACAAAACCTAGTGATAATATCATTGCTAATTTTCACATAGGCATCGAGATAATTTACTGTACTCATCCAATGTGGCTACATGGAGCTGTTCATCCTCCATAACAAATAACTTATACTTTTGGTATTGTGGTAGCACTCATAATGCTTCACCTGTTCAGCCCTCAAAATTAGTATAGCCGATGCAGCCTTAATTCTGCCCCTTGTGTGTGCACATTATTATTTGTAAGAGTCATTAATTATATTACCCAAACAAAATCTAAATTAAAAGAACATTATCAAGGTTGCAAAGTCAAGCACTCAAAAACTAAATGAGGCATGGGTTCTCTTGAAAAAATAATGTGATCATAAAATTAAATTAAAGATGCACAAGGAGTCTAAATTTTGGCTTTTTTTTTAGCACTTAACTTTGCAACCTTAATAATCTTTTTTCAATGTTGTTTTTGTGTGTGTGATTTCTTTGCTCTTAAAAAAACCAACAGGGGAAAAAACAAACTCCAAAACCCAGTAATTGCATCATGTACCATCATAGTGACACCTCCATGAGTCATCAGCAGGCTTGGAACCTGCAGATTCACCACACAGACCCTCTGCCATTTCAGCTAATAGCATAAATAATGGCAATTGTCGTCCTTGGTCCCTAGAGGAGGACGAGACGCACACTTTGCCAGTGAGTTTCACAGGTATTTGTTGACTGTACAGACATGGTCAAACTCAGGGATCTTGGACCATTGCAGGCTTTGAAGGAGAGTGTGATCTATAGGCACAGACTCTTCTGCACATTCTCCCCATGTGTGATCCCACCTCCCCCAACCTGTCCCTGTCCCAGTCCCAGTGCTTTCTCTTCACTCCTTGAACAAAGAGGATAGATTATTAGGGAAGATACACTAACAGGCTGGAAGAGAAGCACTTACAGTCCAGTATTAAAACCACTCAGAATTCCTTATAACATGCAAGAAAAATCCCTGGGAACCTTTTCCTTTTGTAACATACGAAGTCTAACCCATGTTAGCGAGGCCTTTCCAGCCTGGGCCTAGACAACACAAGCTGCTTTTCTTTGGTTTATACCCATTTTTCTTTTCTCCTTAAACAGGAGCTTTTGTTTACAAGCACCTGTCATTTGAATTCATTGTCAATATTAAAGGGAACAAAAGCAGACTGAGCTTCACAGATGACATGCAGGTGCCTGTGCTGAAAAAGTGAGTCCTCAGAGCATGTGGGTGCCTGGACACCATTACTCATGATTATGGCAACTCTAGCACACATGCTTGTGTCTACTCCTCACCTCAGACCGTGGCAGGAACGTGATCTGGGTTGAGGCTCCTCCCAGGTCCAGAGTCCCAACTGTCATCTGGTTCTGGCCATACAACTGCCCTGCAGACAATATCATGCTCAGAATAGCCACTCTTAACTCAGAGACTGCCATAAGTCCTTACAGCCATCAATACATCACAGACTCATATGGGGGCTGATTTGGCCTGAAGGGTCCACAGCCAGATGAAGATTAGCTTCACATAATGTGAAGCTAGTCTCCGTAACATGCTGGGGTGGTGTCAGGCAGAAAGGATGACCCCCTTCTCCCAACTCATTACCATGGGGCTGGCAGACACAGGGCAGGGACAAGAGAACTTCCCTCCTGATTTCAACTTCATTTCCGTAGAGAGGAAAGGGAGGAAATCCCTACACAGCCAAAAATTGTATGTGGGTAAAATCCTCTCCCCCATCTCTAGCAGACTCTAGGAGAGAAAGCATAAATTCCCCCCAGTCTGTAGCTGATGCTTGGCAAAGTACAGAGGGTAAATACTGTGGTTTGAGCATTGGCCTATTAAACCCAGGGTTGTGAGTTCAATCCTTAAGGGAGCCACGTAGGGATCTGGGGCAAAAACAGTACTTGGTCCTGCTAGCAAAGGCAGGGGGCTGGACTCAATAACCTTTCGGGGTCCCTTCCAGTTCTACGAGATAGGTATATCTCCAAATTCTGATAACTGATTTGGCCATTACCATTTTCCCTCAGCCAGGGCAGAGGCTCTTTCTTCTAGTTTCTCTTGTTTTCTTCCCCCATTCTGCTGCCACAGTGGAGAGGAGAGGGAGGGTAAGCCAGGCAAGGCAGGGGGGCACAGACAGGGTAGCCAACTCCAAACTCCTTCCCTTCTATGGGAGGGACCCAGTTCAGGCCTAACAGTGAGTCAAGCAGTTAATTACCTGTCAGAAAGTTCACAGTGATCCAGGCTAAAACTCCTGCAAGAAGAAAAAAAGAAAAGAAAAGAGGAACTGAAACTGCTTCTACTTCCTGCGCCCTCACACAGCCTCATACAATCTGTGTTTTTCCGACAAACAAATAAGACAAGTTCCCTGCCCCAAACATCTCACAATCTAACTTACACTTATAACAAAATGACATGGTATGTAAAATTGAAAGGAGTGGGAAGAGGGCTTTTTGGCATCTGTGCATCCAGAGCAGAGCCAAGACTTGGGCTCTGTATCACATCAATACACAAACGGTCACTGAGATAAGGTAGCATGTGTAAATTTGCCTTCAGTGTTACCTGACTTTTGAGCATTTAAATGCCTAACCTTAAAACTGCATACACATTCTTTGTATTTTAATTTTTTTTGTATATACACAGTTTGATGTGAAAAACATGGATCTGCTTAGTGAGACCCAGTAAAATATGAACAATTCCTCTCCTGGTCTAGCCACTGAGCTTGGTATTGTCATTGGGTAGCAGCTGAGTGTACATCAGCTGTGGGATTCCAGCTGAAACAGATGTAGTTTGAGGAGAGAACTTAGAAAATAAAAACCTATGAAGGCCATAGTAGGCTCTACTAGGACACATAGTCCTTCTCCCTGCGCATGCAGTACTGCTCCCTACAGCACATTCTCAAGG